>NW_023503296.1:0-600000 GCF_014529535.1 Bradysia coprophila | reverse complement strand
TGAAAATTTACGAGCCGCAACATTTTGTTTCGGAAGAAAGTCGTGAAGTAGCGACAAAAATACCGCCAGATTTTCTTTTTAAATATCAATTTGATGTTAAAATTGGCAGGAAAATGATCGTGTCACTTCCTACAACATTTTAGATAATAGTATTTTCGTAACGCATGCTCAAGGCCTTTTTTTAGCAAATTGGAAGTTTCCAGGACGAGCCGGAGCTGGAATTAAATTAACTAAAAAAGCCCTTGAGCATAAATTAGGAGCAACGTTTTGTTTATAGTGTGCCGGAAATGAGCCTTTAAGATTACGTTTGACTTCTGAAATTTCGTGCATGTGATATAGAAAGATAGACAATTTGAAATCCGCAAAAAATGGTTTTCCCGTTTCCTTATAGAAAGATAGACAATATGAAATCCGCAAAAAATGGTTTTCCCGTTTCCTTATAGAATCGCGATATTTGAACACTAGATAAACAAAGATAATTATCTTGTGTGGACATAAGACAGAAACTGTATTGTTGAGTCA
Source organism: Bradysia coprophila (assembly GCF_014529535.1). Taxonomy (NCBI): domain Eukaryota; kingdom Metazoa; phylum Arthropoda; class Insecta; order Diptera; family Sciaridae; genus Bradysia; species Bradysia coprophila. Next base: position 599,478 of record NW_023503296.1, on the reverse strand, counting down.
AGTTTTTCTGAGAGTCAACTTTTCGAAGATCTTTATAAGGTAGCAAAAAACCTGTTTCGATCTTTAACGTAAACCTTTTGTAAATGAATGGGCATACCCATCCCGATGCCCAAGTCTTTTCAAAAAAAGTCAAGGCCTGATGCTTAAGAATAAAGTTTGGAAAGCATTTTCATACAAAATGGTACTCTATTTGGCAACTGTCACTAAAAACACTTTTACTTTAAGTGCGTCGGGCTGACACAAAATTCCCATTTTATTAAACATTTATAGAAATTTTAAAGTTTCAGAAAAGATTGCCACATTAATTGAGCGCCCCTGGGATCCGCAACTGTGAAACCTTTTTACAGTAATTCTTATGAGGGGAATTAGATTGTACACACTGGCTTTTCTTACACATACAATTTGAACTTGTGGTTAAAAGAGTTTTAAATACTAATTAATGAATCAATTGCTTTCACGCTCTTATGCTTAGTTTCCTCTTACGAAAAAAGTACTCCGTGTGAGAGACAAAATTGAATTTTTTCAATTTTTTTTTGTTTATTTGACAGCTCGCTCTCTCACGGCTCTCTCATGGAGTACTTTTTGTTGCGTTGAGTGGACACTTTACCATCTCTACAGTGTAGAGTCTACACTGCATTTCTTCGTCAATATTATTTCCTGGATGAAACTCAAGAATCCTTAAAACTATTTTTACTATGCTGGTGCATGTAATAAGGCTATTACATGTATAGGCAATAACCTTTACATCACTCGCATAGTAAAACGTCGTACTACACACGGAAAATAAAGTGATATCTCGTATCACGATGAGTAAAAGTACCTCGGGCTGCCGCCCTCGAATACTTTTTCTCATCTGGATACGAGATATCACTTTACTTCCCTTGCATAGTAATGTACTATTTTTATTAGATATGCAACAAACCTGTTGCTCTTATTGATAATAATTGTTTTCACTGTATATTAAGATGCCATGTATCGTAGCAGAGCATTTAAACACGGCAGAGTAAAAGTAAACCAGGCAGGAGTCCCTCATTTGACTTTTCAATAATGAACCGCTCCTGCCAGGTTTACTTTTACTCTGCCGTGCTTTGAGTGCTAGTTTGAAAATTTCGATGGCACAGAAATGGCTGATTCATTTGGTGTTCATTCCTATTGCAATTGTGATTTCTGGAGTTAATTTTCACTAATTAACAGACTGATTATAACTGATCAAACCGTAGTAAGTGTGACGTGTGAGTCTTCAAATCTTGAAGCCCACTGGTTGCAAAGCTCATTGTATGCGATCTGTAAGTACAAATCTTATTTATTAATGCATGAACGGCTGGTATGTACGTACGGACATTTTAAATTGTCTAAATCGTTTAATGGATGTTACAAGACCTTCGCTGCTGTAAAATTGAATTAAATTGTTTTTGCGTCGAGCTCACAATATACGTTAATAGTTCAAAGCTCCGCCTAATATCCAATTATTCAAAAAACTTTTTTGCTGAATTATGTTAACATTTATTTTAACTTCACATTACGTCTTCTTATTGGACGTCATTTTGCATGCCATGATATACAAAACGAAATGTTTTTTTTTATTCATTTATAAAGTTTTTGTCTTTGAAAATATTTTACACAAACATACCATCCCGACAACAATCTGCACACACACAAAAAAAATTGTATTGCATTTGCGTTTGATATTTGGTTTAGGCATATGAAAATGTCATCATCAAAGTAGTTTTTACGTTCATTTCAGTATTTTAAGCATGGAAAATGCCATTTTTGTTTTTTAACATGATGTTATCCATTTTTTGAAATTTCCTTCCACTTTAAATTTATTACAGTGGTTCGGACAATGATTGAATCTTTAACTGGACGTATTTAATCGACTTGTTAAGTAAAAAATTAAACGTTTAAGACATCTTTGTTATATACTACCATTGTTTGTTAGGCGCACACCTTATGACTTCAAATTATTATCGAATATACATACACTACACATACTAAACATTGTTGTACGGTATAGAATTAGATGAAAATCTCATCAATTAGCTACAATACAACGTCCCAGATAATGATGTAAATATTATTTGCTTTTTACTTGGTAAGTTAGTTAGCCATTATAAATCGAGAGTGAATAAATGGTTAAATTTTTCTAGTATCGGTCATATCATGCCCGCACGTTAGTAAGCGGGTGTGACGAAAGTCCAATACCAAAAATGTTTTAGATTTTTTTTTGGTGACAGCAGAGCATATTTACAGCAACTTTTTGACTTCCCCTCCTTAACTCCAACGACTCCCAATAAATATTTGGAATCTATGTATCCATACGAGTTCGTATCCCGCACACGTCAGTCAAGGGATGATAATAAAGAAATTTAAACAATAAAAAAAAAAGTTTAACGAGCTATCACACGTTACAGTAGCTTATGATTTGGCTGAGATATTGAATTTCAAAGTTTTGTTTTTGTGAAAATAAGCAAAATCTCGTTTGTTCAGATAACTGAAGTCGCCTACGTTAGTTAGGTAGGTAGTTAGTTAGTTAGTTAGTTAGTTAGTTAGTTAGTTAGTTAGTTAGTTAGTTAGTTAGTTAGTTAGTTAGTTAGTTCCTATGGAAAAGTGGATCCAGAGGATTCAAAAGTTGGAAAAACCCCATATCTTGGTCGCTGGAACTCCCCAAAGTCTCCATACAAATGCTATATAAAACATAGCTAACGCCGACCCGTACGAAACACCTATTCGTATCAAAAGCCTTTAATGTGAAACTCTTCATTTCTCTTACTTCATTTTCTTCTCTGCTGAAAAACTATTCTCCCTTTAAAATCACTTACATTATCCACTCTTTGCCTTGTTATCATATACAACTAAATTGCCGGAGGCAATATAGACAGCCCCGTACGAAGACAAATTTCATAAATTCCTATTTAAACCGCTATATTTAATTATATTTCACTATAAATAAACATTTCACAGATATATATATGCTATTATATAGCTCTATATGCCTGTATAACACATAACAAATTATTTCCATGTTAACAGAAACTCTCTAAGTATCATTTTTCAGATAAGAGCTCACTCCAAGAGACCTATCTCACGCTTCGGAGAACATAATTTCTTAAAAAAATTTTCCCTGATTGGTACGGTCAATACCTATCTAATAAAGCTAAAACAGACGAAATATGTTCAAATGTGGCCGACCTACAAGCAAAAACTGCTTGCCGCCCTGTGCCTGTTCCACACCAAGGGGTCTAACTCACGAGTCGGTCATCCGATTTCCATAAACTTTTTTTTTTTGTCGATCGGTATTGGAAATACCTTTTATTTGACGTATCACTTACAAGTTTAACGTTTAAATGTCCGGGGATATCTTCGAAAAACCGTAAAGCACTTATTGGGCCACAGCTCGGGAGGGGTCGATCCAAAATCACTTATCTTCGAACTTAGCCTGTCTTTTGACATTACCAAACGGGAAAAAAAAGAATTTTCAAAATCGGATGCGTTTTACTCAAGTTATCGTGCAGACAGACAGACGGACAGACGGACATTTTTTTTTCGCGGATTTGGCATCTCTAGACAACCACAATAGGTTTCCCCTTACTCAGGGAGTCCAATTCGACGTGTTACAAACGTATGCGTAAACCTATAAGACCCCAGTACTTCGTACGGGTCTAAACAATTTTTATGTGTGTGTGTTGTATAATTTGGTGAATGATATGGATGGTCATGTGGTGAAGGTGTGTGTTGTTTTGGGATGTGTTTCTTGTTGGAAATTGTGTAGATCATTAAGTATTAACTTCGAAGTGACTATTCGCACGTGAATATTATATTTTCGATATAAGTGAGGTATTCCAAAGTTGGTTCCTAAATTTTGGGATAACAGATTATTCCTCTGACACTTCCTGACTTCCGTCTGTATTTTTTTTATGAATTTGGGTTATTTTCGATATAAGCGAGGTGTTCCAATGTTGGTTCCTAACTTTTGGGATGAGAGATGATTCCTCTAGCACTTCCTAACTTACATCGGATTTTTCGATGGATTTTGGTTATTTTCGATGTAAATGAGGTGTTCGAAAGTTGGTTCCTAAATTTTGGGATGACAGACGATTCCTCTGGCACTTCCTAACTTCCATCGGATTTTTCAATGGATTTGGGTTATTTTCGATATAAGTAAGCTGTTCTGAGGTTGGTTCCTTGAGATGACATATGTTTCTTCTTGCACATCAATTTTCGAAAGAAAATTTTACAAAAAAGATTGCATCACAGGTGGCAGATGTTGAGGAAAGTACGGTTAGGAAAATGGTTAAAATATGGAAAAATACGTTTCTGAAAGATGGAATTTAAACGGAAGAAAACCGAATCATCTGCCACTTGTGACACAATTGTTTTTGTAAAATTTTCTTTCTAAAATTTTTTGGGCTCATCTTGTGTTGATAAAACGTTTGCGTATAGGGGCAGAATACGTCACCCTCAGCGATATCAGTTATTTTGTAAGTAAGGTAACCCCTTTAAGGGTTTTTTGACTGATATTCTTGTAGCGTATAGTCACATTCGACGGTGGGTTTGCCTAATATATAATTAGACTAAAAGATCTCGACTAGAAATGTTTGTTCTGACATAGGGCAATGGGTCTGGTGCTCATCTCTGTTAAACTGACGTTATCAAGGTTTTGATGTCACAAAGTATGACGTGAGTACTTTTCGAATTTCCAACTTGTGTGGTACGTCAGACCTTTACCTTCTCCACTGTAAATCAAAATCTATCGAAATGTAGCCTCTACATACATCGAGATAATCACTGGTTATGCTGAAAACGAAAAATATAAGATACGAACGCTGCAACAAACACCCTGAAAAGTTGTTATTTAAGATATCTTTATCATCTGTTAAGCCCTCACAGCGACGACTAAAATCTGCGTTGAGCTCTAGCTAATGCTAGATTTTGTCGGGACTGTCAAAATTCTGCTTATGTCAATGGGGAAGTAGTAACTACACTTTCGAACTTGAAAGGCTGCTTTTTTAATTCAAGTACCAGGAACTCATTACAGTGTGAAAATAGGTTTACTACTTCTGAATTGCGATTGTTTTAAACTTGACACCAGCTCGCTCGTATAAAGATATAGTTTCTATAAAAAAGACATAGATGTTGATGGATCAAATACTGCTATATCCACTTTTATTTACATTTGTTTAGAATCCAAGAAAGCAGTCTGGGATTTTGTAAAAAAAACATTTAGGATCTCAAAATTATACAAACAGATTAGTTTTACCCAACCGCTGAATTCGAGGCTGAATTGATCCTGATTTCATTAGACATTCACTTGAAAAGTCATATTGTAATGTTTGATTTTATTTGTACCGTTTGAGTGATGAAATTTTGGGTGTAATTGAGCTGATAATTGGGTGTAATCATCATCAGAAAATTCTCATTGAATTATGCTCGACTGACTTTGGAATTTACCCAAATACCCAAATCCACTTGCTAAGATTTATCTCTCTAAAATATTTGTCTCAAAATACTTAGTCTTTGAATATAAACGAAGCGTCCATCTCTTCCACACTTCCTACAATTGTTTTTACGCATAACGAAAAATATTGTTTCCAGGATCGAGTAATTCAAGTAAATTGTATACATTGATGAAAACTGCTGCATGTTGCTTGTAAATCATTGTTTCAACCAATAACGAAATTTCCATTACATATTTGAAATCATACGAGCAATGATTTATGGAAACTGTAAGCTGCATGATTTACATGAATAACAAAAACCTCAACTCTAATGAATTTGAATACGGAATATTGAACAAACCAATTGTATTCTAAAATATTTTTTTAGGAGAAACAAAAAAAAAGACTTCAACTTTTCACAATTCTTAATTCATTCCGCTTTGGCCTCATAAACTTCACAAATTGTTTATTATTAATACATCGTTACTATGACTATAAGCGGTGGCGCCAGGCCGCAAGAATAAAATTTGTATATTTTTTAATCTAAATAAAAATAATCACTTTCAATTATATGAAACACTGCTCTCTCGGGTATAACACTTAGGGAAAATAAACAGATGAAAATGAATAAATTGTCTTTATTATTATGCTGTTTAACTATTAGTGTACCTTTTTTTCGTTCGTGAAGTGTACACTATCTTAATGAATAATATTTATTTTAATTCGTAAACAAATTATTAAACAGAAAACGTCTTGTGCAACAGTGTTACATTGTAACACATTAACACCCTTCTTAAGTCGAAGTAATCACTATTGAAAATTCGTATAGTAATGACTAACGTGATTTACGATGCTTACTACTTACGTAATGCATTATGCTGTCCCGAACCGACTGTTAATGGTCTCTAAATCGAGCCTATTAAAGCGTTAAAACGATTCAATCAAACTTACTGCAAGCCATATGGTATTAATGCATCGTTTTTTGATATGATTTGATAACGTTTTTGATCCTTATTGGTCACAAGATTTTTCGTAGAACGACCATACAAATTATTGCCAAAGGTGCAGGACAGATTCAGATCTGTCATGTTAAGGCACATCACAAAATGTTTATGTGAGAAAACACCAAGGGTCCGTGGTTAGGAACTTGAATAAAATACGTGTGCTCTTGAGTAATAACAAAGAGATAATGTTTTATTGATTCTTCAGGTTGGCTCGATATAAGACTATAGGGTCGGTATGTAGATACTTGTTATGAATTAAGTTGTTAGCGTTACACTAGTCCAGCATATAACAACAGTTTACATAGCGTTAGAGAACGTCAAAACCTGGCCTAAAGAGCGATTGACCCTTTGCAAATTTGTAGCCCACATTTAGGCGGAAAAATAGTCGTTTGATGATTTCTCTGAACCATTAAAGTGTGCAAAAAAGAGTTGCTTTTAAAAAAAAAATTGGTTTATTAGGTAGGCTACAAAGAGTCCATTGCTCGTAATAAAACAAATTTTATTTGAACAATACCAACCGAGAGACGTTATCAGCTTAAAAAATACATTATAGCTTGAATTTCGTGGATGGGGCCTTTTAGGAATCATTATCGAAATGTTCATATAGATGAAACTGAGGTAGATTTTACCATTAACGTTACAACTTAATAACAATTTATTCTATTATAAGGCTGTGACAACATTCTCCTTTTTTTTCTCCTTCGCCATGAACAGATTCAAAAAATGGCGAAATCATTTTTCAACACAAAACTTGTTTATTTACCACTCAACTACACCCAAAAAAAAGTTCTACGTTTTAATCGCCCAAAAACACGATAAGACCAATGGTTTACTCATCCGTACACCATGTACATTTAAAACGTACAGTAAGTGTCATACAGACTTTGACGTTTATTTGTCAATTTAAAAATAGATCAAAGCTAATTAACGATTGGTAATGATACAATCATATCATATCATCTGTTTTTTAGTTTGGAAAAAGGATCACAAGCATAAATAATAAAAGAAAAAAAAACAAGTTTAGCTGGATTTGAACCAGGTACCTCTCACACGTCAGGCTAAGACTTTCCTGCTGAGCTAACAGGCCGTTAAGATTATCAACGTGAATTTCGACCGGCTTCAATTAACGGTTAAAAAGTAAAGTAAATGATTGATTGGCACAGTGGTGCTTTTTTAGTTTCAGATTCGACGATTTTGTAAAAGTTTTATTTCGTTTTAAAATATTTCCCGACTTATATATCCAAAAAGTATAATTTCAAATCGAAGTTGGCAAAATCTTTTAAAAAATGACGATCATGTTAAAAACTGACACGACAAAATTCATAACATCTTGTCAGTTATTAACATCACCTGCCAAATGACAGTCTTCCGCCATCAGCAAATAGTTTTTTCTACTTCCTACGTCTGTTGTGCTTCAAGCCTGTAGTCACATTTTAACCTAAGTGGGAATGGTAGACAAACTAGCTGCAAATTTTACGAGCAACCTTACATTTATCAATCACCTTGATCGGCCTCATCAGATCAAAGTTAGGAATTCTTGATGTGGCTGCCCTCTCCGTAATTTCGAATCAAACCCGCATCAGATTTTTTTTTAACATTTTCATTTAATTTTTTTTAATTCCACAAATAAAAATTATGGTTGTCTAAGAAAATAATTGCAAAAAAGATATCTGAGGAGCGGAATGAGGTCAAATTGGTTGAAATATAGAATTCACAATTGCAACTGTGACAGTTGAACTGTCACATGATAAGTACGGATTAAATGTACAACAATGTACGAAGAAAGTGTACATCAACATACGGATAAAACCCCCAAAAACACGATAAGACCAATGGTTTACTCATCCGTAAATTGTACATCCAAAACGTACTTTCTACGGGTTACTCGTAGAAATTGGGCGATTTTAATGTACATCCAAAATTTCATTTTTTTGGGTGTACCTAACAAATTTCTCGTAAGACAAAAAATAATTATGGAGAAAATGTCGCAAATTTATATAGTCTCTTCTCCCAGTGCCCCCGTTTTTAATTATGGAGGTTAAATCTCCCTGGAAAGTGACGTCGTTTTTTGTAACAAAAAGAAAATCAATGTCCAATGTCCCATAACTGAAAATAGGTATCCAAATATATTGAAAATAGGGCACCGGCTAAGAAATATTTGTAATATTTTTACGTGGGCGGGATTGTGAAAAATTGATTTTAAAAATGTGAAGTTTTGGTTTCCAGATTACCCGACACCAATGTAAGATCGATATTTCCACATTTCCCCACTACCGAAATCTTTTCTGAGTTGTTGTGGTATCAATTCTTATTCCACACATTTAGAGAGTAAATCTAGATTCTAAAGTTTCTAAAAAAATGCGAAATCTAGTTTCTCCTTTGTCTTCCATAAACTATGTATGCTATTGCTATACGCTATACAAACCAGAAAGAACAACTCCTTAGAATATGTCGGCATTCACAATTTAATTAGTAGGATTTAATACAAAATTAAAATTTGTAATTAACGAAAGTCATTGCTGTGTAAAACTGCTTGCTAACCAATTTAAGTGTGGAGTATTACACATTCGAAATAAATGATATTAGTAATCCCCCAAAAATCCCAGAAGGGTAAATGTGACGCAAGTCCTTTATCTTACTTACAAAATAACTGATATCGCTGAGGGTGACGCATTCTGCGCCTGTACGTAAACTTTTTATCAACCGAAAAGTGACCCAAAAAGTTTCAGAACACACACACACACACACACACATACAAATTGGTTTATATATGACATTTGTATATGGACCCAAGTAGCATTTCAGAAAAAATAACTTATTCGTTAAAATAACGTTGTAGCAACGTTGCCACAACGGTTGTGCAACCGTTGTTGCCCGGTTATAGTTTAGCCTACGTCAATTAACCGTTGGATAACCGTTAAACAACGAAAAAGTTAAAAATTATAGTTGTTCTACCTTAAATTTTTAACTTTTTCGTTGTTTAACTGTTATCCAACGGTTAATTGACCTAGGTTAAACTATAACCGGGCAACAACGGTTGCAAAACCGTTGTGACAACGTTGCTACAACGTTATTCTAACGAATAAGTTATTTTTTCTGAAATGCTACTTGGGGAGACTTTGAGGAGCTCCAGCTCCCAAGATATGGATTTTTTCCAACTTTTGAACATTCCATTGTTATTTTTGGGCCATTATCAGCCTATAACCAAAATTTCAGGAAAATCTATAGAAACGTTTAGGAGTTCCTGGATCCTGGAATCTTGGAACTAACTAACTAACTAACGTAGGCGATTTCAGTTATCTGAAAAAACGAAATTTTGCTTATTTTCCTACAAACATCAATGTTTCGAAGTTCAATATCTCGGCCAATTTTGAAGCTGCAGTAACGTGTGATAGCTCGTTGAACTCGTATGGATTCCGAGATTCCAGATATCCTGGTTTGGGGGTCGTTTGAGTAAAGGGGGAGAAGTCAAAAAGTGGCTGTAAATATGCTCCGCCGTCCTCAAAAAAATTTTGGTAAAACATTTTTGGTAGTGGACTTGCGTCACGCCCGCTTACTAACGTGCGGGCATGATGTCATAAAATAAGAAACGCTTCTTATGAATCAAGTAAGCTTTTATCACAATGAAAAATGAAAGCTCGTTTTTTTGTATGCCATAAAAAGCTTTCGATATCAAGAAAATCTTTACATTAAAATAAAAAAGAGAAGAAAATTTTGGAAGAAAGTTCTAGCTTGGAAATTATTATAAATATCTAGTTAAAAAGTTTGCCGATTTTTTTGTCGCTTAAGTTGATTTAAATCATCAGTGATGATTCATCACTTTAAATTTTTTTAAGTAATCCATTACTTCTTTTGTTTTTAAGTGTCGTCTAATTTTTGATACCAAGTCCTTCTTTGGTTTTACAATATAGGTACTTTTTCCTATATATAAGAGAACGCTAGTTACAGATTATCATTCAATGACGACACCATTGTCAATAACAGATGATAAGCCACGTTAGATATGCTTGTTGACTATTGTTTTCCATTTGTTGCTTTAATTCGAAATTTGATGGACCAACCAACAATCAAAGCTGTTAACATTAAAGCCGCACTAACTTTTATATATAAACAGTTTGGATCGTGTACTTACAAGTGGTCAGAATTCGTCATAACAGATTAAGTATGATTTTTACTTGATCACATTTTACATTTCCAGCACCTCAGAAATTTTGAAAGCAATTAAGAATATAATTACCAATGGTCTCGGAATGGACTCGGTTTGTTTCCGAATGTGTCGTGTTTGTAGACGTTGTATGGAAAGAGAGAAATCGCAATTCGTTTTTGTGGTTGGACTTGAAATTTGATCAAAAATGGATGACGAATCATATGGGAAAGAATGTGAATGCAGCAGTCGAAGGAAAGAAGAAGGAAAATCAGGATGCGGATTTCGACGGGATTCGGTAAAGTTTGAGTAGTGCCCCCTGGTTAGTTTGGAGCTCTGTTGCTGTTGGATGTCGATCTTTGTGAATTGAGTGTTAGTGAGTCATTCTTCGCAAATTGATTTACGACAGTCATGATGCACTCTTCGTTACAACGAATTGAGTCATGGTTAACTCTTCGTTGCAACGAATTGAGTCATGATGGACTCTTCGTTCCCACGAGTTGGATTGGTGTGTTTTGCATCACGAGGTAACGTCTTTCTCAAGCGTGTGTGCTGAGAGGAGTTGATCTTTGCGAATTGAGTGTTGGCAGGTCATTCTTCGCAAATAGAGTTTCAACGATTTAATTAGAAGTAGGAAACTGTCACCTCTATTTTTTCTTGAAATAAATGGAATAATAATAAAATTTTCACTTTTTTCTTTTTCGGACGTGACGAACGGAGCTTGACGGAGTTTTCCAACGAGACTGGGTTTGTGCGGTGGTATGTGTTTTGGTTTTTTGTTGTTTGAGTGATATTCTTGTCTGTATTTTTACTCTTATGTTGGTGCTACATTTTTGGGATTGTATCAGAATAGCTTTCTTTGACGCCCGATTTTCCATCATCAGATGGCAATTACTTATGTAAACTTTCTAACGCTATAGTTTAATTGAAAGATTTACTGCTGTCTTGTGTAAGAGGCTAACGGAAACAACTGAAGATAGTCAGTTCACTCTGGCTTTTAGACCACCGCTAGTTCTCGAGGTCGAAAAAGCCTTTTTTTTCTCAATCCATTCACTTAACGCGAGTCCTGGGTAAGGGAAGTGTGTTGTTTTTTTAGTTTCATTTTAATAGGCATTTCAGCTGTGGAATGAAGATGAAGAACGCCATCTCGCTGTGATTCATTTCAGGTTATACTCTTCATTGAGTATATAGAAGTAAAGGACAGATTAGGCTTAGTCCAACCACTAATAAACCACTGCGTTACGGGCGTTCCATACAAAATAAGAGTTCAAATCACCGTTAAAAAAAAAATCTGTTCTTGTGCCTGTTATTGGAGTGCGTTGATGGACATACGTATATAAAATATATTTTTTTTATAAAAAAATTTATTTATATAAAAAATGATCAACAACAGAGGAACTAAAAAGAATAACAAACAAAATTTCAAAAATTTAAACTGTAACAACCCCTACTCAACTGACGAAGTCAATCACTTATCAATGATGATGACCATGTCCTCCATGTCCATGGGATTTTTCTGTATGCAAAATATGTTTGTATACAGTGTATGGCACCTTGTACGGTTGGGGCACTGGAATTTCAATTTTTTTGTAAACGTGTACGGGGAATGGTTTTTTAACTTCGACTGGATACGGTTTTTCAACGGTATATGGAACTTTTTTCTCAATGATTTCAGTTCGGACTTTGTATACTGGCACTTGAATGGGTTGTTGGACAGTAATGTGAACCTGAGGGCAAAATAATAAATTTACTCTACGTTCAGTTCAGAGCTGAAGATTTGTAACACAGCGGAATTTCGGAATAGTCGGAAGAATAACAATAAAAAAAACTTACCGGGTAGGGTTGTGGAATTTTAACTTTGACGTAATTTGGAACGGCAACTGGAACAGGGTGAGGAATTGGAACCCCAATTTTCTCATAGACAGGAACTGGATGTGGTTTTGATTCCACACTATGTGTTGTGTGTACATGATGGCCTCCATCATCTCCGCCATATCCATGATCGTCACCACCACCACCACCTCCGAAGTCGTTATGACCGTCTCCTCCATATTCAGCCACGACAGCCGAAATTACAGCAGCAACAACCAAAATTGTTTTCTGCACAAAGAGAAAGGTTTTTTGGATTAGTCAGTGTTGCTGAGCGTGCAGAGTTGACTTGTGGTAAAAGGAGATGTTGACATTATACACTAAAGGTCTAGGATGTGGTACTTGGAAACAGTTAATTTTGTTTGTGGAAGTTGTTTTCATTCAGATGATACAAACAGTAAGAATTATCGTAAAACAGCTGAATGAAAAAGTCTAAAAACAAGCTAACAAGCCGTATTTACTAAGTTTGAATAAATAGTGTGGGGTTGTTGTGGGTACAAGAATTGTCTCAGATTAATCCGTTTCAGCTTTTTGAAATTTATCCATTTTGTTTTAAGAGCTGTGTGATACTAAAGATTCACTTTAAGTTTTTTTTCCTTTTCACGTGACTATTAAAGATTCTTGAGCTATTTAGTAAATAACTACTTCAACTTGGAGACTTTTAGGCAAAACATAAGCTATCGTAGTACGAATCGCTACACATATTATTTTCTCTGCTACTTTTTCTTTCACTTGATGTTAAGTTCACCAATTCGACTCCTTCCTCAGTTGGTTATGTAAGCAAGACACGATGACAAAAATGAATCTTACACAATATCACATTACTTCTTCACGCACTATACGTACCATTGAATTCATTATGAAATATTATCTACCGAAAAAAGAAACGAAAAATCACTTTCTTTTTAAAAAAAAAAACGTATTTTACACACAACAGCAATAACACAAAAATTCTGCAACTTCTAAAGTATAGCACGATGCTCACTCGTTTGCTCTGAGTTGATTAATGAACCTTTCTCCGTAATATGCCCATTTTATATATCACGCCAAAATCACCATTTCTCATTTCACCAAATTTAACTTCGACAAAAAATCATTTCTAATTGCACATTAAATAATAAATAGCAAAGTCAATCAGCATAACGTAATGTAATGTATAACAAAGTGAAAGATCTTTCGACGAAGACAAAAGTATAAGGTTAATATACACAATGCAATCAGCTGAGATTCATGTGTATATCTCTCGGTACTTTCCTCTTATTATTATTATAAAACAAACACAAGTGCAATTTACATTGTATGGATACAGAAAAAAACATTCACCTTTGATCTTATTTCGCTTTTATTAAATAATTTTAGTTGATTCGTTTGATTGTTACCTTCTGTACAAGAATTATCTTAGCTACTGACTCTTGATCAGAGATCGAGTTAAAAATTCATTCAATGTGATGCCTACAATCATTGCTAGAATTAATTTCTAGACAATTATAGTACTAGTGATGTGCAGCATACAATGTTATAGTGTTGGTCCCATTAAAAATTTCTCTCTCAACTTTTCAACAGTCCTAAGCATGCAAGAATTACTGTGCCATTTATGTTAGTTCTCTAAGAACTGCTCTTGTTCTTGTATTCTATTTCGTTCCTTCTACTGCGTGAACTTAGCTAAAGTTTGTTTAAATTCAATTATTCACAATGAAGCATCACTTCATAGACTACGAAAAAGCTTTCGATTCAGTGGAGACATGGTCGATATTGGACTCATTGAACGAATGCAGAGTGGACTTGAGGTACTCTAATACAATTCGATATGTGTACGAAAATGCCACGTCGTGGGTAAGACTTGGTGAGAACACAGATAATTTCAAAATCGGTCGAGGTGTAAGACAAGGAGACACCATCGCTCCGAAGTTATCCACATCAGTCCTCGAAAGTGTTTTTAAGAAATTGGATTGGAGTAAGATGGGAATGAACGTGAACGGCAAGTACCTGAGTCACCTCCGTTTTGCAGACGACATTGTCCTTATAGCAGTTGATCTGGATCAAGCACAAACAATGCTACAACAGTTGAACGAAGAATCGAGCAAAGTGGGTTTAAAGATGAACCTAACGAAAACGAAGGTCATGACGAACATCGACGACGACAGAGAAATTAAAATTGGAGACACAGTGATTGAAAGAGTCGATAGTTACGTATACCTTGGTCACAAACTGAAATTGGGATTGGACAATCAAACTGCCGAAGTGAAGCGAAGAATTGGTCTAGGTTGGGCAGCTTTCGGTAAACTCAGGCTAATCTTCAAGAGCAAGATGAATAACAGCTTGAAACGGAAAGTGTTCGATTCATGTGTCCTCCCAGTCCTAACATATGGAGCGGAAACGTTAACATGAACGAAAGCATCAGAAAACAAGCTGAGGGTTGCTCAAAGGGCCATGGAACGAAGTATGTTGGGAATTTCGCTTAGAGACAAAATGACAAACGAATGGATCCGACAACAGACAAGAATCGTCGATGTCATGGAAAGGATAGCGTCTCTAAAGTGGAATTGGGCAGATCATATTGCAAGAATGACGGATGAACGTTGGACAAAATCGATCATGAACTGGAGACCACCAACAACCCGACCTATGGGAAGACCACCAGAACGTTGGACGAATAGCATCAAGAGAGCAGTAGGAACAAATTGGCAGCAAGTGTCAACAGACCGTTCAAAATGGAAGGAGGAAGGGGAGGCCTACATCCAGCAGTGGATATACAATGGCTGAAAAAGAAGAAGAAGCACCACCTAGAAACGAGAAATACGACGCTTTGTACTGTGATAAAGAAAAATTTAACGACACATAAGTCTACAACATTCACGCTTTCTTGCAATTACAGATTCGATGACTTCAAGTTGCTGAGGAAAACTACTTGCGCCTTCTGATTATGTTTTAATTACTCATATCTACCTACACATCCTGTTGTGCTTTTAAAGGAAAGGCTGAAGGTAATCTTTACTTCGATAATTTTAGAGGGTTGACACTATACGTGTTCCGTACGTTTTTGATAGTCTTTGAATTTCTTTTGGCTGAACAACTTACTGCCTTTGTTGTGTATATCAACATCTTTAATAAAAACCAGTCTGGATTTATAAGACATTCTAGATGTTTTTGATATACATGCTACGGGTATACGGGGAAGGACCTAAGACGTATCTAGATGAGCTGCAAAGACGCCAGAATGGCTGCATAAAGTAACGGTGCTGTTCCAGCTACCGTCTACTTATCTCTACACTGGTCCACAAATTAGTAAATTCTAAGTACAGACTAAGTACAACTCCAGGAGCGATCATTGGGCACTGTGGGTTGAATCAGTATTTGGCGGAAAAGAGAATCTCAAACGATTCCAAATGTAACTGTGGCTTGGGAGAGAACGCTGGGTTTCACGTTCTGTAAATGCCCATAGTATTACCTTCTCAGCCACAGTTGTACCGTCTGACGTACCCAAACCAGGACCACTACCATTTTAAATGTATGTTCTTAGTTGGTACTGGGAGGTTAAAATGATTTGCATGATGGACAGAGTAGAAGCAACCCAACCTGATCTAAATCTAACACAGCACAGCTTCAATATTTTAATGAAATTTAGGATTTATTCAAGACCCAATTCGACGAAAGCAGCTAGTGCTCGTTGATTACGAGAATGTATAGTGATATTTTGATGGTAGTCAGTTCTAAGTGATTAAGATAGAAGCTGTAGTTAAAGATAATGACAAGTACAGAGTGATCTCTCCTTTTTCGTTTTCTTGAATTAGAGTGAAGCATTGTTGTTTCTGTAATCTAAAGTTTTTTTAAAATTAATTTTGGCTTTTGCCTGATTTATGTTTATTTTATTTCTTTTGTGTCTGTATTCCACGCTACAAATGAGGAATGGTTCCATATCTGATTGGCTCAATTTTCAAATTCTTGCTTCTATCTAACTGTAAAATTAATGCATCAGAATTCCAACGTGAAAAATGAACTTGTCTATTGACCAACTACGATCCCCGGTCTAAATGAATTTCCATTTTCAATTAATTTCAAATTGAAAGGCATATGAATTGACGTTGACCACCGGTAAAAACATTATATCATCGATCGAACTAGTCAACGGTTAAATTTAGTAATTTCAAATGAAGATTGTAGCACCGTAATAAAATCAACTGCGGTAATCCTGCCAATTCGAAATTGTTCGATGCAGACTTAAACATAAACTCTGTTGCATTCAAATCTCCCAGTCATATATTTCTTTAACCGAAATTAGCATACAAAGACTTTGAAAATCTAACAATAAATGATGCATTATGGTTGAATCAAAAACAATGTAACGAAATCGCAACGATGCAGATTACCATCGTTTTATTTGAATCATACACAAAAATTGTCATTTGAAAAATTTCTCGGAATTTTGGAAATTCGTCTCCGCAATTAACGTATAATATGCGTTGTTCATGTCCAGTCTACGATATGTAGAAGTATGTGCTACAAGTTCTTTTTTATTTCAATGAAAATAAAATCAATCATCTGCTGTGTGATAATCTTGAGACATTAAAATTTTACGTTAATTCCGAAAACTGTTTCCCTTAACATAACGTCAACAATGAACGTAACATTTTAAATTTTGTTATCAGAAGCACCCATCATAATTCGGATGCAATAAACTTTAAAATAAAATATTGTTTGCATTTGTATTTTTTATGAATTTTTACCTTAAATAGAACTATAAACACATGTGAGTGGAAGCAAACAAAAGTGTAATTTTATATGAATGAAATATCCTCATGGCAACAATAAAACAATTTATCTTGATATTCAAGCCCGTTTTATCATATTGTGATATTGTCTACACGGAAACGCTTGTTTATACATTAGAAACATATAATTACATGTGTTGTCGTTGATTGTGTACAGTTTATTGCACTTACTGAAAATGGAAATCATTTGAGACAAATAGTCGAGAGCAGAATCGTTGTAATACTTCATCTCAACAGGACATGATTCACAGTGAACTGTGAACCGGATTTTGGAGATGTAATTTAAATTAGCCTTTAATGTTACCGAAAAACGGCAATTGTACGAATCTTTTACTTCTTTTGTTGAAGCGTTAAGTCAGAACTGAAAAAAATTGGATTGGACCTGTCTTGTATTAAAGTTGTAAAATTGGATGATGTTCTCTTGTGCAAAGACGTTTCTGTGCCCAGAATCGAACGGCTTGTATCACGTAAGCCAGCTATCTCAACGGCTGTATTCCTCGATGCAACCGATTTCAATCCAAAAAAAAGTCTGGAAGGAAATTTGGACTAACAGCGCCATCGCTATCAACATATTCAACATCGAAACACACAATTCGGAGTTCCAACTAAATCGCAAGGTATGGTGCAGCCTAAATAGACTTAGAACGGGACATGGACGTTGCAATGACATGCTTTTCAAATGGAACATCAACAACGATCTCAGTTGCCAATGTGGATACGAACGACAGACCATGGCCCATATACTGTACGAGTGTCCAATCTTTAAGTTCAACGGAGACATTGGAATGGTTCTCTTTTTGTCTCTGGAAGCTGTGAACTGACTCGGAAAGTTGAGCCTTTGAAAGGTGATTTAACGTACTCGACGACACTTACTGTGATACGTGATTTTTTGTCTTAGTTATAATTGTTCGATTATCGCTATGATGTCTTTGTAATTGAGTGTGTAATCACCATACGCTAAATAAATAATAAATGTATTAAAGTTAAACATTCATACCTGACCTGTACGTACATCGAGTGCGAAGCTCGATGGAAGTATGCATCTCGCGGGTGTTCGAAGTTTTCTCTGTAGAGTGGACTGGTGCCCAACACAACCGTTTAATTTCTTCTTCACCAATACAATGCCAATTGTATAATCTTGTGACTCGTTGTAATAGTAGAGTGATAATAGTGGATTTCAACACAGCCCAATCCACACAAGATGTACACGTACATCGTTTTCTTTACACCGATTCGGTACTTCACACCACGTGTACCAATATACAGTAACCTCATGTAACTCAATTGTATTATTGGGATATTTTTTGTTTAGCCATGTGGGAAGTTTGTGTTTCGAGTCGATGGTGAAGGCTCTGTCCCAGAAGTCTAAACAGCAGGACAGTATCGTATTTTGAAAATACGAAAAACTAGTTTTAAGCGAGACGGTAATTTGTCGTTTTCTGGCACCAAGCAAGCGTTCCAATGGAAAAATTTACTTATCCACTTGTAGGAATTTTCCTCGTAGATAGCTGGCCAACAGTACTATTCTCAATACTTATAGGATTATTATTTAATCGAATCTTAAAACTTAAAATTCAAATAAACTTACGTAACTCAATATCATAAATCATTTTCTCAAAAAAAAAACCGTAACGAATATCGAGGTTATTGGTACGAGATTATAACGAAGAAAGTAATATTTTGTTAAACAAAAAAAATGAGACACAAAATCAAGTAGAAAGTCATTAAACGAAGAAAGCTATAAATGTGAGTTGTTCCGATCAATCAGCACGCTACTAAACCAATATGCAATTATTTATATTTTTTTCTTCGCTGACAAATTTTCTACCTAAACTTTCGTACAATCAGAACAAAGACAAGTGATATTCGTCCAACGGATTCTTTAACTCAACGTCTTCGTTTCGGTATCGAAATCGATCCTGCAGCAATATTCAAACATACAACCGTGAATAACATCTTCCAACTTGTTCTTATTTCAACAGTCAAATTGAATATTAATCAATCTTGGTTGTTTGTATCTTGTCTGTTATCTACTAATTATTTAAAGTTCTCATTTTGATCTTGATAAATATGCGAAATTATTTTGCTACATGGACAGAAATACACAACCAATTAATGCAAATTTTTGCTTATTTCAAGTTAAACATTATAACATTCGGTGATATTGATTCGGCCACACAAGAAGACAATCATATCTTTCCATCTCGGGCCGACGATGAAATCGACGGCTTAGATTTTGGGAAAAAATATTTAAACGGTCACTACCTACCATACAACAGTAACAAATATGATTTTACCCTATGCCTAACAAGTATGATAAAAAATCACTCACTGAAGAAATCAAAGATTGAGACTGAGACTGATACTATACCTTTCGAATTGAATGACTGGTATCTGTTAGATGTAATTCAGATGCATGATATAGAAGCCATACTGACATGATTCATTCTTGAAGTCCGCGTAAAATATGATTAAAAAAACCACGGAAAGACTTTAGTGATAAAAAGGACGATCAATCCAAATTGAAAGTATTTTAATTTGAAAAAACTAAAACAAAAAATAATTGGCTACGTTTTCGCACGTTATAAAGTATGCACTTCTTATACTCATGTTATTATCAAAGTCAATAACATCAGGAAGGTAAGTACCTAAATGTCACTTGATTTCCAGATCGTGATACTATGTCTCATGTTGTTTTCTCGTTTTGTTAGGTTTAGCTAATTAAAGTCGATTTTCAACTAATTTGATGCTTTAAGAGGGCATCGTTATCTTTAATTAGCCGTTGATTGATTATTAACAAGATGGTTTTGTTAAACTCAAACCCTACTTCAAATCGCTCACACGATTTCGATATACTTAACTCTCCGACATTATATACTCACTTTGGAATAAACGATAAAAAAGGGAATGTTCGTTTCAATCTTATTTGAGCAAATTACATGTTCTTTTACCTTTAATTAGAACATTGTGCTAATTACACGTAAGTGTCGTGACGGTGGAAAAATGTCACCACATTTACGGTGTTACATATTGCAGAGTCGTATCGTTGAATGCCATTTTATGTGTGTAACGTATACGGTGGTACACAATCACAATGTGATACGTGATGTCACATAAATGTTGAATATTTAGCTTTATGGTGAGAAAAAGTAAATACTGCAAATTTCCCGTATGAAACATTCAAAGTTACCACCGTATATACCTGCACCCATCTTATCTATATTTTATTACAGCAGAATTGAAAATCAACTGTTGAACGGGCACCGTTCAGAATTTTATTCAAAACGGTCTTCATATAAAAAAAATTTACAACCCAAAATCTCGCTCTCGTCAGTTATCATAACTTGTCATCTCACATAACGCATATATACACCCTCCTACAACCCATTCAAAAAAAAACCTCAACCACATTTTAAGAACCATCAACGTTCGTTCAATAAATCCAATAAAAGCCAATATAAATTCAACTTTAACCCAAAATCAATTTTTGTTGAATGATCACAACGAAAGTAATAAAAGATAAACCCAAAAGACTTGCATTGATGGCTTTTGTCTTTTCGCTTGCGAATGTTGTCCATTTTGATTGACAAAACTGACAAATGATGAAATTACATCAGTCAATCAAGGTATATGTTTATATATGTAAAAAAAAAGAAGTGGAGAAGTTGTTTCAGCTCATTCAAACTGAATATCAAAGACGATCAAAATGAATTTTACATTTTTATGCTTATGGAAGAGTGACATAAATTGAATTTTGCATGATGTTTATTTAAATAGGGGAATGTGGTGAAATACATTACTTAATCAACAATTATCAGGCACGTCTATGTATTTATATACCAAAGCAAGTGAGTTGTCTTTACGATTAGTTGTAATTGCTGTAAAAGAAAAGAAAAATATCGGGAAAAAACACGGTAATGGGAAAGTCTTTTGGTATGGATTTCAATCTCTCAAAATCACCCTATTTGCGAGTCTATGTTGGATATAAGACAATATTTACTTTGAAAAGTCCTGTTTATAAAATTTAAAATTTAAATACTATTTGTGCAATTGTACACACATATGCAGTTCAATGTGTATTAAAAGTGTTTTTAGAGTATCTGTTGTTGCTTCGGTTCTCTCATACACACTTTCTGTATTACCAATACTGCACACAACATGGGTATGAAAGTATAAAACATTTTAAAGTTACATAGAGCTCAAATGTATAGTCTACTTTAGGGCGATAAAGACTTAAACTTGTTAGTTAGGCAGCATAAACACCATTCAACGACAGAAAATCATCTCAATCAACAGACTAAGAATTTAAGTGCAATTGAAAACTAATTCAAAATTAGTTGTGTTAAAACACTTCTAACAGCGATTTAAAGCATTACTTTTTTGAAAGCTGCATATCAACAGTGTTATTATCGCGCCTATACTTCGTTTACTTAGCAATTTTCATGACATTTGATGCGAAATCTATTGCTTCATTTCTTTTAACATGTATATATAAAATCACATTAGCTTGTCTCTTATCTTTTCCGTCGTTATCGATAACAGATAAATAGCCAGCCGGAAATATAAGATTATCGATACAGACGGAGTTGATATTTCTCAGCTAACTCACGTGAATCACTACACTATCGTCGACGCACCAGAATTCATTAACCGGCGACAACACCCAAATATTTTCTGTCTTGTTACCGTAATTTTCTAGAAGTGGGTTTGTCGATGGTGTGTGACAAAACCGGGCGAAGAGAAAGGAAGCAAAAATACCGAGTTATGCATGGACTGCACATCCGCCTAAAAATCAAAATTACATAATTTCGGCTAGCATTAAACAAAAACACATCGAATTCGTCGGACAATTTATTAAGCTGGAAGATTCATTATAATTCCTTGCACTGTTAGGTTAATTGCCACATTTTTGTTTGACATTTTGCAGTGAAAATAGCAAGAGGAAGGTGGAGCATTGAAATTTGATACAAAGTTTAAAATGCAGCTAAAATGAAATTGAAGCCAACGGTAGCAGAAAACTGTCCACTCCATATGAAAATTCATAGATCGTTAGGCGAGTGACTTTCATCTACATACTATTTTGTCTCGAATGATTGTGGTATCATGTTGTTTGATCACTGAGTAAGTAGCCTCTTCTGATAATCTTTACTGTGATCTATTGCAGTGGACTAAGATTTTCTATGCTTCATAAATAACCAATAACAGATTACCACTACATTAGAGTTGAGCTTTTTTCAATTTGTCGAAGCAAAACGAATACAAACAACTACCAGTTTCCAGGGATTCCACGGAAAATTTAAAGTAAAAAAGTGGAAAAGTGAGTAAAAATAACGAAAATAGTTGCTTGAAATAGTTGATTTTCTGACGAAAAAGTTGGTAAAAAAGTGAGTTTTTAGGAACTTTTGTACCCTATTCTACATGAAGTTAAGGGTTTTACCACGCCTATGTTTCCCCTGCATGAAGCTACAGGTCAATCATTTAGCGATATAGCAAAAAAAATTAAATGAAGAATATACTGTAACCAATGTATTTCATAGACAGGGAGACAGCAGAGAAATGATAAGTTGGTACGCCTGTGGCGAGATGGAATGCGCATGAGGATTACAGCTGAATTGTATGTGAGAGAATTTCATACAATTTTGGGGCCTGCTCTACCCTAGCGCCCAGCTGTCATCCTCATGCGCATTCTATCATTTCTCTGGGAGAAAGTGCCAAAACATTAAAGAGAAATCAGTAGATATAAGATGCCTGATTCTCCTTGCAATTTTTTGACAGTCCTAACAGCAACTGGCTCAAAAATATGTAGAAGGTTTGATTGATTGATTGATTTAAAAAAGGTAAAAGTTTCAATCTGAAATTGGTAGAAGAATTCTGTACAACAGGAGAGGTTAGGTCGACGGAATCTTCGCTTAAGCATCGCGCCAAGGAAATTTAATGCAGGATGAATGTTAGGTACATTATTAGGATCATACTTCTAGGGTAAAGTTTTGTTCCTGTAATTTTTATGTCAATTTAACATCCATCCACAAAATACTGGACTGCAATATAGTGAACCTTAAGGTTATTCAAGTGAAATAGAAATATTGCGCAAGTGACTCAGGTGGAAGTTACTTGTTTTATTTTAGACACTTATAAGTTAGTAGCGAATTTTAAATTTTTTAATAAATTTTCAAAAATGTTGAGGTTAAAGTTTTTGGATGTTTTGAAAATTTACTTATAAGAGCCTGACTTATAACTTGAAAGCGTCTTGGTTATAATGTATACCTTCCACCTTATACGTCAATTCAATCATTTGCGCAATCCTTCTAAAAAAATCTAAAAGAAGGTGCACTATCAGTTAACTCTTTCAATTGACGATTTCCATCCTTATTGATAAGGATTCCAAAAGGAATTGGAAAATACTAACAATTTTTAAAGCTTAGGATTTTTATAAAATCTTTTTTTGTGCGTGAACGGTCAATACCATTGTTAAAAAATATAGCTATTGATGCATAAATGCAAATACGCAGCGGAGATACGTAGATTCATCTCAGAAACGACGACACGAGGTTACTCTGGTTTAATGCCTTTTGCAAGGCAATAGAAAATTTATAAAAGAGAAAAAGGAAATTTTCTAGCGCCGCAGGCGAAACTTTACAATTATAACATTTTCTAATCTATTTTAATTGATTTTAAAAAAAGTAAGTAAAGGGTCTGAAAATAGTTGAAAAAAGTGAGAAATAGAGCAAATAGTTCCTCACTTTTTCAGATATTGAAAATAGTTGGAAAAAGTGAGAAAAGTGAGTGCGTGGAATCCCTGAGTTTCATTCAGTGAACAGTGCTACGGCCGGGACTGGCCATACTGTGATTTTTTTTTCTGTGAAATTTTTAGTTTTTGGGCCTTTTACAAATGTGTTATTATCCTACTATGGAGAACTAAATAATTCGTTTGTCGGATAATCAAAGTTCCAGTGAAGATATGCTGTTCTACCAAAAGGTTAGTAGGGCTCACTAGTTGAGCAAAACACATTTTTTCGTGAATTTTGGTATAAAAGCGTGAATTTTTTACCATAGATATTGGGGATTCCAAAACGATTATGAGACTTTGAAATGAATGAGTGAACACCAGCGCCATCTACATCCGGTTGAAGTTTTCGATGCACTTTGATGAAGTGGAAGTAAGTAAACAAGACATCAGATGAGAATAGATTATTGTGCTATTCGCATAAATTGTTTCTTCGAACTGGCCTTCCCAGAATCCTTATCCTAATCGCCTTGTTTTGTGCTTTACACATACCTCTCATACATTTCAAAATTTGCTTGAAATGAGGTCCCACCACATATCTCAAATCACATAAGTAATATTTCTTTTGATCAAAAGGTGGAATGTGTGGTGTCGTTTGAAAGCTGAGGACTCTATAGGAGTTGAAGCGTCTGACAAAGTTCTCCGAGGGCTGAAAATTCGAAAATTCTAGCAGATTTCGGGTTCTCAATTTTTTTTTTTAAATCTAAAAACAGATTATAAAAGATTTTAGACCTTTTTAGCAAATTCCACCATATTGCTGCTAGAATTCATGAAAATAAACTAGACGAAAAAAATTCGTCATGTAAAAGGGTCAAATTTTTGATAAAAACTGAAACTAGTTGCCACAGTTACTGAAAAGCAAAAAACTTTTACTTTGCCAAAAGATTGGAAACTGGATCCGGAACGATACTTCCGAAGAAAAAAAAAGTTTCAAAACAAATTTAAAAAAATATTTAATTTTAACCTCAAATTTAAATTAAATTTTCATTTTTAAGAAGTCTAAAAAACTATGATAAAAACGGAAAATTCCGATGACCTAATCTGCATCATTTATTTACATTTATATGTCTCTGTCTGGTAAGACTAACATTATGCATCAGCTCGGAGAGCTAGTTTATCTTTAAATCGACACAAAAAAATGATATGCACCGATGTCCAAATGTCGAAGCACTCGGCTTAGAACCACAATCACAGTTATTCCACTGACTCACTTTTCTCACTTTTTCCAACTATTTCGTCGTTATGAAAAAGTGACGCACTATTTGCCTAACTTTCCACTTTTTCGAACTATTTTCGATTTTACTCACTTTTTTTCGAAAACACCATCAAAATCGACGAAAAGCGTTTGTTCTTACTGGCCATTTAGAGGGCAATGTAAATGTGTCAGATGCGTAATTACAACCCGAATTTTTACTTTTACATTACTCTCTAACTCAGCAGTAAAGAGTGTGAATGGTTCTTCTGGATTTCGACTTCGGAAAATTTGAAGTATTTTGTCAAAGGTGAGTAATATATGCCTAGAAAGGTCTACACCCATTGGAAACCACTCTTCAAAAATTGTGAAACCCTATATGCCGCCTGGTATAGACCTCGAAAGGCCTAAAAATCGGGTTTGCGCGTATGTGAATCATTTCCGATAGATATGAGTGACCTGGTTGACCATGGCCTCATTGGAAAGTAAGGGTCAATTACTTTCAGGGCCAACACAGTTTTTGAAAGAAATCATCTTTGTGTCGAAACATATGGTAGGTCAAAAAATGGAAAAAATCTGGAATTTCGACGCAACTTTGATGAAATGTAAAGCTTTAATGGCAAACGACTGTCTATAAGCGTTAACTTAAGTTAGAGGGTATCCGCAGTCTACGTTGGCAGTAACCCAAATGTAGCGATAGATATCATACAGATATCTCATTTAGAGTGGATTAAGTCGTGATACCACCGCTACTCAAAAATATGGAAAAAAATACTTTTTTAAATGTCTGATGCCAGACAATGAAAAAGTAAACATGTGGTACTACCATAACAAAGACGCCTTCTACTTTAAGTTAAACTTAATCTAAAACCAAAAAGTCAATCAATAGTTATCATTATCATCAATGCCTTTCCAATGAGACAATGGTCATGCAGACCACTTAACTGTAGCGAAATTGCCGTACATACGAGCAGACCCCATACCGACTTTCAAGGTCCACCACAGACGACACTTTTAGTTTAAAAAATTTTGGAGAGTGGTTTCGATTTTCCGAAGTCGAAATCCAAAAGAATCACACTAGTGACAATAAATCAAGCTTAGAGCATACTATCCAATCTCTTCTTATTCAAGCTTGTCTCCAAAATTCAGAGAATAATTTAATTTTTAACATTCTAAAAATTAGGCACTGCCAAAAACTCATCTTTAGGCAACTTTTTGGTCAAAAAACCAACTATTTTTAGCAACTATTTTCTAGCATTTCCCTCACTATTTCACTTTTTTCGTTTCAATTTTGCGTAGAATGACTGCAATCACCAACTCATCAAAATAAACATTTGGACACAGGTGTATATTTATGAGTTTACGCGCGATGTTTCTCCAATTTATTATTGTCCTAGGACTGACCTTATTTGAAATTGACCGGGAATCTTATCGTTTCCCTAGGCCTGTTTTCTCTCTTTCGCTTGTACAATAAAATAGCGTATTTATATATGAGAGAAAATCTTGGCAAGTCTCATTGCTTCCACTCATAAGTCAATAATCTACTATTCCGCTTCATTGTAATATTTAAGCGAGTATCCCCACATGATGGTTTGCTACTACTACGATGGTTTTCTTCATTTATCCCATACTCTACACAACACTTATTGTAACATCATCGGAATAGATGATATGACAATCTCTCTGAATAGACTGAATAGACTTAAGCCTGTCTCTAAAACGATTGGAAAATACCAATGAAAACCACCTGTGATCATTACTTATACTCGATTGCAGAACTACTTTTACTCAAATTTTGCTCATTTAATAATGTCTGATCAAAATATATCTCACAAATAAACCAGTGGCATTCTCAAAGATCTTATAAAGAGTGAAAGTCTGATATTTAGTTTAACTGAAAAAGCCCCTCCATAAGCTACCGAGAACGGGATCTGCGAGCACAAGTATGCAAGTCAATCGAACTTTTTTTTTTAACTACACTGTGTCAGTCTGCACATTAAATTCACTTTCTTAAGACTATACGTTTCAGATATGTTCGAACCAACTGAAGACATTTGTTTATGTTTGTTAGAAAAAAATTAGTTTGTTGTGATTTATAAAAATTTAATTATAATAATAATACAAAGAGTTACATTATTCGTGTCCTACACATCAACCGACTGCATAATAAATAACTTCCAATATATGGACAACAAGTGATTGATTCAAAGCTTTAACACCAATGTGTTTTTTTGGTTAATTAGAAACTTATGCAAAAACCAATTTGAATTACCAATATACTTTTACTGTGATGCAATCGTATACCAATCAAAATGATATTCAGAAACATTTTGTGCTCATTCCTAATTTGTTTAGTTTTTTGTGATATAACTATAGCGGCCAGTACCAAAAATAAAAACTCAACTCTCATTATAAAATCGAATAAAACTAAATCAAAATTAACGAATCATAATGGAAATTCTGCACTAGGTAAGAGATTACAGCAATAGGATTTTTCGGTATTAATTTTTGGTTGGTATGACTCGTCCGTAAAATGCTAAAATATTTCGATATTATGTGTGTAATTAATAAATTTGTTGGATTTCCACCACGGCTGGTAGTTTCTGTAGTTTATATTGCTATATTGCAATGCATGAAAAATTGAAATAAAAAAATTAATTCGAAACATGCATCATTATCCGAAAATTGGATTAATTCGCCCATACAGCATTTTGGTGTCTCATTTTTTTGTGGATATCTGATGTAAAAAGAACCATTTGTACTAATAAACCTGTTTACGGCAATGACCTAGCTTTAAATAAGTTTTTTTTCTGTTTACATTCTTATTTTACGGGCAAATGTTATTAATTATTTCTTATGCAAAAACGTTAATGGTCTATAATTATATAATCAGGAGAAAGGTTCGTTTGAACCTGTCAACTGCATGCAGGATAGTCGCTTTGGAAACACAAAAAGCGAAACACGTTCACCAGAAAAATTGCATTACACTTCTTTGAAGCTTTTTTTTGCTGCTTGTTTTTTTAGACACATTTGAGTTGCAAAGATTTGCTCAATAAAAACCAAGCAACAAAACGTGTTCCGATTATTTTTTAAAAAGTTTTTGAATTTTTGGACTTTTTAATCGTTCAACCGTAAAACTTATTTCATTGTGGTTAAGTGATTACAATTACAATAATCACTTATACACCTCTCTGTATGTAATAGCGATCGAATTAAAATATCGCACAAAATTTAAAAAAAAAAACTGATGTAATAAACCAGTATATGAATGGTATGTTCGAGTGTTACACTTTTTTTTGGCCAAAAATATTTTCACCAAATAAATTAACTGAACAACAAATGGTTATGGCATTAGAATTTGCAGTCATCGCTTTTGAATCAATAGCCATTAATTCTTCACTAAAGTGGTAAATGCTGGCATGGAGTTACTAACAATCACATGAATCATCTATTCAACTTAATTATATTCATCTTCTTTCATTTTACAGATGGCTCAGAGATCAGTTTTAGCTTACAAATATTTTGAAACAAATTTTCAGTCAACATTTTACACAAATGAGTATGCCAATCGACAAATCTCAATAGAACATACTAACCTAGCAAAATCTGGCTCTTATTCTTTTAAAACAACGAAGATAAATATCAAAGCTTGAATGTGAATTCCCATTCAAAAATTCAAAATACCGGATTCGACCGTTTTTTTTTGCAGCGCTTTCTACCATACCACTAAACGTGTGGATTGTTGTCTTAATTCTTATGATTCAATTTGTTGTATAATTATTAATCAAATGTCCCTTACAGTAGATCCAATTCCTGTTTTATGATCTTTAACTCACATGACATTTGCTCAATTCGCTTGATGTTGTGTCGCCTGAAGTTCATTTGAAGATCAGGAGCATTTCAAAAACCAAATTTCAGTAGAACAGACACATCCTAGCACTGCCTTTCGTTAATAAAATATCGTGAAGGTCTATCAAGTATTGCAATCGTAAGAAGCCGAAACGGAGAGGGGTAATTTGTCACATGATGCTAAAATAATGCATTTTCCAACTACGTAAGAGGTGAACTCGCACACGATTTTTCGATTCCAAAATTTTGTAAAAGGAGTCATTAAGTCGAGTAACAAGCAGCAATAAACTTCCGTTTGGGAGTTCACCTTTTATGTACTTTATGTTCTTTTGGCACCGTGTGCCAAATTCCCCAATACCTCCGAAACAATATTTGCAATAAATATTCTAAGACAGAAACTTACAGAACTCTGTGCGTGCTGAGGGGATCCGAGAATTTGGCACACGTGAAGGGGGTGCCAAATTCCGTACATGAAGTGGAATCTAGCACATGTGCCAGATTACCTTTTTTCCTAGGTTTTTGAGAATTTGGCACACGCAACGAAGCTTGTGTGCCAGTTTTGTGCTAACTCATTTTAATCTGGAAGTTATGATTGAGTCTGTGAGTCAATAAATTTGTCATTTTACGAGTTTTCGCAGTCAAAACTAATAAATTTGTCTTTTTACAAAATGACGCAAAAAAGCTATGGCTTTGAAGGCATCGAGATAAATTCAATAATTTGTCTCCAAACTAGAAAATTCGTCCTTTTACGAAATCTTGCATAAAAGTTGCGATGTCTTGGAGGAATTGAGTTACAAACAAATTTTTTTTTATTTTTTATCGATGGAGAACCTAATTGTAAGACACTTTGTCTCGTATCATATGCCAAAAAAAGTTACAACTTTTTTTATAAATCATTTTGAAAGTCACTAAAAACACGAAAATTCGAATCGAAATACAAAATTATTGATGACATACTGTATTTCTATTCGAATTTTCGTGTTTTTAGTGACTTTCAAAATGATTTATAAAAAAAGTTGTAACTTTTTTTAGCATATGATACGAGACAAAGTGTCTTATAATTAGGTTCTTCATCGATAAAAAAAAAAAAAAAATTGTTTGTAACTCAATTGTCGTTTTCCGACCCTATTGAGCAATCTTCGTCGAGCAGCTAAACGTTGTTCCTCGAATCGAAACATCACAATTCCCTAATTTTTGCCAAGCCTTCCCTTTATAGGTAAATAATGTTGACTAATAGTGACAGACGGCTAACTATGATTAGCACACCATTCACTTTTATTTATTGTTCTATTATGGCTACCGTGTGCCAATTTCCAAAGTTGCATGGTGCCAAATTACTCTTCAGATGGTGAATCTGGCACTGTGCTAAATTCACATTACAGTGGAAACTGGCACGCATCAAACTTGCATGGTTACCCTACCCCGTGCTGAGAAACATGCAATGCAACAGTTTTTATCCAATCGTCGAAATTAGTCTAATTTATCACTTAATCTCATTTTTTCAACTATTAAGATACTGCATTTTCATCGTTCAGGTATTCACCTTGTTCTTTCTTTTACGAATTTTACCTTGAAACTATCGGCATAGAGATTTCATCAATGAATAAAAATGAATAATAATTCGCTATCGAGAGTGTGATGACTGTTATATGTATAAATGAAAAAAAAAAAAAACAATGTGTTGCACAAATATAGGTCTTTAAACCAGACCGAATTCGCCGAGGCTTAAAATGATATACAAGCAAAAATTTTATGATTTCTGGTTTGTGAACGAACGCCGTTTATGTTCAAAGCGGGTAATTATCGCAATTTTCATAATCGAACCTTAGAAAATGGTGCAAAAATAATAACTTATTGTAACAACATTGTAAATTCACTTTAAGCTAATGGATATGGTGATGCAAAAATTGTTTAGCAATCTTAAATGTGCATTGAATTTGTTCACAATATTTTTGTATTTCAATTACATTCACTGCACACAGTCTTGGAAAAAACATGTGTGCGAAACACAATCGTCTGAAAAACTTGAAATAAATATTTTAAACATTTCGCTTGATTAGTTGTAATTAAAGTCAATGTCACCCGTAGCTGATTGTATTTCAGACATCAGCGTAAAAGAGGGCGACAATCACTGCGGTTTTTCATCTTTGAAATTTGGAACAATTCAGAAGCTAGAAGATGAGTTTCTTTTTTGCAGACTGTTTTTGAGTTTTTGAGAGGAAAAGAGCAGAAAGTTCGAAGAGAAGTGAAAAATTCATCAGTTACAAACACACAATAAAAAGAATTAAAAATCTTCCTTTCCATGAGCTTCTCTCTTATCTTCACCATACTTCAAAGTAACGAGGTTTTTTTTGAACTGCAGACTTCAGGTTATGTAATCAACTTATATTTTGATAAAAATTTTGTGTTGTGTCACCGCACTTCAAGCATGAGAGGTACTCTAAATAGAGTACTGAAAGTTAACACTTTTGCTCGATTGTGTTGAAAGTTAAAATCCGGAATGTAGCAATACAATATGGATGGCCATACTATATCTACCTTGGACAATACGTCTTGCACTAAAGGAACTATTCATAACATGCCATAGATATGATAATAGATGGCGCTGCGCCGGTGAAGTGCAGCAACGCCATCTGTTATCACTTCTCTGATAATACTCGATTTTCAGCATCAGCACACATTCTAAATTTCCTTTAATAAGGAAAACTTAGGGCTGATGCTAAAAAATAGACTTTTCCTGTCTTTGTACAAAAATAACCATTGTATGTTGAACTCTTCCAAAGAAGTGTGTGAATAGTATGGTTTCCGACTCATGTAGCGTGTAAAAAGGTATGAATCAACTGAGTTTAATTTTTGCTTGTCGGTGCAGATTAATGTTGATTTTATTATTGTTTATTACAACTAATATCAGAAAATAGTTAAAATAAATGTCATTCAAATCATGAAGAATTTACGGTAGATACGTTTGATTAATTGCGAAACTTCTTACTTAGCCTCATTTCATAATGTCAGACCAGTCATTATTTAATTTGCCAGTTAATGAATGAAACGATGAAATCGAATTTGCATTTTAACGAAAACGGTGGCAACACAACAGACGAACACGAGCAGTGATATCACAAACCCCATTCTTTTCTCCTCCGTTTCTGTCCCACTATTCCACATCTTCGGAAGTTAGAAGTAGAGAATTCTTTGAAGTGACATTATGATTATTTATACACCCTAGCACCCACAAATATGTAGCTCTCGTTAGTCAAGCTAATTCAAATGAATGTTGAAAAGTACTGATCCTCTTCCTCAATGAACATATAAATATTCTAAGTTTTCGAAACAAGAAAGAAGCTGACAAGACGAACAACAAAGGAAAAAAGGTTTTGGTGGAAATGAGGATGGTAGAGTTAAGTATGGTTTCCGCTTACAAAATAGTCACTCCGGTGAAATTGTGGTAATGTGGCTATGAAAGCACTCGGATACTTTTACTCATCTGGATACGAGATATCAAATTACTTCACTGATATAGTAATGTACTATTGAATACCTCCGTTCACTCTTTAAATAATAGAAAAGAGGAATATGGTTTATCTGGACGAAGGCGAAATGGAATGGTTTTTTTAATAAATGGAAATCAGGCCTTAACTGTTCATTTTTGGTTTGATATTAATATTCAGAGTTCAAGAAATTCTGAAAAATTTAGATGTAAGCAGAGTATTCAGGAGCTCAGGAATTCGTTTTTCTATCGAACAAATGTACCGCTGATGAATAAACCATATAGCTTTCTTTTTGTAGCTAACCCTGGACCCTGGGTGAAAATAAAAGTCCAACAAGTTCGAAAACGACATTATTAACTCACGGTCGCAAATCTATTGTCTTTTGAGGCGTGAATATGCGGTTTTCGAACTTGTGATTTCCATTTTCACCACGGAATCGACTCTGAAGAAAATGCACACCCGATAAACACCTGATTCTCGGAAGCATTCAGTTTTTAGCTGAATAACTGTGTGACATTGAATTAAAACGACAGAACGAAAACGAGTGCTGGCCTTTCAACGGATTATGCACACTTTTGATAAATGTTATAAAAAACAAATAGATCTGAAATCATTCCACCACGAATTACATTCATAGTAACGACATACATGAATGAAAAAAATCAGTGAAGCCAATCGTATTAGTCTCAAGGTTTTATACAGTTCAAATCAGTATAACTCAAAGTTCAGACTACAAACCGGACATATTTTTACGACAACTTAAACCAGAATAAATGGTTTAATTTAGGAGAAACTGCGAGCGTATCACGGGTAAAATTATTGAATCTGTTACTTCCTTTTACTTCATTTGTTTGACCATTTATATGAGTAGAGATGAGCAGACATATCGGGTCATTTGACCAACAGAAAAAATTACTGAGAAATTTTCTCTTCAATCGAATTTACAAAGGGAGGGCCTTTTATTCAGCTAATTTCAAAAATTATAATCTTCTTTAGTATCATTACAGGTATGCACACAGACCCCACTATTAGAATCCAGTCAATTTCTATTATATCAATACGTGTCGATTGAGAGTTAATTTGGTTTTCTGATTAACGGTTCCTGTGTGAGGAAGCGCCTTCTGTGCTGTTAGATATCTGCTGCATGCAAAATGAAAAGTTATAGCTCGGTTAATGTCATTTTCTAAGCAAAAAAAGAAAAAATGGTCTTAGCCGAGGTATAACTTTGAAGTTTGTGTGCAGCCGATCGCTAACAAATTCAAAAGATGATTCCTGTGAAGACACTTAAGCTCAGACTTGTTTCCTCTAAACACTTCCGGTGCATTTTTTGAATGTAAACTAGTAAATATTGTGACTAGCGAGACGAAAAAACGGTCTTAAGTTGACTATGATAAAGGAACTTGCCTATCTAGCTGTTTCAAAGTGAGTTTCCGAATGTTGCCTTCGCGTTACCGATGCGGGTCAGCAGGTCTTGGTAGTTTGGTTCTATTAAACAGTTATGATCACACAGTTATGAAAGTTAAATATCAAATTTCGAGTTCATTAGACTGATAAGCTAACAACGACCCTATAGAAAAACTCGATTTTTACGACCCCATTGAATGACCCGATTTTTCATCTTGCAAATTTTTAAGTTCATCTCTCAACCCATTGTCCTACACTGTCCTACAAACTTTGAATCCTTCTTTACAGCACTATCATCATCCACAGCTTTGTTACAAAATACGTCCACAACGAAGCAGACGGCCTCCAAAGCTAAGAACGATGGTAACAAAACTTCAAATAGAAAGTCTAACAAAACCACTGCGAAACCATCAGCACCGAAACGTGCTATAGCTACCTCATCCTCTTTGTCGCGCCAAATTGTACCGACTCAATCATCGAACCGTATCCAACTGTCGACCAAGGAAATTCCACCGAGGAAACAACCCACAAAGAGACAGAAAATCAAAGAACCGCTGAACTATGACAACGATCTGTACCAATGTCCTAATGCCACACAGGCGGAGTTTCAGCTGTTTCCAACGCTATGCAAACGGCATGGTGAATGCATAAAGAATGTTGGGAAAACGTATCGGTGCTGTAAGCAATTTGGTAGCAAAAGATGTTTGAGAGGGGTTGCCAAACCAATTCCGGAACAGGATCATGCACGTAAGTCAGAAATGAGCAATGCGAATTGACGAGACTATGTTTCGTTTGAAAATGAAAATATTTTCAGCAATACTCGGACTTATACCGAGGAAATGTCCGAAGGAACCGTTAGCTGAACTATTTTGGCAATTGCAAACATGCGAAACGGACGCAGATTGTTGGCCGAGAGTTTGTTGCCCGGATGGAGTGAAGCGGTATTGTCGCACATCGAAGCCTGAACTTGAGAAATTGTCACTTCCCGGTGCCAAGCAACTTTCCTATCGTAAGAACTAAACACAATCTACCCTTCGATACGAATATTGAATCTAAATCGATATTTTCAGCTATCGAATCACTGTCTGCCTACTTGCAATGTACACCTCCGCCACCGCCCGCTTTCGATTCATATCCGAAAAAGTGTAACAACACCTTGGATTGCTTCCCGAATGTGTGCTGTCAGGAAGAAGGCAAAAAACACTGTCGACCGCCTCGTAGATCACTTCTCGCCTTAGTCACAGGCTTTGCCCAGGTAACAATTGTCAATTGGATGTTCACGTTCACACTACTTACCATCGTTGTTTCACACAAAATTATTTCCTTCCGATTTCTAGCGATTCAACACTGGCCTCGTCAGACAATGGACCGATAATTTAGTAATAAAATGAAGCCGTTGCCGAGACAAACTTATTTATTATTTGCCAACAAAATTGCCAATAATTGAAAATGTCATGTCGCCAATAAAATGTAAACAATGACCATCCATGGACGTGTTTTAATACTTCCACTCTCCTTTTTTTTTAAACCGGGGCGTGAACCGCTGTCTCAACTTTCAATTATTCCCAATGATGTTGCCATTATAACAAAAGAATGCGACGTTACTTAATCCAACTGAAAGGTGGAAACGAAATGGAAATTATTTATCGGTAAAAGGAATTTGAGGTTAGGGTTTTCGTTTTGCGTACCTTCTTGAATCCAATATCATTGGCGTATTCTCTGAAGCACTGTCGGCAAATGTTTAAACCGTATTTACGGATGAGACCATGTCTGTTCGAGCAAGCTCGGCTGAAAATCACAAAACATTCAGTTAGTATGAAAAAGACACGTGCATGTGCGGAACGAAATGTTTCATTCGCTTTTTTGCATGTTTCCATGAATATTTTAGCAGAAATTTCAAATGCATTTGAAGCAGACAAATTAATGGAACAATATTTACCAGCATCTGGAGCCTTGACCATGTTTTCTTGGATGAGAATACCAAACGTTAGCGAAACCCATGTTGACGATTTGATTACTTCAAACGAAAAGACGGAAAGATGGAAGGCGGTTCGGTTTTAATTCGTAAATTCAATGTTCGTAAATGATCGGGTGTGTGACACTTCGAACTCAATTGGTAACAAAGAGTAGTAGATTTGTTGTTTGTTTTTGTTAGGTTGAATTTCCATATACAAACTGTATATACCGGTAATACCGTTCAGATCATCATTACCGACAATACCGAAATGTTTTCGAACCGGTAGCACAAACTTTGGAGTTACATTAAGCGCCGAAATTTTGATTATACGTACCGAAAACCTAGTCAATTAAATCGAAATAGCTATTTATGACATCGAGTGCGGAGTGCTTTATTAGGCTCTAGATGTGTAATTATCGTGAGCCTAATCAAGTACTTTGCACAACGTTTTATGCAACAGAGGGACTTTAGATTCTAAAGTTCTCAGTTTTCGAACATAATGATCTCGAGTTGCATAAAACATTTTACACTCGCCAAACCATGAAAACACTGAATATCGCGCGTCAAAAGTTATCGTAAACCACATTTTTTTAGTTCTCTCTCAGCAGACCTTGCAAACAGGTCGAGGGATCCAGGCGATGTTTTCCTTAATGGTGGAGTTTGTTTATGTTATTCGTCAAAGAGAAAAATTTGATACGAATGCGGAGCTTACTCTCCGTAAGAAACGAGTAGATGCACATCGAACGAAACAACTCGTTCGGCTTTATATCGGGTATTTTCGGTTTCGTTTTTATTCTCATTCTTCTTCTATACATTCAAGTTCAACCTTGAACGGTGTGTATAATATTTGGTTTTGTTGTTTGTGTATTTCATGGTGAGACGAGTGTAAAGTTGTGTGAATCACAGGATTGAAACCACTCAATCTTAGTATACGTGTGAATTCGTATACCACGAGAATAATTTTTGCAGACGTATGTATGTTTCGTCGAGACTTATGCAAAAATTATTCTCTCAGTATACGAATTCACACGTATACTGTAATTTCGTGGTTTCATTCCAAGTGATGCAAGTAACTATTGTCTGCTTGTGCGAAAAATTGACAGGTAAGGTCGACATTACCTATCTGTTTTTAGAGCCCGTATAGAAATTCTATTTTTTCGTCGCTGAGTGAATGAAAACAAATTTTGACAACTCTTACAAACAAAATTTATTTAATTAATTTTCACTATTTACACACGATTTGTCGATTGAAACACAATTATTTTTGAAAATACTGAAATCCAAGACTAATTGACATCTTTATTGACACATATATAACCACAAAGTTAACTTTGACAGAATTATCTGAGCGACAAAAATTTACGGCAGTGAATCAAAAGGAATTCTTGTACGAGCCCTTAGCGAGAAAAAATGGGTTCCCGCACACGCAGATAAAATATAGTATGCCTACTTGCTTCCAAGTTTTTATTTTGGCCAGTGTGACGTTTGTAGCCTTTGCCGGCTGGCCAAAATAAAAATTTTGAATTAGATAGGTAACGTACAAAGGTAACGTGCAAATATAACTGTTAGGTTGCAACACATGCCAAAACTCAATACTAAACAACGCAGATCCAACCAATGAAAGTATAAACCAGGTATGGTCTGTTCATACAAACCGGAGGACATGGCGATTTCATATAAACAAACTCACCTCTCATGAGAGGTGAATTTCTTTACATGAAATCGCTATGTCCTCCGCTCCATACAAAGTTTGACATTCGACCCTTGTGTTGACGTTTATTGGATCTAACAACATTATCACGCCAAACGTCACGGATGCAACATATCAAATCTTATATTCACCCGAAACTTTGGATCCGTATTTTTTGCTATTGCCTGAGGATTTGCGTTACCTTCAGTATGTATATGTACCTTGGAAAAAATACGGCCATTTGTTAGTCATTGGCGCAAAATTATTTTTCAAAATTACTATGTGAGCAAAACAAATCAAAATTATAATTGAAAACGCAAAAATTTACAGAAGGTCATTCGGACTTATTGTTGTAGATACGAAAAAACAACATTAATTCCACGCGTGAAATGTGTAAGGAAGATCTTTAAAAAATGAAATCAATTTGTTACGATAGGTTCATGATCCAGTTTAAATTCAAATCTCTCAGAGGATACATGATTTAGGACATAAAGGATCATCATATTTTCTCGCTGCGCATTTTATATTTCTAGCATATA
Source organism: Bradysia coprophila (assembly GCF_014529535.1). Taxonomy (NCBI): domain Eukaryota; kingdom Metazoa; phylum Arthropoda; class Insecta; order Diptera; family Sciaridae; genus Bradysia; species Bradysia coprophila. The sequence continues at coordinate 561,354 of NW_023503296.1, read as the reverse complement.
AATGTTCATCCAATCTTGAACAATTTGCTTCTAGAAATTATCCTCAGAAACAGTTTTGTTCCAGATTATTCTTCGAATTTCTCTAATTGATTTCACGACCTCTTTGAATCTTGTAGCGAATACCTAGAGGAACGTGAAGACAACGGGAGCAATGATTTTGAGGTGCCTACATCAGAGTGTAACATTTGAAGAGTCAACAACAGTTCATGCCAACCAAATTTTTGTATGCCAACTGTTCCAACTGTTCACCATTCACACCAACACATTGATCATGTGTTCACATACACCATTATTTAAACACGTCGTCTCAATGACGGACTAAAAACCATTGCATTAAAGTAGACATCCTGCCCATCCTGCTCAAAAATATTTCGATCGCACATCCATAGATGTATTGCTAGACTTAGCTATTTTATCGCATGTGGCCAGCGAACACATCAAGTCGTATAAATGCGTCAAACTTTCTTTTGTTCTCGCAGTAGTCATTCGGAATCGAATCAATCGGACCAGCCACCTGTTTCAATTTCTCATCACTGTTACCAAATTTTTAAGAATCTAGCAGGAAAATGCTTGAGGAAGAAATCGTGGGCGACGTCAACAATGACCTGAATAGCGAATTAAATAAACTAGTTGTGTCAATGTCAGCCCTAAACATTGTTGACCACAAAGCAACAATAGCAGTTTGCTATGCAAAGTATTTCCAACAGAGAGTTCGTGAATTCGGAGAGATTGAACAGCAAATCCGATTGCTCGTCAAATCGTTCAAATCAAAAACGAGTGAATTCAAAATAGCTAAGATACCTGGAGATATCAATAAATTGAGTGATAAATATGTGTCTATTACCGGCGAAAATTACAATAACATTGAAACGGAAGGTTTCAGCGGTTTCAGTTCGGAACAATGCTACACATCGCTTAATAACACCATCGCACAATCAACAACGAACGCTCGTAAATCTGCAAACGAATCCGATTCACAAAAATTGAAGAAAGAAACTGAGATGAACAGTTGGAATGATTTGTGCGATTTCTTTTTGGAGGATGACGATAGTGGTAAGAAAAGAAAACGAACTTTGATAAGTAACAAAGTACTTCAAGCATGAGAGGTACTCACACAACTGTTAAAGATTGTAAAAAAAAACCTACTTTTACACACAAAAGCCTTGACGCAAATCAGCTGCTTTGATGTAAAGAAACTGCAATGCTTGATTTAATAACATTTTACATTCTACATGCGTCGAAAACCGTACTTTTCATGTTTCCAGCCCTACTTTCGACGCCCTCAGCATGTAAAATTCATTACATAACTCGGGATAAAAATGAAAAGTCTCGTTTTCGTATGTTTATTGAGCTCGGCTTCGCCTCGGATCAACAAAATTCACACGACAACTCTACTTTTCATCTTTTTATCTCTAGTCATGTAAAATACTATTGTTGAAATTTCTTTTAATCAACCAACTCAAGCAAGAAAATTATATTTTATGCCACTCAGCATCATAATATGCAAAATTTGCAAACTTTAGATGCCTCTGTGGCATAAAACGTTGTATGCAACTCGATGCAAAGTAGGGTCACGATGTGTATTACTATTTTCTCAATCTCTTTCTCTCCCGTGAGGCAAGTAAGCAAAGTGCATTGACAGGGGAAATTTTCATCTGTAAGGAAAAATTTCGCATACCTACACAACAATTGTATGCCTGTGTTGCTTTGCCTTACAGATGAAACAATGGAGATACAATGACAACGGCTCACTGGACTTACCTTATAAGAAACACGGAAAAATTGTCTTCCGTAAGGCAAATACTATCGATTGGCTCAAACTCTCTACTGTAAGGCAAATACCGTTGTTTGGATTGCTTATTCTCTTTGCACTTGGAGAGGAATGTTCTCGCTTTTGTTGTCATTTTATTTATAATTCAAAGGATCACTTCGAAAAGATGTCCATGTTTAACGAAAAGCGGATGTAAAAAATTGTTTTTTCTTCTCAGGCGATTATCCGGCCATACGCGTAACATCTCCCAATATGGTGGATGCTCCTACAGCTACTTCAGCAGCCACAACCAGTGCAGAATCTGCCACAATTGTACACATTGTAAGCTTAGTGTTGTGACAAATTAATTCACTTCAAAGTTGCATGATTTATGGTTGCGAATTTTTTAAGGATAAAACTGGTGCTGTTGGCTCCTCTTCTCCGATTGTTACTGGTAATTCTTCCCATATGGTTGAAGCTTCTAAGCCAGCCATAAAGACTACCACAAGTGGTGTAGCTAAGCAAAATTGGGTTGTAGTTGAAAATTTGTCCAATATGTCAAAATCTCCCAAGTTAGTCCTAAGGGCTACCACGAGTGGTAAAATCACGCAAAGTGGGGCTGCAGCTGGTCATTCTACCAATATGGTAGAAGCTGCTAGGCCAGCCATAAAGATTTTAATCAAGCAAAGTCCGATTCTAACTGGCCATCATTCCCATGTGGTAGAAGCTTCTAAGCCAGTCATAAAGGCTTCCACAAGTGGCGTAATCAAGCAAAATTTGGTTGCAGCTGGTCATTCTTCCAATATGGCAGATGCTTCTGAGTCAGTCGTAAAAGCTACTACGAGTGGTATAACAACGCAAAGTCCAAAGATTGTAAGTAACGGTATCGATTCATTTAAAAATACAATCATTGACGGTAGTTAATTCTTAGGATAAGTTTAACATCGTAAAGTCTCCCGACGTCCCACAATCTGTTGCGGTTGCACAACCACCAACGATCGTAAGTAACGTTTTGTGACATCGTCCATCAAACCATAAATCTTATTAATTAATGTTCAATTCAAGGATGGGTCAAACATTGCATCCACATCACAAAATGGTGTAATATCGATCCAACTTTACCAAGAATATGTGGAAAATATATGCCGGAATATTCCGGAAGAATACCATGGGTTTCCAGCGAGACTACGAGTGAAACGATACTTGGCTGAAATGGTAAACTCTAAGCCTTTGTTTCTAAATTTAAATTGACGGCCACTCACAGCCATTTACGTTTTTCTCCGTAGACACACAGAAATTTACCAGGAGTCGTCCAACATACGAATGCTGATGAAACCGATGAAACCCCAACTAAACGACGACGAGAGTGATTGTAAAAATAAAAATGTCCGCCATCCGTCTGTATTTGAACAATTTTTTTCCTTTTAGAACTAAGACGAAAGATAATAATAGAAGATTTTTAAAATTTATGTTTTCCACATAAAAATATGTTTACAACCGAAACAGTTTGTATATTTTGCAATAATTTTGTTTACCATGCCTTTACTAAGTAAATAAATAAGTGACGAGAACGCCCACTTTCGGTTTTGTCGCTGTTGTCAGTTGCATTTTGATAATATAATTTTAATCCAATTATTTGAAAGCAAAAACTAGAGATGACTTCCGGCTAGCGTTTTCTAAAAGTTTGTTCGTCTGTTCACAGGATCCCAGAAGAAAACAAATACTTTGACGCGGATAAAATCAATGAAAGTCTAGAACAGGTATGGTCGATTGGCGAATTCGTCTTAAACGCACTCACATTTTATGTCAAAATAATATGAAAATGAGTGCGTTTAAGTACGAAAGTCAAATTGTTATGTCCTCCAGGCGAACAATAGACCATACATGTTTTACACTTTCATTGGATAAAATACCAAACATGGTAATAATATAGCTGGGCTTTTCATACAAAAAAAATCACCCGTCGTTATGACTATGCCATAAGGACGTTCAGAGATGGTATGTCGGTCTGTGTGACCTTCCCGCGTATGCAGTCCTAGAAACTTGGAACTTGTTACATTCATAAACCTTCATCGGATCACAAAATTTACATGGCAAGGGATAAAAAGTTGAAACGTCTAGTTTTGTGTGAAGTTTTTTGATCCGAGGCGAAGCAGAGGTCAACAAGCACACGAAAACGTGCCTTTTCATTTATTTTATCCCGATGTTTCTAATGGGTTTGTTTGCTTGCTAAGAGGACCGAAAGTAAAGCTTTCGCTTTCGCCCCTTCAATTGACATTTCTTTACTTTCGGTCCTCTTAGCAAGCATACAAAACTTAATACGTAACTCTTTCGGCCTACTCAATCGATACGTAAATAACTATTACATGCTTTAAAAAGAGCTTTTGAGATTTGGAGGTTTGTTCATCCGAGTTAAATAATCTCACGAAAACGTTTTCGGCTTAACATCTGATCAACAAAATTCACTCAAAAACTGGACTTTTCAACTTTTTATCCCTTATTTTGTAATCGCATGCCGTGATTTCCCGAACAGATTTGTTTTGGTTTTCCCTCGTAATGTAATGAGCCATTTGCGACCCTAGGGAACTCAAAAGCATGTAAATCCATTAGAAAACTCGGGATAAAAATGAAAGGTCAAGTTTGCCCTTGTCATGAAGATAACTATCTACTCACTGCCCCCGTGAATTCCTTGAATTTTTTTTTATTCACGCCGTAAGTCCACTGAAAATTCAAAATTAAAAGTATGAAATAAAAACCAATCCATACGCAACGTTGTAAAATGACAAATCGCGATATTCTCATATGAGAGTGCGTTGAAATTTATTTTTCATTTTTTTATTCACTGGTTCATCTGAAATTCAAATTTTGAAGCGCACCTACGGTGTGAATTTAGGAAAATAAACTTTCAGAAAATTCAACGAGGATGACCTTTTCTCAAAAATAGGTCCTGGTTTGGTTAGCGTTATTGTGTTCCCTTGAAAATTGAAACTAATCTTTAAAAATTTTCATAATCTATTCTAATTCGCCTTTCGCCTAATGCCCGATTTGCTCAACGATTTCCTGATATTGTTCGTAAAATGCATGATAATGTGCTATTTGTAACATCCGCTAGAACTTTATATTATCCCACTCTACTGCTCAGGAAATTGGTTACGTTGAACAATTATTCTAGTGAATATCTAGAATGTTACTTTCACTCTAACGATTCGAAGAAATCTATCCAGTCTATCCTAAGAAGTCAGTGAAATTGCAGCATGAATTTGCTTCAGCTGTTTTCCAGCTGATCCACACATTTAATAAAATCTGTTTATACGGATCTGCTACTCGCGCGCGTGTGTTAGTTGTAAAACCGTATACATAGTTTTGATTGTTTGTGTGGATCAGCTGAAAAGCAGCTGAAGCAAATTGATGCTCAAATCTCACAAACTCTAACTGTAGATGAATTGAACAGATTTAAACATATGCTTACTAATGTACGAGTTTCCTTTTCATTTACCGAACCGAAACGATCCTTGAAGGACCTTCGAAGCGAACTTTCCAATTACTCATCGTATATTTGGTGTTCATTCACCCTTACAGGATCTTTGAAAGACAATATGTTAATGACTTAATGCATAAAAACTGTACATAAAAAGTACCGCTGACGTGAACACAACCAGCGATCATCTGTATCTACGTGCTAACCTCACACAAACGATACTTAATGCCAATGGTCGGATGAGGGATAAAGTTCTGGGAAGGTCAATATAGATAATTCGTAGATAACGTCATTCATTGCGGTATGGCCGTTACCGAATGCATAAGAATTTACGAGGAAATAATTGATCAGTTCAAATATTGAAGAGATCATTAAATATCTGCCGAGATTACTATCTGGATGTGGGTCTGATTGCGATGCCTCTTGTCATTAAATAAATTTTTGTCCAAATCGAGAAAGATCTTGTCGAAAAAAATCTCTTTCTGAATAGTTACCCGCAATATCAAGCGACTTGGTTTGGTCTAATTCATTTTATTCCAGCTTCGCTTCTTCATTGAACAGTAGCAGTGAATTTTAATGTTGGGACGGAAAGCCGTTTAAATTCATGCATACGTCGCATGACGCTCTAGTCAATTCAATTGTAAACACAAACAAAGTTTCCTTGTTAATTCGCTGTAGTGCTTTGGTATTGGTGAGATACAGGACATTGTTAAAGCAGTATACGACCTCTGGATTAACAACACAAACAACCGCCGTGTAAAATTGTAAATAATTTATTTCATTTTCTTCTCCGGCGGTGGTTTCATTTCCGAGGTTAATGGTTCACTTTTTATCTCTGTGCCTCCATTACTTTGTGGATTTTCTATGATTTCTTGTTTGATATTTTCGACCGAAATTTCGGTGGACTCATTCGGTTCCATTTTCGTACCATTCGATTGAATCGGTTGATTCACATTTTGTTGTACTTGTTGGGGTGGCATTGGCAGTGGAAACTTTTGCAGCAGCTCGTTTAATAGTAGATCGACTCGTTGTCGCTGGAATAGTGAACTGGGTTCTTCTTTCACCTTGTCGGTTTCTTTCTTCGTTTGAGATTTGGTTTTTTCGGTCACTGAAATTTGATTACAAAAAATTGGTTGGTTCAACACTTTCAACTGTTTCAATGCAAACACTTACAAGCTTTGTTCGACGAGAAGTCCCATGTGTAACCTTTGTTCGGATGGTATCTGGAATACGAACTGGCTTCTTCGAAAGCGCCTTGTAAATGATGTGTTATGGACAGCTGAGATAGATTTCAGAGACAACTTAAGGTAAACTGCATTGAAAGGTTAAAGCACACGATATTAACATACCAATCGCGAATTAAAGACACTTGCTAGATCGGGTGCCTGATAAACTGTTCCAGCTATAATGTAATAATCAGCTATTGGTGTCACATCGCTCGGTGAATGTCGATGTTGTTTCCGAATCACATACAAAATAGGCCCTTGGACGTGCAGCAGAATGTATTCGATGCCGTTCATGTTGCTGAACACAAATTTAGACTTTTAGTCGCGCGACTCGAGCATTGCTTGAACACTAACACAGAAACACTTACTTTAGCTGGTCCAGACTTTGCCGTTGCATTTTGACGATTTCGTTGTTACACGTTCGGTCATAAAACGGGTTCGTTTTTTCCGAGAAATAATCCATTACATTTGTCGGATTTAAAATTGGAATCCAATTGGTGTCGTGCCATGATATCCATAGTGGATTTTCTTGTGATAAATTTACGTTCATCCGACCCTGCATGTTGACCCTGCAACAATTAGAAAAGTTTTAGTCTTAGGATGCAATGTAATAGATCGTAACTTGAGGGATTGTAAGTAATTTACGGGTGAAATGTCTTGGAATCTGCGACCGATTCGGACACTTTATATTTGCCTTACATCAACAAATTTACACCGACGACATCGCCGACAGAATAAAACACATGCTGGTACTAACTAAATGGGAAACTGTGTCATCACAAATCTTCTGAAACCAAGGGCAACAACTTAGGAAAAGATGTTACGATAGGACAATACAAATGAATTGCGCCTTCTACCTTAGAGCATCCTTCGATTTTATGAGACATCATACGGCTATTCCCTTTGAACAGTGAAATATGTTCACATTATGGCTCTTTTAACGCACCGTAGCACATCCACTGCAATTAATCATAACGTCGGTCGCGGGCTATTTTCTTTGTAATCCGTAATAGCCGAACAATTTACACTGTATACACAAAATCATAATGAAGTTTATATTAATTGCAAACAGGTTGAACTGAGATTAAACTTCCTTTTTTTATTAAATCGACATGTTCAAAGAACGAGCAGGCAAATCGTCGGCTTTTGGCAGCTGAATGAATGATAATTTCAAAAGAAATCAAAACAAAATAAGATAAAACGGTTTTGGCACAGGAATTCGATTCACTTAATTTCTAACACTCTTGTGAATTAATTACTAATTGTAACCGAAACTCTCAGTACACACAATGGTGAGTAATGTGGATTTAAAAATAATTTTTACGGAAACAAACTTCTGTTACAGAAAAAGTTCAAGTTTATCAGATGCGCCAAATTTTCGTATCGTCGTTCAGTTATAACGTTTCGGTTTTTCTAGGTCAATGTTTGTGGTCACGACAGTAACGCGTACAATGAAAACAAGAATACATTTATCCAAGTGATTTCCTCAATTTCCTTCAAATTAAGCATGGTAAGACTGTAATTTGAATTGCATTTCTGTTACCTGAGTATAGTACGATGTTTAGCTAGTCGATTTCACTGAGTTTAAGTTGGAATTTGATCGAAAACGACCGGAAAAATGGAAAAATAATTTTCACAAAAGTTCCAAAGTGTCAAAATCTATTTTGGTTTGGGTTTCGTCTTTTTTGCCATAATTGTACGTACGGGAATCAAACTCTCTTCGCACTTTTTTTAATTGAGAAAAAATTCGATTGCTGAACGTTCTCTTTTTTGTATAACAAAAATACAAGCGCGAAAATTTTGAATGTGTTCCTTAGAATTGGTAAACATTACAGTACGTGCATGAATAAAAACGTAACAAATTTTGCGACAATTTAGCAAGTCTACCTGAAATAATGATTCGGTTTTAGTCAAAAACGATGCTAAAAATAATCCCGTCATTTTTTTTTTTCTTCTCTCCGACAAGAATTCAATAACAGCTTTTGTTATTTTGATTTAGTATTAATATTTATTTGCTCGTGTAAATTTCAAAAAAAATTCAAATAATTTCTCTTCTTCTTCTTAAGCTCCAATTTAGACAATGGTCATGGTTAGTAGCACTCTAAGTTCCATTAATTTTGCTTTTCTAATTTTTTTTTTTTTTGCTTAAACGTATAATTTTAACGAATTATCACTGATTAAGGAACGAAAGCTACTATTACGTAGACTGCGGAAATTGGTACGTTTGTGTTTATGTTTTCATGTGACGTGTTTTGTATGATTGTGCAGTTAAATTGTGTAAAATGGATTTAATTCGTTGTTTATGTCCAATTAAGGTGATCCTTTTTCATGATAATTTTTTGGTACAAATATATTTGGCGACATTTTCAAGTGGATATTTTAAAATAAAGAAAAATGTCCAAAGATTTTACCACTTAGCCTTCGGTTATGCATTTGTTCACGTCATAAGATCGATAATTTATTTTGTTACCTTTCAGGATTTTACAGTGGTAATTCACAAAACTATAGCTGGAAATAAAATCAGACAATTTACATCAACACTCTGAAACTGAAATTATCGTTTGACACTAATTAGTTGTAATTGGAAGCATTTAAAAATGATTTCAACGTACAAGGACTTTCTTTTAATAAACAGTTAAGATTAGGATCACTTCGACTAAAGTTTTCTATCACAATCAAGCTCAAACGAGGTTTTCACAATTCAGAATTTCATCTTATCCTTTGAATTGCCATCAGGGCCTATTTTAAGGAAATTAAATTTCCAAAAATTCTCAAATTTTTCCATCACTTTTCGTCATTTCATCTAAAAACACAACAGATTGCATCGCAAATGTTGTTTTTACTGCCTTTTTAGTTGTTTCTCATGTCTTTGAGCTTAACTGATTACTTCGGAATGAGATCTAACAGAAAACAAAATTTGGAAATTTTAAGAATTTTTGTGAAATTTTGGAAATTTTTGGAAATTAATTTCCTTAAAATAGGCCCTGATTACCATAAGTGCGAGGGAGACAACTATAATTCAAACTTATTGGAGTGAGCAGTATAGAAACATCCCAAATCTGACAAATTTTAAGTTACTGACGACACATGTGGTATTTTTAGGGATTTTTTGTTGCAAAAAACTAATTTTTTTTAAAACAAATTTTGATCAGAATAAACACAACTTAGTGTAGTGTAGGACTATGGTAAGGGTTTTGAGAAACGTAGTTCGCCTTTTCGTGATTAAAAATCAATTGAAGAAGAGTACCGACTGTAGGAAATCACTTGTAAATCAAAAATTGGTTTTTAACAAGAATTACCGTAATTTGTGTTATGAATTTTATATGTTACAACAAAGGTAGCTTAGGTGCAAAGCAAAGAAGTACGATGTACTCAGAAGCAAGTATTGTATAAATTCTTGCTGTAATCTAAGTCACCATATTGTTACCATCAATTACAAAATTCCTGTACCATCAACATTGTACGTAACAAAACTCTTTCAAGACTTTTATCTCTCGGACAAATCAAAGTGAAATTTATTGTTATTTCCGCCCATCATCATGAATCCCAGACAGGTTCTGTCTCCCTGTCATTTGTTGAATGTTTAATCGATTACCAAACGATGAATTTTCCATTTTTCTTACATTTTACGCGTACAGGGTTATCTTCCAGTTGATGTCTCCTATCTGGGTGGTGAATACAATGTGGTTCCAATACACAAACACCCCGAGTTGATGAGCCAATGTTGCAGATTGATAAATTCGGAATGGCCGCGGTCAGAAGTTGCTCGTATGAGATCGCTGGAAGCATCATGTGATAATCTACCTACCAGTTTAGGTAACGAACAATGTCAAAATAACCACACAAAAAAAGTCCATTTTAGCCATTTAATCCTATTTTAGTGCTAACATCAGACTTTAATCAAACTGTTCTGGCGCATTTAAAACTTAGTCCCATTCCTGGTCGCAGGAACACGTGCTTCATCGAATCGGTGGTGGTGGATAAATATTACCGTGGACGAGGGCTTGGAAAATTGATCATGAAATATGCCGAAGATTATTGTGCCGATTACTTGATGTTGGACTGCATTTATCTATCCACAATAGATTCGGCTGGATTTTATGAAAAATTGCTGTACGAAAAATGTCCACCAATCAGTATGTACGGACCGAGAAACTGCCAATTGCCAAGTTTATCGAATTCACGGAAAACGTATATGAAGAAGATGGTACGATAAAGGAGATGATAATCGAGAAGGGATAGATTTGAATTTTATATTTAAAAAGAAAAGAAAAAGAGTCTGCATTTTCCGGATAGTTAGAATCTAATAAATAATTGTTTGAGCTTCTAACGTAAATTAAAACCAAAATGTTCTGCAATTAATAAAAAATAATTCGCGTTGAAATTTTAGCAGAAACGATTTGAATGAATTAACTCAATTAACAAAAAATAGATGCTCATTAATCTACTGTTTTCCACACGTAAAAGGTCCTACTTTCGTATCTATGCCGTTCTTCTGATGGGTTTCTCTGGTTTTAATTATTTTCCACTTCAAGCATACGAAATGAGAGAAATTAAAGGAACGGCGAGGAACATCTTAGATACGAAAGTGGAATTTTTTACGTGTAAAGTTACGCAGTAACTGAAAAAATATTTATTTTTTTAATATTTAGTCTGGTAAGAGCCAGAGACTCTTAAGAGACACTAGTTAAGGTTAAAAAATATTTGGAAAAAAGAAAACGAAAAGGTTAGCGTTAATAGAATTGATACGGTAACATAGATCACAAAACATTTACTCGCACAATGCCAAATAAAATAATCGATTCCTATGGACTTTCGACTACCGAATACGTTTTGTGTGGAGTTCAAGCCGCCAATCATAGAGTTACATTCGACGCAGTCATTTTTAAACATGTTAGGGTGCTCATATAATTTTCGCGCCACCTAGTGTAAAAACTCCATGTTTATCACTCACATAGGTGAAAATATACAGTATTTTCACACCGGTTGAATGTAATAAAACTTTAACTTTTCGTGTCGAAATAATCACAAGAAAATTTGTCACGCTGTTTTAGTGGTGTGAAAATAGAAATTTTCACATCAGCAGCATGTATCCAAAATCAGTTTCTTTTTTCCGATCCTATAATTAGTGTAAACGTTTAAGAAAAAACACGAGAAAAATAAATATTGAATTGGATGGTACCAAAGTTTACAGAAAGTTTTTTTTCACGTGTTTGTATTTGCTCCTGGACATCTAGACAGAGTCTGTCATCAAAAAAGAGAGAATAACTATGTAGTGAAGAGTTGGTGAAGGACTCACACATTTACCAATACAAACAGCAATGTTCCAGTCTCTTTCTACTAAAGATTTATTGCTTTGGATGCAATATAGATCTCAGGGCTTATTCTCAAAAAAGTCATTCACCGATCAACCGGGTACTTTGAGATATCGATCGAACGTGGCATGAGATATGGACACGAGAGAACTAGCTAGAGAACTAATCAATTTACGTTGTAAGTCTGCCGAAAATTGAAAATGGAAAGCGAAGGGGTCTGAGTTATTCTATCTACTGTAAGTTGAAAAAATTCATAGTTTTCAGCATGAATCTAGTTAGCAAAGACAGTCAATTTACACACTAAAATTTCCGTGCGCATAAGTTTATATATTTAGTTATATGCTTTATGCAACTTTGGCGCACGCAATTGACCGAATCCTACTACGATCATGTGTAGCAGAATTTTGTGTTGATGTGTTTTGCCACGGCAGAGTAAAATAAACCAGGCAGGAGCGGTTCATTTTCGAAACATCAAAAAAGGGACCTAATACACTGGATGAAAATGAACACTGACATAAATTGAAAAATTTTATTCGAAAAAAATGTAGGGCAACTAGATTATTCAGGTCCTTAGTCAAAGTAGCGCTCCTGCCTGGTTAACTTTACTCTGTCGTGGTTTTGCTTGAAAATTTTGAATATTTCAACTAACAGTAGATAAAATCTTGTTGCTAACACGTTAGTAAATGGGGTTTGCGCACACGATGTGTTGCCGAACTCGCTCCGCTCGTAACTATAGCTATTTTGGTTCACCCACTCATTCACACAAAAACTGTGTATATAAGGCGTGTTGATAAGACTTAATTAACAACTTTTACAATTTTTTAACGGTGCAGTGATAGAAAAGTTACCACCTGACATGCATAACTGGCTGCCACACAGCCTTTTTCCACCCTTACTTCTAGCATGTAATTGTATGTAATGTCGGTCGTATTTTGATAGAAAGACTGGAAAAAGGCGTTTTGGCAGCTAGTTCTACATATCAGGTGTTAACTTTTCTACCAGTGTAGTAAAATACGTAAATAAAAACACATTTAAATAAATAAAAGCTAAAGTTCTCGCTGAACAATGTCTGCGTCTGGCATTTAATCAACTCTTTAGATTTTTATAAGAAATAGAAACAAAGTAAGGTGAGAAAAAGCTAAATAATTTGTATCTGAATAACGTATCCGCTAATACATAGTGAACGGAAAAAATAGAAACTTTGCAACTTCTCAATTTGTCGCATTAGATTGCTAAAATTATCAACATGTTCGATAGTGAACACTAATTTCACTTCTTGAACAGCTTTGTTTGAAAGAAGAATCTGATACCAGAGAGCACTCCGAGCACTCTACAAAACGATTGTTTGTAATGTACGAGACTATACATTTTTCGCACTCGAAATCGTTCCAATTCAAGAATGCTCGCGAATACGAAGAGTTGGAACTGTACACGAAGCAGTTGCCTTATTTGGAACTGGGAATCGAACGTTATGCAGACGCGTCAACACTGCAGTAACTCATTCTCGACGCACAACAGCACCAGGAGGGTAGGTTTTTCTAAAGTATATAAACACTGAAGGTAATGCAGACCCTCAACGGATCAAAGAAATTACAGATCCAAACTTTCAGGTGAATTCATTTTCGTATGTTGTCTAACTTAGACTTGTGCAACATGACGGCCCTAAATACTTCCAATTCACCACTAAATACAACTTGACGCAAACGAATTTTATATGTGTGCAACATAACGCCGCTAAATCGTTCCAGATTCACCACTAGATGCAGCTTGACGCAAACGAATTCAATACGTATGTAATCTAACGGAGCTAAAATTCACCTGAAAGTTTAGATCCGTGTGTAACTGCGGATTTACATTACCTTCAGTGTTTATATACTTTGCTCGCAAGTGTGTTTCTTGAGCAAGAACCTTCAGTACTTGTCTTTTTGACATGAGTAGAGTTTTATATACGAGTCGAAACAGTTACCGAAGATAGTTGCTCGAAAAACACACCTGCGAGTTTGCTTTCATCATAAAACTGTTACCTCATTAAACGAGTTACTGCACGACAGAGTAAAGGTTTATTTTACTCTGCCCTATGCGAAAGTCAAAGATCGCAGAGGGATTCACGTTAAATTCGTTAAATTCATAGAGCTACACTCAATATTTCGAAGGTACAAAACTTTCAAAGGAATATTGAAGGTGGCAGAACTTTTATTGTAAATTTTCAAATTACTAGTTCAATCAGAAAATATACTGCTGTCTCGTGTAACGGATCAGTGGAACGACTGAAGATGGTTAGACCACGCTAACCTCTGACCGCCACTGTATCCGGAGGTCGAAACAGCATTTCGTCTCCACTTTCGCTTCACGCGATCCATGGGAAAGGGAAGAGCAATTATGCTCTGTTTGTTTGTTCTGGTGTATGCGTTTGAACTTGATTTTTTCTGTGTATTAGATAACACCACCCCTGTAATTAGTGTGTTTTCCAGGTAAAAGAAAGTTTTGTACCTTCGGAATATTGAGTGTAACTCTATGGTTAAATTAATCGAAAATATTATCATGCACTCGAATCCAGTGATCCTGTATCATTTTTGGAGGAGGCAAACTGCTATGTAATGGTCGTCTTTCGCATGGGGCGGGCAATAAAGAACGGTAAAGGATGATGGTTTTGCGTTGTGTGAGTACAGTACCTACCTTCGGCTCAGACAAGGGCGTAATAGACTATTATCAACAAGCAGTTGAATGTTCGATTCAAATGATTTACTTCGGTAAACCGTTAGATACAGCCTCGATTTAACGACTTTGATTCGACAATTTAAGAAAAAGAGACTAACATTCACCTCTCGTTTATTGAAAGTGAAAGAATAACCATCTCAATGTGTTTCGCTGTATGTACGATTCAAATCTTTTGCACTCTCTAAACGTCTCGATATCGAAGTTGATTTTTTTCTCCCTTTTGTCCCCCAGATGATTTTTTGACAGGCACACAACAATGGTGCCAACGGAACGGATTGAAATCAAACAAATGACATTTTATTATTAATATTAATATATTAAGATACTTTGTTTTCTTTAAAGTAAAAAAAAAATCCTAGGCCTGTCCAACGTCGAGTTTAAGACAATTAGATTAATTTAGATACACTTAGCAATGGGCAGTTTAGATAAGGCTTGCATAGCAGGATTTTTGTGTCGCTTATGTTCGGAAATGCACAGAACAGTTATTCACATATATGGTGATAAGGGAAGAAGCTTAGGATTAGCACAAAAGATAAATGACTATTTACCTGTAACAGTAAGTATCATAACATTCCTAGTCAGTTGCAATCAACTAGACCATCATTGATTGTATTGATTTGTTACTTGAAAGATCACACCAACCGATCCACTACCAAAAACAATATGTGAATCTTGTATGGGTCGAGTTGAACAACATCATGATCTAATGGTTAAAATGACTAAGAGCCGGGTACACTTTGCACAACTGCGACAGGTTCGAATGCAATTGCATAGATATTCCCAATCAACAAACAGTCAAAGTGAAGCTTCATCTGTTGAAATCAGCAATAGAGTGCCAACGAATGAAGTTAGGAGAACGTCACAATCACATAACAATGATAATCAAATAAATGATGACGATGATGATGATGCTAGTAGTAATGATTCGGATGAAAATATATAGTTTAAAATGTAAAAAAAAAATAATTAAAATGTTCTGTTCCTCTGTCAAACTTGCAGCTGAAACGGAGACCAAGAAATGTTCAGAGATGAGCGAATGGCAGTTACTGTAGGTAAATAAGTTTCAATTCGAGTTGAAGACTAAGATGGAAATTATTTTTTTATGGAATTATGAAGGGCCTTATTGCCATGGATCCACGAAAGTACCACATCAGTTAAGTTGCTCATTTAGATTGTTCATATTTTTCCTGACCGGTGAGCCATTTTCTCAAATAGTGAAACGGTAATGATTCGATTTTTTAAACTAACAGGTCAGTAACGGTAGTCATTTTTTTAAACTGTAAGTGCTATCCCATCACTCAGAAAAGTTTACATTGATTTGATTCAACGACAATCGTTTCGATCTCCTTAACTCTTCAAATTTACTAGAGGAAATTACCGATGAAATATAATATTCTTGTTTCCATTAGGAGGTGTCCTATACTGTATAGCAGTACTTCAGTGAATCGTCTCAATTAGAGTAATATTACTAATACAATTCTTATCAGCTTAGTAATATCTTTCGTTAAAGCCATTGTCGTGTGGATAAAGTCGATGCGATGAAGTTTATTGGCAAAATTTACTGAAAAATTTACCGAAAAATTATCGGTAAATTTTACAGCAATTTTCACCACTAAAACGTATCAACGTATTATATGCTTCGACCTGCAGGTGCCATTTACCTAAAATTGGTTGAAGTCGGTAAATGCAATCTCTATAGTCTCAATTTACCCTAATATAATGAAGATTGTCTTGCTAAATTTACAGTTTCATTACAACGCGAACTCTGCTGCTGGATCGCCTGGATGTAGTTTAGTTGCATTAAGCACGAAGTCAAGGCTATGGACTTTTGTGGTTGTGATTGTTCATTAATTCCTTCTTAATTTTACTATAATCCACTATGATACAACGAATACAACACGTTAAAGAATGCCGAGTCAATGTCCCGCAGGTTCTGTCCATTTGTTTCAATTGATTTCGTCAATATGTAGAATCTAAACCACTCATTCATTTTGGTAATTTGTTCGTATACACCGTTACACCCTAATAATTTCGTTAGCCAATATCAACAACTCAAATGAGCATCGGTGTCATTAGGGATGAATATAATTTGCTTCGTCAGTTTAGTGGACAGTAGCAATGAATTTAGATTGACCGTTTCGATGAAATTCTACTCTCACAGCACCGAAGTGATTTTACTGTTAATCAATGTTTCGTTAATAGTTATTTTTGATATCGAGTCCAAAGTTCTTTATTAGATGTGCAGTTATATACAATACACATCGTGTGCCTTATATAACACCTTGCCAGGCTCTACCGTTTTATAGAAGCATCTAAAGCTCGCAGTTTTCGAATATTTTCATGTTGAGTTGCAACAATGTGATGTGAATGCGGCATCACAGGCAGTATTCGAATCGAACTCTTGTTATCTTTTTAGTTGTATGAATTTTAATTTCGACTTGGCCATCAGATCAATTCGATTTTAAAATCCACTTTTTTTCGTCAATTAGATTCTACCTGTCAGTGATCATGCCTATTCCGCTTGTGCAATATCCAGACCTATTAAACCATATCGCACAATATATTGAGCGTGTGGAATAATAATAATTAATCTTAACATTCTTCGACTATCATGTGCATAATGTCATTTTTGTACGCATATATGCACTACGTTACCTAACTGCTTTGACAGAAACATGTTTGTGTGGCTTGTGTATGTATAAACTCAAGATTGTTTAAACCATTTTCATTATTTATTTTATCTAGTAAGTCGTTTACTTTTTGCTCAGGAGTTGAGGGAATCCGTAGTGAGACAGAAAACCGAAAAAATTATAACTGAGATGGAACAATCAGGGCAATTTCGAAATTAGTTTGCATGGCATTCAGAGAGTCCATTAAATTATGCAATTTCGCAGGTATTCTGTTTATATATTACGTGCACTCAACGTCAAAAATCATTTAGTGAGACCAAAAGCACAGTTCGGAATCTGAATACTTGAATTTTGTGTTCGTAAATCATTTACCACACGTAACATCACAGACCATTAACGGGCGTTTAATAATCTTATGCATTGTCAACAAATGGATTCAATCGAAATTTGAGAGATTGTCGAAAAGGGCACGTTCTCAAATTAGCTTTCTGGGAGTTGTTGTGGTGGTCATTACGACTTACGTGTTTAATTTAACGTCCAGATAATGGATCTGACTGTAATAATCAATACCAATCAAGGTACTTACCGTTCTCATTACGAATTCCCGCAGCTCCACTGATTATTGAAAGCCGCTAACCGCATACTACAATCGCACTGCTACCGCAGTGTGTTTTACATTCCATTTTTTGCTAAATCATTTCTACTCGGAAGGTATAAATAAACACTTTGCTTAAACGCTCACTGCGTATTTACGATTCAGAAGCTAGCCTAATCAGTGAAATGGGAAAAATTGCGATATTTGGTGGAACTGGAATGACTGGCGAATGTGCCGTCGATCATGCCTTGAAAATAGGTACCAATTTTGCTGATAGTGTTCTTCCGGTTGCATATTTTATATCTGCCATGCCGTTTAGGAAAAAATGTTCGATTGCTCTACCGGACCGAAGAGACCGTTCAACGATTTAAAGACAAAGTGGAGCTAGTGAAAGGTGACGTCACCAATTTGGCCGATGTCGAGAAGACTCTTGAAGGAACCGATGCAGTATGTGTAGTTCTAGGAACTCGTAATAGCCTAGAGCCGACCACTGTTTTGTCGACAGGCATGCAGAATATAATTGATGGAATGAAGACGCACCAATTGACAAAGGTGTCGGTTTGTCTATCGTCGTTTCTATTTTGGGAACCGGAGAAAGTACCCAAGCAATTCGAGCATTTGAATGCAGAACATAAGAAGATGATGGACTTGCTGAAACCATCCGGTTTGGATTTCATTGCCGTTCATCCTCCACACATTGCCAATGAACCTTCCGGTGAATTCAAAATTGCATATGGTGAATCTCCCGGTGGTCGTGTCATATCGAAGTATGATTTGGGTAAATTTCTAATTGATTCACTGGACCAAAGTGAGCATTATGGAAAGATCGTTGGCATTTGTAAAGTGTAAATGTTGATGGCCGCAGAAAATTTGTCAGTTTTTGCGAGTTAATAAATTTAAGAATTTGTAGTTTGACTGACACTTTTCACTTTAACCAGAAGTCGTAGTGATTTTGAGCAATTCATCACTCTACCAGCACGAAGGAAACATATTTTGAAAATGAAAAAATGGGTCTCGCCTCATTTATTGAAGCAAATTTTTCAATTTTGATTTCACATTGGCAAAATCAAGCAGCAGCTTTGGCCTTCCTCAATTCGGCCTTTTTCAGTTGTCTCTTCGCCTTCTTTTCTTCGGGTGTAGCCCGCAACGCCCGAACCTTTCTGGTTTGCACTTTCATAACATTCTGCTTTCCAACATGAACACGGCCGTGTGTGTTACCCAATTCATCGCGAGTGACATTCTTCTTTTTGGTCACTCTCAATTGTTTCGGCTGTTTCCTTGACAGTTTGTAGAGATCGTCAGAGGCAATTTTCGTTCGACGAATGGAAAAGTCAATCGATGGACCTGTGGAAATCAATTCGATTAGTTCCGATGAATCATTACGTTCGATTTTTAATCTTACCGATTTCGGTTAACTCAATACGAGGAGTCTTGTGACCAGATTTCTTCAATAAAACTTTATACGATCGCAGCATCACCAAATTGTCGTCAGTTACCGTAAAACTGAGCACATGCTCGATACCCTGAAGTCGTATTGCTTGAACCTATTGACAGAACGAATTTTAGTTTTCCTTTCATTTTCTCCTGTACGTGCACAAACTAACCGTATCCCTGTGGAATGCATCGATAAAAAGTGATTTCAATCGTCGATACTCTTCTGTTTGACCCCATTTCGGACCGTTGAACACCAAGCATGGTTTGACGCAGGTGCCAATTTTATCGTTTTTGAAATCCTGCAGACCTTTGTACTGCTTAATGCCCAATTCCACCATATCTAGCAATTCATGTTCATACATGCGTCCAAGGACTAAATTGTCGGGCCGCTTTTTCGACGTTGATCCGAACATAAAGAGTGTGCAATCATTCTTCTCGGATAAACTAAAATTTGATGGAAAACGTTTTAGTAAAAAAAAACTCCATTGGGTTTTGAATGGTGATGGTCTCCAACGAATTATGTTAAAACCGGAGAAACACGATCATTTTTAATTGTCGATCCTGGTGTCCGATCTTTACTCAGGTCATGTTAGAATTTATATAGAGTAGGGAAAACCATTTACTGCCGACCCGTAACATAATATATCACTCGTTTCTGTTTTACAGTCAGAGGCAGTGAAATTTCAGCATGAACCATACAATCAAAACTGTTTATACTTGATTAAACGGTTGAAGCTGCCACAGCCACATGCACGCGCGTGATAGTGGTAAAACCGCATTAAGACGATATGAACAGTTTTGATTGTTTGTGTGGATCAACTGAAAAACAGCTGAAGCAAATTCATACTAAAATTTCACTGCCTCTAACTGTACCACCCGACACATTGGAAATTATTTTCACCGCCACTTCACCGGACATTTAAGACCTTTTGCGGAAAGTTTTCTGTTCGATGGTGCGAAGTTTGAAGGTAAATAGTTTTTAAATAAAGTTTGAAGCGGTCAATTTTAGGCTTTTTCATAAGTTATATCACGAAATCACATATCCTATATTGCAACAAGTTCTAGACCCAGGAAGCCAAAACCACTTTCCAAAAAAATTTTCGAAGCTCGTTTTGCTGGTCCGGAGGTGATCAACAAACCGAAAACTTGCACTTTTCTTACAGAAATTTCTCCAGGTACACGAGCGGTACAGGGTCGTGTAAGGTGTCATTAGAAAGATAATTGCAAGTACTTCCGGAACAAATCGGGTCTTATTGGGTTTAAAATTCATCCACACTGAGATATGTGCAGTTGTAGTTTTCAAACGAAAAAAGACTGAAAACTCACACTTTTCTTATAGAAATTTCCAGATATACACGAGCCGTACAAGATCGTGTGGGGTTTCTTTAGAAAGCTTATGGGGGTTTGGAAGCATCTATGATGAAATATGAAATGTTTAGGTGCTCATATTTCGTCGTAGTTACCCTGTACAGCTCGTGTAAAACTGGACAAATTTTTGTAAGAAAAGTGCAAGATTTCGATTTTTTGATGACCTCTCGCTACCCACACAAGCTTCAAAGATAAATTTTTGTAAGTGGTTTTGGCTTCTAGGGTCGAATACCTTTCTGGGCACGCATAAAAAATTCCACTGGAAAATGCATCCGATTTCGGTCGAATGTTTTTCAAAAGAATCCCTCAAAAGGAAAATATTTGTTGCAACTACTTGCAAAAGTTGACTTTACATCTTACAGAAAATAAGATGTTCGTCTTCGACTTAGACGAGAATCCAGCCAGTTATAACATGATCGGATAAGTTTTACAATTTTTCAGCCCATCACTTTTTTCGAGCACTATTTCCGAGTCTATAAAAACCGGTTGTTACTTACTATTGTAATGATGATGTATCTTCGAATGGGGAGATATCATTGCTTCTAGTCAATACTTTGCAAAGTGGCTTCTTAATGTGATAAAGGTCCTTCAGCGCTTGTTTAACATCACCTGAACATTTTCGTCCTTCAATGAACAATGTGTTTTTGACTTTTTCGTGAAGTTGAGGTTCTCGAGCCAATAAAATCTTTTTGCCTTTACGTGTGGTGGGTTTTCTGTGGAAATAGATGTGGCACATTAGGGATTGTGTTCATAAGTAAATGATTGGTTGTAATACTTAATTCTGAGGAGCGACATTGTGGTGTGAATGAATTATTTCTGTTTGTAACTGGTAGAATAAACAAAACTCAATATGTCGACCACGTGTTTTGATTGGTGACTTTGACATATAAATGTCAAAAGCGTTCAGTGCTGCCAGAATCTTTAACATCGATTTAGTAGTATAGATAGACCAGATCGATGTAAAAAAAGACTAGAAGCGGTTCTCTAGGTTTCTTCCGACGCGACCAAAGTTCTGAAAGAACCACGAAGGCGGCTGACGCCAAATTTTATAAACAGATAGTGTGAGAAATCAACTTAAAGAAAATATTTTTCTCGAAAATTCAGAATTTTGTTTTTGTTAAGTTGCATTTTACATATAAACTTCGCAGCCGTTGTGTGTCACCGCGTTCGTGATCAACTCAGGGTTGTCTTCACCTGTTCTTTCAGAACCTTGGATGCGACGAGGAAGACGATTGTCGCTTGTCTGATGGATGTCATGAAGGTCTAAAATCCGAGGATCTAGTCATGGAATTTAATTGTCGTTAAAGTTGATGCGCAACGTACAGTGTATGCATGTTATTTAATTATTACAGGGTCGATCAGGTCAGAACCATGCAACGAAAAGCAATAAACTTTTTCTTGAAACCGTTATTTTGTTTGAACATATTGAACATGGCCAAGTCATTACATGAATAGTACCACCGAACTTCAAGCGAAAGTGATCATAGTGGTCAGCTACAGAAAGTACTATATTTTACATGAAAATGTTTTTACAGTGTTTTACAGTTATGTGACACACTGTCAAGTTTCAGTACCCCATTTAGAGTATCACTCATACTTGAAGCGCGTTGAGAGTACATTCACCTAAAAATCCCTAACAGTGTTGGCGAATAATAAGCTGTATGAAATCTCACTTTGTCGAACTCTTATTGTATCGATACTATGTCACCGTGGTCAAAAATTACAACTTTTTGGTCCACGTAACACTAAAAAGTCACATTCCGAACAAAAGCTGACACAATTAGGAGACAAAGCGTGGAAAACGGTTTCCGTTTTGTCTCTGTATCTGGTGTGGGAATAAGACGTTGAGGCCTGAATGAATCGCCAGTCGATTACAACGAATCACCAGTCGATTACAACGAATCGCCAGTCGATTACAACGAATCGCCAGTCGATTACAACGAATCGCCAGTCGATTACAACGAATCGCCAGTCGATTACAACGAATCGCCAGTCGATTACAACGAATCGCCAGTCGATTACAACGAATTGCCAGTCGTACTCTTCCGAAAAAATAGGTCCTGGCCCTGAGTGTAACGCACACAGAGCGGAGAACACAGCGGTGTATCAAATATAGTGTTCAAATATAAATTCATCCATCAAACATGGAAATCAATATCGTCGTCAACAATACTATGACCAAAGCCAGAATTGACTGGCCGAAAGAGGAGAATATTTTAAATCTTGGCTTTTGCAATGAACTCATTAATAATTATATTCCCGTCGTGTACGACAAAAAACAAAATTGTTGGAACGGCTACGTTGAGCCTTTCAATTGGTGCAAATAATTTTGTCGAGAATTTCCTAATCAGCCATGATAATGTTACTCCGATTTCGTTGGGGAAAGCATTTCTACGTCAAAACAACGTGAGTGTTTGCCACGAATTAAAATTGATGATGGTTTGTCTCTACATTTAAGGTCTCCGTCCATTTTGGGCCTGGAACGGTCAATTTCGCTAACAATGGCGTGGTGGTGCCGTTAGTTTAAATGAAAAATATGATTTTCCCGGACATTTTCGTGGATTCAGTTCACAATTTATTTTTATGAAAAGTTAGTCAACTGCAATCAGAGTGAGTCGAAGAGAAGGACGTCTATAGAATGCAAACTCAAAGTTTCCGTTACAAATCACGTTGATCTGGTATTGTGTAAATCAAGGCCAAATGTTTTGCCTTTGATGTTATTAGATGACCTGATGAACCTGCAGAATATTGATAAGACAGTCGTAATTAGCACAATAGCAAGTGAAACATAAAGCTTGGGTTCTATATCTAGTACACCACTTTCCATTCAATTAGAAGGTGAAAACGATTCGTTTTGCATTGATTTTCTGGTGTTGTGTGCTTTACGTTAAAAGAGGCAGTGCCTCCTTTTCCATATGGACAAATTGGGCAAATGCCCGTGGCGCCCGGAAAAAAAGATTGGCACCCAAAAAGAAACTGAAAAAACTGGCGTCCGAAAAAAAACGTCAAGAACAAAAATTTATCTATTTTTTAAAGTGCCCGTGGCGCCCAAAAGGTAAAAGGCGGCACTTAAAGAGGGATGACGAGTGACAAAGATTTACTGAAGGATTGGTGATGGAAGCCTTGGAATTTATTGAATTGAATAAATCGAGTACTTCACTATACCAACAATGTGTAAGCTTTATACTGAAAGGTAAAATTAGTTTCACAGTTTCGTAGCACTTCTACTACCTACTAGCATTAACTTAGAAAACATCTGGAGGCTGGTGGTTGTATTTCTTTCTTAAAGACAAGAAATAACCTTTCGTAGAGTGAATCTAAACACATGTTGAAACAGAATATAGTTAACAACATCATCAAGCTGCAGATCCCCAAACACTCCATATTGAAACGAAATGTGATTAACTTTTGACGCACTGGCTGTTACGGGACATTTCTGCTCGCTAAAATTAATGGCATGAAACTCTTCTGAAAATTTGCAAATAAGTACTACCCTAATTTGCATGAGAAACTTAAGCAAATTATTTGTTGTCGTTTTTGCCGAGTTCTTATGAAATTTTCTCGTTCAAATTTTGAAATGGTTACACAATGAGTAGAAATCCGCTCTTATATCTTTGACATCCAGAACGATCACCTGGAAACGTTGCATATTCTGTGGTTTTCGAGTGAAACATACCAGGAGAGTTCGATACTAGAATATTCGGTGTAGACGTAGACGCTCTAAAATTAGGCACTTCTGTTTTGTCTAGTTTATCCTCCTCATTATTTTCTCATCTTAAGTATATTCAAGTACCATTTCATACCTTCAATAGGAAATTTGAACCTCCTTCGGTAGAAGTGGAGTAGAAAGGAAAACGTTCATGTTGGTGGTTACAAAAACACAAAAGTTTTTTTTTCAAAAGTTCTTTGTTTGCATAATTAAGTCAACTGTTGCATTACACACGAATTATCTGACATGCTACGTAATTCATTAATGGAGTTTCAATCTCCGATTGGGTTACAACAACTCTTGCAAACGTTCCGCCGTCGCTCATTGGTGCCACTCGTCCTGGATTAAGAACCAAACAGTTGTTGATATCCTGCAAACACAAAAAATTGTCAAGTCTTCGCTAATCGTAATTACGTGTCGTCACGACTTACGCGAATAAATTGTTTCGTGTCACTGGGAACAACCAGCATATTTGGAACGTGATTTAATTGGCCGTGTTTTGCTGCTAATTCACTATCGACGAAGAGATCTAACGATGGCGGATTGAGCGGATAGAATGATTTTTGATGGAACATGTAGTTCACGCAACGTTTGATTTTGTCGGCAACACCACTAATTAGAAAGATGTTGAAAAATTACAGTAAAGAGACAATAAACATGCAACGAAATGAAACTTACACAGCCAGCTCCGCATCACTTATGTGTCCAATTACGTCAGTCGATATAATTCCAATTGTGAAACCATTAATGCTGATCGTGCACGGATCTGGTAACATTGACAAATTGTTGTAGGTGCGAATCAATTTATTGGGATGAGTTGGATAGACCATTGTGCTATGTGCATCTCTACTCGATGACACCACTGCTATATGGGTGTCCTCACTAAACAAAACATTTACGTTTGAATTTCGAACAGTACGATCACTGAATTATCTTACTAACCCAATTGCGTCCACAAGTCCGACGATCATTTTTTCGAAAAATGATGCAAATGATTCTGACAGCTCACCCGTAGCAACGATCTGATTGTCAGCATCTAAAAACGGTCCATTTATGATCAGCACATTGGGCTTATTCGTTTGACAATACTGGATGAGTTCGTGCATTGGTTCATACGTAATATCGGTAGTCTTAGTGAATGGTCCCGACGCTATCACCATACTTAACGGTTCGGCCAGCTGAATATGTTTCGGCGAATTTAGTGTATTCTCGGTCAAAATTTCGTTAACATACAAAACGTCTCCACGCGGATTTACACCCTTGACCATAACTGTTTGTCCCGGTATTACAGCGAACGATTTCAGTCTCGAGAAATTCAAATTTACCGATCGCATTTTCGAATCATCGGTCCCGATCAACACAGTGGACGATGCATCTAATTTACCCTCATTATCACAGCAAATACGACCGACGCATTTTATTTGTTCTGGACCGGGTACATTCGGATTGGAAAGATCGCTGAATGGCTCAATATCCGCTTCGTTGTCATTTGTGCTCTGTCGAAGTGTGTCGTTTTTAAAATGTTTCATGTAGACATCTTTAGCGATGCCATAGAGGCTATCTCTTGAAATTAAACATTTTTCTAGCAGCGGATCGAACATGTAATTTTCGTTTGTCGCCAACAGAGTATCGGCATCGTTATTGGAAAGTTGAATAATTTCTACGTCTTGCTTGCAGTGTTTGCCCCAATCAGTATTTTTAAGCAGCGTAGAGTTGCCATATGTGTATATAACTTTACCAGATGTATCCGAATGAGCTTTGGTCAGACCAGATCTGTAATTTCGATTTTTCTTCTAAATTTGTTTTTAGTCAAAGTGGAGCTCGGAACAGGTTAGGGGTCAGGCTGGAATTAATATTTCAAACTAGAATCAGATCAGGCTCAGGTTTTTTAGCAATAGAAACGACTTTGGGACTTGGCATGGAGTTGAGTGTCAAGGTGAACCAATGACTTTGACTTTACGCGTATTTGTCTATTCTGGGCACTGTACCATAACTTTCCGAACGAAACTTTACGTTTTTTTCCAGTTTAAAAATATCACATCTCGTTAGTGCATAGCAACAGTGGCAAAAAAAAATGTAAAACCAATATTTAGTAAGCATAACTGAGCTTCAAAAATTGAGTAGATGTTCGGGTAGGCCTGAACTTATAACATGTCTTACCTGACCTGTTGCAAGCATATTAGGACAAAGGTACACTATTTAAGTGAACGTTATAGGAGATTGTTTTTCCTGCTTTATCTACTTCACCTACTGTGCTTGATCACAATGATGACTATGGCGCAGCAAAGCCAAACAAGAAATTAAACATAAAAGGTCTTCGAAATAATTATCTGTAGAAAATGTGAAAATATCTAACTCAAACTGATTTCGAGAATGACAACGACAAAATTATTTACATCAAATAACAGACAACGTACTTGAATCGTCCAGCTGCATATTTCCATGACAAAAACAATAAAGTTGAATCAAATTAAATGAACAAAAAAACGTTTTTAACTCGAACTTGCCAGTAATAAAATTGAAGAATCTGAAATTTGTGCACGGCTTATGTATCTGTTTTGCTGCTGCTATGTTTGTACAGCTGGGAACACAATAACATTGCACAAATTTCAGATTTTTACACTTTACCAGTTTGTAAATGATTTTAAGATCAAATTATTAGAACACCAAGCCTGGATGGAAAGTTACGTTTTCATTTTTGGATCGGTAAACGCATGGATCCGATTACACAAAGTGCGCCCTTCTTTCTTGCGTCTTCTTCTTCTTCTGATTTTCAATAACAAAAGAAAAGGAGTTTGTTGATTACAGTTTTTTTATTATTATTTCGGTGTTGTCATGAACTTGAACAAGTGCAACGAAGCGTATAATAATGAAGGCACGGATGATTTCGAAATACCATGAAATTAGTAGATGGTACATAAATGGATACCTTTGTACATAATGTACACTAGGGAAGAGTATTTACATATTTTTCACGTTCTTTATGCTCACGTCTGCACAGAGTTCAAACACCAAGATACAGTTCGGTAAATAAGAATGAAAGATTATCGAAATAATAGCGAACAACCAGAGATCCAATGCAGAAAGAAATAAAAAACAATTTTCCGATCATTCTTTTCGTAACGAACAAATTGAATCGAATGAACATTTACAATATATGATGCAACATGGAAAATATAGTGCGGTTAATGAACCTGATTGCTTAAGGGTACTTACACCGGAGAATAGGTTGCTGGACTCGCAGTTATGCTATTTTCAACGGCAGCACGATGAAGCCTCGACTGTGGTTTCGGTGCCTGTAAAAACAACAAAACAAAACAGAAATGTATAAATTGGTTTAATGCCTTTGTTTCAATCCGTCGATAATTTCTAATTGAATTTGGTGAATGAATGGAGAAACAATGGATATGGAGTTACCTTTTTTTTTATTAAATGATTGGGATTGTGAAAACGCAATATTAAAACCTTATACAATATTATTGTGTAAAAAGAATGCAATTGTGAAGTGACTCTAAACTTAATAGACGAGCATGAAATCTAGTCACGTAGAAGACAAAAATCGTGAACGAGATTCATGTTCGCCGACAAAATTAGAGTTTGAAACAAAAAAAAAATCGACGAAGAAATTTTTTTGTTTTTATTTCGTTTAGCGTTTTATGTGGAAACAACAAAAACTGTAGCAAAAATTTTATCTTTCTTAATGAGTGTGGATCTAGTCACAAATTTAGAAATAATGTGATACCAGACCCTCACCCATTGAAAAAGATTATTTTAAAAAAAAGTTAGAGAATCATTATGTGAGCCAATCTTGGATGCAATCAAAATTTAAAAAAAAAGAACACAAAACTCTGCTGGTTAAAATAAACAATTTAAATCTATGCTTCATCTACTGTACTGATCGTTTCAGTTCCATTTTGTTATACAAATAATTTTCTAAAATGTAACTTCTCTACACTTTTACCGCCAATTTTTACGACTGACAACAAGACCACCAACGTACCTTCTAATATGACGTGCGAATTTAGTTTTTCGGACTAAAAAAACCATTTTCGTAAAACAAAATTGCTCTCAAAGAATAGAAGTAAAGTAAAATATGAGAAGAACACACAATATTTCGGTTAGAATTCGTTTTTTTTTTCACTTACAACGAAGACTTCAAATTTCTTTGTGATTTTTATCATTAGTAGTGAACAATGAACAGTCATTATGAAAGTCATGTGCGAGCCCTTAACAAATTCGAAAACATGTTTTCATATCAAATTACACAAAAGCCGTGAGTTCAAAAAATCTTTTTTTTGTGAATAATGGAAACATGTGTAACGAACTGGATGCGATGCGGTAGGAACAAAAAAAAAAATTAAAGAAACTTGCAGACTCCGCGTTCTAAAACGATCTATCGACAGAGAGCGTCGTCGACAACAAGTTATCGCGTGGAAAAACATTTTTCAGTTAAATAATAAGTTATTTTATCATGGGGATGACACTTTGAAACGCTCAAACATTTTTCGAATTATGAAGAATTTCGTTTTGCCTGCCAAGTAAAATTTTTTCTTGGATGCACTACAAAATGGACAAACGATTTATTGATACACGGTGTCAATCGAAATGGTAAAATCGAGCAATTGAAGTACATTCATGTTTTCATGTTTCAACGCCATAAGCAAGTAAAATCCATTATATAACTCGGGATAAAAATGAAAAGTCTCGTTTTCGCGTTTTCGGATTAAAAAAATTTCACACGAAAACTCTACTTTTTATCCCTTGTTATGTAAAATACTATTGATTCTGTAATTTCGAATCCATGTCGGTTTTTACATTTCGATTTATTTTCTTTGTATGAGCCCGCCCATATAAATAATAATTTGTTCAAGACGCGTTCGGCAGCTAAAGATAAAATCAGAATGAACTACTACTATGACAACTGATTGATAGAGATATAGAGGTCATAAATCTAAGGCTAACATTTTTGGCCGTTTGTAAAAATTTGTTGAGAATGCGATGGGTAGACCAGAATTTTGTGTTTTTTTTTTTGGTACAATTTCGAACAATTTAGTAAGTCTGGAAAAATTGGAATTTAGTGAAATTCACCAAAGTATATATCGATGCAAATTCAGCCTAGTGATGAACCGCGCGTGAGAACGTTATGTTCAACAAAAAGATATAACAGAGACAGTTAGCAGAGAGCAAAAACTGTACAAATAACAAAACAAAGCGTTTTTCCAAGAAAATGCTGAAATTAATTTATGTTATCGCGTGCATTAAATGAAACAGAGAAAAAAAAACATTTTTTTTGTCTTCTTTAACACATTCATCCCAATAAAACATTCTATTTTAACATAAATAAAATCACTCCCCTTTTGTTACAGTTACCAATAACAATACTGAGAACAAAACACTGTAATTAAAATTCAATTTTATAATATTCTTCTGCAACAAGTGCATTGAACTAATTTCATTATGACGGAATGAGTATTCTTTTCGATAGATTTTAATAATTTTAATTTTTAATAATTTCACAAGTCACACCGATTAATCTATATAAATGAGTAGTTGAAGAAGATTGATAGATTTTAACTGGCTATTTAGTTGTTTCGGCGAGAGAAAAAGAGTTGTTGTTTCCGAGGGCCGATTGGCACAAAGCGCGTCACGCAAAACAATATTTCCAGTACAATATTCACACCAGAAACACAATACCCAGAGGATTGATAAAAATTTCTTTTTATTATTTTTACATAATAATTTTGAAACCGAATTTTGGTTTAATAAGAGAAAGAAGAAGAAAAAATAATAATCTTACAACCGAAAACGATCAACTTACAATACACTCACTCACTCACATCTATACAAATGCCTACAAGACAATAATATGATGGAAATAAAATAAAAAATTGAAAGAATTCTTATACTTAATTCCCTTTCTGAAGTGAAAATAATTTGTATATTCAGATGAAAATAATAAAAAAGAACGTGTAATCAATCACGAACAGAAAATCTGTAGCACCACAGACAAAAAAAGTACGTTATACATGAGTAGGAATAAGATAGAGGGACTCGGATAGTTGTATAGTAACATAAAACTAAATAAAAAAAAAACGAATCAAGTCAGCGAAAAAAGGGGCACCATCATATAAAATGTGTATATAGATCTACATAAATACAAAAGTACGTGAATATATAAAATAATGAAACAAATTTGTTGACCCGCAGCGCGGCATAACATTAAATTTATACACAAACACACCAACAACGAGAAACCATCGCGATAGTGGCTTTTCAATATTATAACCGACTTTTGTATGAAATTTTATATAATTTGGATCCAACAAACGAATGTAATATCTTGGATTGTTTTTTCTGGTGTTTCTTTATTACAATTTTAATTGTATCGTCCAGAGATGCAATTTCATTTTTAGTCTACGTCGCTGTATCAATTTTGTAATAAAGGCGAGCAAAAATGTGATTAGTATAGAAAAATGGTTTTGCAATGCGTCCATTCAACAAGTTGCTTGTATTTAACACAACAAAAATCGAACAAGAGTGCTGGCAACAAGGGCTTCTTAAAACAAAACGAATTTTTTCTTAGCAAAAAAAAGATTATTTTTCCACTTTTTTATTTATCTATCACAAACCGCACAAACCGTCTATAGTTCAACTTAATTGAAAATAAACACGCTTGTTCTGGACAAAATAACTGATAAAATATTTTACGAACAGACACAAAAAAAGCGCAAATTTAACTAAAATATTTTATTTTTAAAATTTTCAAGCTCAACTGACAAGACCGACGCTCTCTAGAACGATTTCAGTTATAATGTAGGGATCATGCCACAGAGCACTCAACACACCAGTGTCTATACGTATATAATACAATTTCTTGAGACTGTTTATACCTACACAAGCGTTCGGTTTTAAATGGAAATATATTTCGTTGCTGATTATATTGTACCATGCCAGTATATAATATTCGTGAATCATTTTGTGAATAGTTTATGGTATGTGTTTCTGTTGAAATGAAATTTTTCGATTAGAAAATGGGGAAAATGGTACTCGTTCAATTGAAGTTTGTTGACCCAATCGGTAGAATTGTGATGTTTGACGATTGAAGATGTTCGAAAATGACGAACAGCAAAATTAAAGTTTCGTTGGTGCAACGCTCTTAAAGCACATAGTGCTTCAAATGACAGCTGCTAAATAGAGTACTATTTTCTATGAATTTTTCTTTAAATGCGCCAAAATTTGTTTGATACACTGTCCCGTTTCAGTACTCTATTTAGAGTACGACTCATGCCTGAATTTAAGTAACTGTGGAGAAGCACAACAGGCTTAGGTGCATGCTATATTCCACCCAATTCTTCTATTCTATTCTTCTTGCTTGATTGGTTGGTGTGACGATTATAATCACACAGGGGTGAAACTTAGGAAATTTTTATTGTTGCAGCTTAGCGCATTTTTGACAGCCTTGTTTGAATTTTTAATTTTTAAATAAATCGAAATTTAAGCAAAAACAACTTCATAAAATACTTCAAATGGCGTTACAGTCGGAGACAGTGAAATTTTAGCGTGAATTTGCTCCAGCTGGTTTTAAGCTGATCTACAATCACAACGGTTTATACTTGCTCATATGGCTGAAGCTGCAAAATTGTTGTGTTAAAACCCGAAAGTCCGAAAGAACAAAAACGGAAAGAATTCAAAAAATATTGCGAAATTTAAATATATTTTGTTATTATCACCGAATGCCCTAGCCAGGCCACTGATATCAAAACGATTGAACGAAAAAAGTAAGCAATAATTGCAAACAATGTTATCAAAAATCTGGGCAAACAAACCGAATTACTCCAGTCGACACACCGAAAAAAAAAGAAATACTTGACGAATGGAAGAGAAAACAGACTCTGGATTTTTACATACGTATTAAAGATGTTCGTATTTGAAAATACAAAAGAATTTATTCCCGATTATTAGATACGACGGTATGTCGACAAGATGTTGACATTTTTTTGCTGCAGAACATTATTTTATACCATTTCTGCTGGAGAGTACAAAAATCAAATGGATGCGAAGGCTGACCCATGGCCCAGCACTCGGCGATTGTGGTACCATTCGATAGGTAATCTCCTTGCTATAAGATGCATACTTAAAATTCTGAAAGTCTGATACTACCTCATACGATGCTATGCGAAAAACTGAAGAAGCACAAAACCCTACACAAACTCGGTGAACCCTTTTCACAGAAACACAAATCATTTTTGTTTAAAATGCCTGTAAAAACTATATTCGGTCAAAATAATGATCCAATACACAAGTGAATGGAAGAGGAATAACAAAAAATAAAATGAAAAAAAAAATGAAAGAAAAAACAACGTTTAAACTGTTTGTCCTTGAGAAATTTTAGCTGTGTGTGCGCTTTTTCCATAGGTATAATGTTACTTTAACGTTTTCGATTCGGTTTTAAAAGAAGTGTAATTTTTCCTTTCATGTTATTGGTTGGGTCGAACGGTTCGTCCGATCGATCTTAAGACAAAATTTTGTAGTTTTTTTTTTCTTCGTCTTCAAGAGAAGGTGGTTGATGCTATAAGAAAAGGTACACTTTTACAATAGCACACACAGTACACAAAGTAACAAGTATTTGGATCATGAATGTGCCATCGTCGATGTGCATAATTTTTTGTTTGTATCTGTGAAAGAATAGCCATCCATTACCTAGTAGAGGTATATATGTAAGAAGTTAGAAGGTCTTCACAAACATTATAATGATCTGAACTTTGGTTCTAAAAACCTTAAATGTGTTTGAAATTCGTTTGAAAAATGGTTAAGACAAATTTCAGGTTAAACATGATGAATCATTTGGGTTCATGAATGTTTTACCAAGCGAAATAGGTATAGTGGTGTAGTTAATCGTCTCACAAGGAATTTGAATAATTTTCACAGCAAAAGAAAGAAATAATTTCGGTCTACAATGTGTACACAGCATATAAGAAACTTTAAAATCTCGTAAAATTTGAATAATAATAGCCGGAAACGTTTGGTACGGTTTCGCAGCGATTTACAATTCAAAGAATTTTTTTGGTTTTTGACTAAACCGCCATGTAGAAATTTGTTGGCCTTAATCCTAACGTCTCAGTAACAGCATCAAACTGAGAGGGTTCCACCAAAGTAGAAATGTCCCGGAATCAGTAATAGACTGTTGGATGATTGTTCCCCCACAGCTTAACAAAATAGTCTACATATTGTAAAACTTACACCCGGAGAGAAGTTAGACTGCTTGGCAGCTACTTGATGAAATGCGGAAATAGTTAGTAATTCAACCAAGGCACTAGATTCTTACTAGACAGACCGAGTGTGACAATACTCATCGGGTGCATAAGATACATTTATCACCGAGTTGCATGCAACGTTCTTCTCATGTTTTCGTCACTGAGTTGAGAAAAATCTTTACAAAAGGACCACCAAAACATTCGGAGTGTAAGTGGACAGTAAGTGGAGGGATAATTCATTTTTGGTAGGAGCGTAATGCAGCACAAGAAGGAGCTGCTTGAGAACATAAAACCAAATAATTTGAATTTTAGAGGAAATTTTCAGATTACAAACTAGATTCCACGTCGATCTGGGGCGTTTTGACAGAAAAGCATTTAGCATTTATGGTATCAATAAGCGGGATCACTCATCTGAAAATTTAGCATCCTATTTACTTAGCCCGTGAAGTGTTCTTACAGGCTGTGGCTATTTTATAACGAGATACTTGTGCGGATGAAGACGATTTTAATTGACGCCAATAGTTTTGTAGAAAGACATTGGAAAAGAAAATGTTTTCAAGTAGATCCGTATGCGCAGCCGTTAAGAAAGCACCAAAATTATTGGTAAACATCGATCAACAGTACAAGCAGGAAAACCAATTCGGAATGGTATTTTGTGATAGATTGAATCTTAGTATTGCAACGGCGGCATTGGCAGTTGTTTTTCTGTTCCTTATTTTGAAAAGTTGAGGTAACGCGAGGAGGTCACGCTATGGTTGTTGTTTGATGATACTAATCGAATAAACACAAATCGAATAAGGATTTTTAGTGTAATAAGGGGCCGTTCATAAATTACGTAACGCAAAAATTGATAATTTTCAGACCCCCCCCCCGGGTCTGTAACGCTAAAATGTATGGAACTTTAAAAAAAATGTATGGACCGTAACGCCAGGTCAACACCCCCCCCCCCGGGTATTTGCGTTACGTAATTTATGAACGGCCCCTAAGTAGGTTTCGCGTACTTCAGTGATTGAGCATGATGTTAATGTATCATAATGTTATTCTACACGCTAGAAATCCAGCTAACTGTCTTAGAGTGTCCGATAGAGTTTCACTACTAACTGTTCAGCACGACAACAATAACAAAACAGAAAATTAAAACTTACCTTTGGAGTATGGAAACCATACGAGTCCATAATGTCGTCGTCCGGTAAATCGTCATAGCAGGAGGAATTGTTGTCCGGTTGTTGCGATGTGGTTTTGTTCTTTGAATTGTTCACATTTTTCGCATTGGCAAACTCTTTACGCTCCAATTCATTCAAATTGTCAAGAGTTGGATCAGCTCCATTTAAATGGGTCAAGCTAAATGCCACCCAAATGGAATTGAAATCCGCTGCCGTAATGTTATACTCATTGCATAGGTGTACACCTTAGAATCAATTAATTTCACTGTTAACCTCAGATTTTTGTTCTTTATTGAAAACGGATTGACATACATCGTTCCAGAATTGCTGTGGATGGTTCCAAACCCAATTCATCGAACTGTTCGGCTATTGTTTCGGTTGAAATCATATTTTATGGGCAAACGCTTCGAAAATTCTATACGGCTTATTAGAATTAATTATTTTATTTAATCAACAACAAGTAAACACAATTTCATCAGTGACATGCAAAGCGCGGGAAAAGAGAATGAGGGTTCACACATAAACATCGAAAAAGTTTCGAAGAGTGCGCGAACACATGGATGTCGATTGGTAACAGTTCCGTCGTTACGCTATGTAATTCCAGTTTCAAATTAAATTATCTGCTCGCCATTGACATTACATTCTATTTTAAAAATTTGTTACAATACAAGCAATTTTGCGTTATTAACGTTTACAATATTGTTATTGTTCAAGAACATCGATCAGGCGAACACACAACCCTGAAATTGACATTTCCATTGAAATGGAATAGTAGTAGATGCATGAAAACATTGTGGAGTGCAGTGTTGTCGTCTTTTCGAGAAAGAAAAGTACTGAGACACGTTAGATGGTTCAGGTCATTTAGATTCATTATACAAAAGCGATAATTCAACAAGTGCATTCGTGAAATCGCCTTCGTGATGGTAATATTCTTCCTGATTCCCTCTAACGGACCGTAAGTACTCTTATTGCTTTGAGACAAAAACCAAATATGTTTGTTTTCTTTGTGATCGAAAGTCTGTGTACTTTAGACTAAGTAACAATGTGACAGTTTTTGCTGAGAAGTTTGATATTTCGGAATGGTTCTTGAGTTGGTTTTTTGCGAAGATATTTTTCTAAAAATATTGAAAGTCTCAGTGTTGTTGTTCGCGATAGTTACATATTTCGAACGTAAATTTTTCCAATATATTCGACTTAGAAATTTCTAACCGTTCTCGAAATATAAGCTCGGCGTAAGACGGAGTGTGTTCGAGTATACATAAAATGCCCTGAACTTCAGGATTGTGTGATGATAATGTAACATGTTGTTGGTGAATAACGATAATTCATCCGTGCATGCATTCTGCCATTGCGGAACATTGTGTAACATTCCATTTCTTTTTCACAGAGTTTTGAACATCTTTATTGAGTTTTCAGATTTGAGACTTCTTGTGTTAACGAAAGTTCAAAATTTTTATTTCAAAGCTTAACTGCTGGCAAAGTTGTAAAATATAGCTGCGATAACAAAAACCTTTAATATGGCGGAGGATGACTTTCGTTAACGCAAAGTATTTGCTTATACGTTTTGCTAATCACATGACCAGAGGTTAAGATGTTAAAAATCGTTGATAGTGAAAGTGCCCTTGTTTATTTTCGATTAGCGAAGCAGAGAATGGTCCCAGTTTACAAATAAATTTATTTAAATGTTGTTATTGTAGTTTTATAAATTCTTTCGATCAACTTAATGAGAAATCTTTCACGTAACAAGTTACAATCAGAGAGACGCTAATAAATCAACGTATTGCATAATGAAGCATAGATTTTATATTCAAACGAACAAAAATCGTCACATTCTATCACCAAAACGAAAACCACTTTTCCCACTTTTTCGTCCCACTTCCGTCAAATTTTGTTTATGGAATGTGACTTGTTGGTCCGACTGAATCTGAATATAAAATATCGAGTAATTGAAGGTGTAATTTTTGACCACGATGGTGAATACACCCGAGAATGTAGTGGAGCGGAGTCAAAAACCCTCCTTTTTGGTCCCAGTGGCATAATATAAATATAAATAAATTTTACATTTTTGGTACATTTTTGGTACTTCAGTGACCAGAATTCATTGTTTATTTTTTTGTGGTCGACTCCTCAATTCCCAACTATATGAGGTCATCTCTCAATAATAATATACTGAAACGGGAGAATATAATTCTCCGAGTATCTCCAATTGTACTAAATCACACTCTTCACACTGACACTAATTTTAACAAAATGTGATTAGATTTATGTAGAACTATTAAGACAGTGCAGAGACCAAAAGATACTGAGCGATCAAAAAAAAACAACGCCATTTACCTCACAGGAGAGCGTTGAGCCAATCAGGTTTTAGCATTTGCCTTATACGGAAAATAAATTTCCCGGGTTTTGCACTTATTTTATGAGACGGCATTCTTATTATTGAATGTTTTGAAGGGCTTTTAACGCATGTCCTGCTATCAATTTTCAAAAAGAAAATGGTTTTCGAAATGAAAAAAGTAAATTTTTCTATGAATCTTTTGCGAGGTATGCCTAAATAACCATTTCTTCGCAGCATCAAAAATGAGTGGGTGTCACAAATAAACTACAAATATTGAGGTCGGCATCGGAAGTTGCAACCTGTTACAGATGGCTGTCATCTGTTATCGACAACAACAGAAATAATAAACGACAAGCTCTGACTAATTTAGTCTTATATTACAAAAGGCATTTTCAAAACAGATGCAGTCAATTCTCTTCAATCTTCGATCTATTACTTCAGTAAAACATGCTTGCCGTCTGTGACAGGTTAAAATTCTTTATCTGTCTAGAACGATAATCTCGATCTTATCCCTCTAGGGAGTTTTTGCTTATCTCGATATATCTGTTCTCGACAGATAAAATATGATATGCACCTATTGCTAGACTGTTATTTTGACGTGTAGGCATTATGGCCCACGCCTTCGGCTAGGGCAATAATGTCCTACACGTCAAAATATCAATCTTGGCAACAGGTGCATAATATATATTATACTTCTTGTAATGCGTTTGCCTATCTCAGATTTTAATTTCAATGTAATTATCAGCTCGAGTGTTTTTTCTTCATAAATACAAACATCGCAGGTCAATTTTTATTCGAATTAAATCATAAAATTTTAGAAAAATAAATTTTTAACGAATTATCGCTGTCAATATTATATTTTTTACTTGACCTTTTGTCTTACTTTTTTCTTCAAACAAGTCATGTCGCACTCATCACTATCTAGTTCAAATTTTTAGAAAACAAATTCGCGATGGCATTGCAATGTCGTTGAACAAGTTTGCTAGAAAAAATTTTAAAGTCCCGTGTATTGCGGCATTGATAGATTTTTTCTTGTTAATTTCGGAAATTATGACAACTCAAAAATAATTTATAATTTTGAATTAACACTCTTCTCCATATCAATGTTCGACGTTTGGTATTTTAATTGCGGTTTTTGTTTCCTAACATTGCTTGGAGATATTTATTAGATATATTTCCACAATGTGGTTTCAACATCATTACAATTTCCCTCCTTTTCCGGACGGTTGTGTCATGACATGTCTTCTGCTATCGAAAGGTATGACCGAAATAAATTGTGAACTATGGTTTTCGCGGTATGGGGGAAATGTTACATCGAAACAAGTGAAGTAAAAGATTTTTTTAATAAAGTGTTGCAAAGGCTTCAATAAAAAAAAAGTTTCAGATTCGATAGTTATACTGATGATGATCTAGCCCTCCGTAAAGTAATATTCTAAAAAAAATTCAGCACATCAACAGCACATCAAAATAATAATAATAAAAAAAATCGCAATTCGTAGATTTTTACAATTAATATGCAATTAAGAAACTAGCATTCTTGTGATTTATCGACAGATTCCGTACCACACAGTCATTTTCCACATTTCTTTTTTTTTATTTATAGAAGAGAGAAAAAAATTTGTTATGATCCATTAATTATGATGTTGTGCTAGACAAGAAGGCAACTGGCATGTCTTATCCGATAACCACGTAAATACGAATGCTGACTAACACCAGAGTTGTACCGTGTCGTTTGCAATCTATCTTATATGTTCATTCATGACCGAGACACCTTTTCGAATGCATTTTAATTAATTAAAAAAAAAAAGAAAAGAAAGAAAGACAAACTCGTAAACTAATAAGAAGTCTGAAAGCTTTTAATTTGTAGAAGTATGATATTGGAATCGTTTTGCATAATATTTTATGTTAAGATAGGCACACAAGAATAATAATCTTGGCAATATTGGTGAATGTTGGCACCAAACAGGAGTAGGGCTGTAACAAAGAATTTCGGTGAAAAGCATTCAACAACCGATCGGTAAAATATCGTGTATTCAATAAAAAAAATCTGTCCGAAATTATTGACAACGAAATAATCATTCGACTAATTAATCAAAACGTAAAAACATCATGTGCACATAATGCGTACACACAAAAGTAGTCGAACAAAATAAATTTTCCGAAATTTTCATTTGGTTATCCCTTGAAAAAAAAAATCGTACGCCGTCGCATTGTGTTTTTCCATTTCTGTATTGATTCACCGAGTCATCGTTAATATTTTCGTCTAGAGACGACTTAGAATTGTGTTCGACTTATTTGCGGAAGGTTCGTGGTATCGTCTAACAGCTCGTATATTGAAAAAAAAATAATAAAAAGGAAGAATTAATTGTAAAAAAAACTATTTCAAGTCATTTAAATTAGTGAAAAGTCAAGTAATAGCATTGTTATTAGTGGAATTAAAATTCAATTGATCGGAATCCATTGAAATTACTAACGTTAAGTGTTACAAATGTGGAAAAATATCTAAGTGAAAAATTTTTCTTCTTATTTATCCATACAAATACATGTATATGCGTACATATTTATAGAATATGTGTACGTACAAAATTCAAATATCCCCTGTATGTTATGTTATAAATTTAGATTAAATTTTTTATATCACATATAAATGCGTGTTTTAAAAAATACCTGAAATATATATGGATGAATCTAAATGAAAATAGAAAATTAATACACAAAGTGAAATCAGTTATTATAGCCTATGCCCTATAGTGACCTATAAGTAAATGGTGTAATTTAATGATTTTATTTAGTGTGAGTTGGCAACCCTGGAGTGCCTCGGTTTCGTAGCGTTTACTAGGTATGTAACGTTCAGGAAAAAACACAGACAATTTACTTATTTTCCATTTTTCATTTCTTTAGAAAAATGGAAGTTATTTTTATCAGACAAAAAAAAAATGAATAAAAAGCAAAAACTTCACCGAGCATTATTTTGTATAAAGTTCACGCAGCATTCAATAACTGGGACACATTTCTGACCTATAGAACAACATTTTTTTTAAACACAGAACACACACGGAGTGGTTTATTTATGTGTTTGAATTATGAGCGGCTCTGTGTTCAAATCATTCCGTCGTAGTGCGAATATGCTCTTCATATTCCATTATTCTCCAACATCATAAATTGGAGTCCGCTTTCTATTGACTTCATTGGGTATTTGGTAACAGTTTAACAAGCACATTGTTCTTAAAGTGCCACAATAAATCCATTGTCAGAAATTTTTCAGTTTTCTGAACAAATAAAAAAAAAATATGTAAAAGAAGGAGAATTTCCTCTGAACGACATTTGAACAGGGCTGGTATACATATCAAAAATTCTCTAAGCCGCTACACAATGTAATAGCGCTAGTCAACACCCCTGTTGTAAGAAAAAACGAAAAAAAAACCTTCGCCCTGTATAGTTATCGACTTAACGAAACGCATTTAAAACCACCCACCCAGATGTTTTCGATTTTAATAAAATAACTCATTTGAAACAATTATGTCACAGTCACATCATCGTTTAATGGTTAGTGTTTTCTTCGAAGACAATCAAACAAATTTTCTGAAACAATGCGCATGTCAGCATATTTTCCCACTGTCGTTGCCCTTTTTGCTTTTTACATAGCTTTACCTATATTTACTCATACTATGTGCTTACAAGCTATATCCATACAACAAAATTTCAACGGGGTAGTATGTGGTGGTGAGAATTGACCCAAAAATACAAAAAAAAATTTGTTACAAGTTCCTTCATACATATTATAGATATGTGTCTTGAGCAGAAGGG
This sequence comes from Bradysia coprophila, assembly GCF_014529535.1. NCBI lineage: Eukaryota > Metazoa > Arthropoda > Insecta > Diptera > Sciaridae > Bradysia > Bradysia coprophila. The sequence continues at coordinate 520,572 of NW_023503296.1, read as the reverse complement.
AATGGAGAAAGCTCTATTTAAGGATTTTATATTTCTTTTACTTTTATGTTCAAAATTAATTATTTATTTATTTATTTTCGTTAGTTACAACTTCATGCACGGATAACTTAATGTGTGTTTGTTATTGCTTTCCTAGTTACGAAAATCTGGAATAAATCTATACAATTTCCAAACGGTAAATGGGGAAAATAGTCTGCAAATTGCGAATTAACACGAAGTTTTGATTTGATTTGATTTCGTGACAATAATGTTTAGTTGGTCATCGATACGTCTATACAGTTTGTGTAGGTAGATACAATACATATTATCACAAAATATAGCATTTTTGTGGATATGAATCATCTTTGGTTGAAGAGAAAATCGGTCAAGACAAAACTTTTTCATATCAACATAATCTCACTGAGGTCTTTTCGATTGAGACGTCAATTCTATTCGAAGTCTTTTGATAAAGCTTTGTAGCCACAACATTTCCAGAAGAGTCTATCCTAAAATTTTCTATATTAGTTTGGATTGCCTGGTTCCACACTGAGTCACGTACCTAGGCCGGATGGGTCTGTTGTACTTTAAAGTTTGTTAATCATTTCGAGGGTGAATGTTTGAATTTTTCCTCGTGATTTTGTCCCTTTGTATGAAACGTCTTCTATGTGTTTGTCTTAGAAAATTGATATTAAGCACTTTTGCTTGAAGCTACAACTCTAGAGCCTAGAGAGATGCGTAAATAACTGATGATGATTGTTCTTTAAATATTTCAAATACATAAATCAACCTCTGTAAATATCTAGATGACGCAGTATGTACTGGCGATTCGCATGTTATATGTTATCGACAACAACGACAAAAATAAGCGATGAGCTCTGGCTATTGCGGTCTTTTATAGTAAATGTTAAAAGAGATGAAGTGATAGATTGGAAAGATCGTTCGATTATACAAAGTTCAAAATTAGTAATCGGACAATAATATTGGTAAGGTGACGCTTGCCTCCAGTAATAGTATATTACTTCCGAGGTTCCAAGTTGTGTATTTGATAATTGGGGTGTTGGAACAACTTGGAACCTCGTAAGTACAATGCTTTACGTGATTAGGCAATGTAAATGAAAATGAACATGTAATAATACATTACGTCGGTGGCTCCCTTTAGGTCAGGCTACAACGTCCTCACTCGTCAAAATAAAAATTTGGAACCTCGTACGTACAGTGCTTTACGTGAATAGGCAACGTAAATGCATGTTTCATATGAGCGAAGCGCCGTACCACGTTAAAGTTTATTCATATAGCTCAAGATGGTGTACATTCTGTACAAAAGTTATATCTACTGTTATGCGCCTTTGAAATGTCTTTCGAATTTTTAATTACAACACTAAAAATGGTTCGTTCAATTTTTCTATCATTAACCGTTTCGTGTCTCGAAAATAATAGTAAAATGGCAACAATTTAACATACCGTGAATGTGAAGTGTAATCTGCCTTCTTATTCTATGAGTCTGCATCTGGAGAGACGCTGCTCGATATCTTAGCTAGCTATAAACCTATAACGCCAGGTAGTTAAGAACGATATTGTTTTTAACTCTCATGTCTATGTAGACCAGCAATATTGAGGAATAGCTTTCTTATTCCAGAAGAGAATAGAAATCGCATACTTTGTGAACCGTTCTGTTCGCCCCGGTTCCCAATAAATGTGAAGCGATAAAAGTGCAATAGTATATGTTTGTCTAACTGAACTTGATTAATTTGATAGAATTAGCCAAGTCCTAAACCGCTAAATTGTTATTGTCAATCCAGTTCATCCCAAACATTGGTAGAACACACGAGTTATCGTTTTTTTTTTCTTCTAAAAGAATATCACCAGAGACAAGATAAATCTGTCTACTGTCTGCACACAGTACAGTATACAGTTACGAGCCATATGACCTAAAGTTACATACCGAAATTCTGTTTGATTGCATCGCATGTCGTAAAAAGTGTTTACAACTGGAGTGGTATGAGTGGTATGACTCTACTCTCATGTCGATAATGGAACTTTAACAGTCGTTGCAATGAAACTTTTATCTATTTGTTGTGGTATGATATCAATCGATCTGTTGAAACAAGTTTTCTACTTAAAATCTCAAGAAGTTTGATTTGAAATTACAGTTCGGAAACAGAAACTTGTTCAAAATGATGCTTTTGTAAGGTCTTGATTGTGTGTTGACCTAATGCAAAATGAATACCACTTTAATATTATTGTAGCATGTAGCATACAGTAATATTTAACGTTAAAGTTGCACGTTTATGCTTGTTCCTCAGCTGGTCGTTTCACTGTTTTCATACACATCTCCTTGTAAAAGTTTTTCTCCCTAGACTTATTCAATGGAGGCACTAATGTTTGAAAAACAAGTAACAAATCCTAAGGCTGTTAACTTTAGAAAGATACGAATTTATTCTGTTTCATTACTCTATTTAGAGTAGGACTCATGCTTGAAGTACGTTGTTTTAGATACAAAAATAGGATTTCTATAGTGGACAAAGCAGTACAACGCAAAGCTCCATTTTATCCACGTCTCGATGGCCAACGTTTCAGGGCGTTTTATCCGAATGAGACTATAAATTAATAAAAGTTTATAACAGGTATGGTCTACCATCGGCCCATGTTTAGTAAACGCACTCATTTATATATTTTTGGACAAAAATTCTGAATGAGTTTTAGATTAACCTGTTGCAGACGGCAATCATATGACTAGGACTATTATCGGGTCTATTACTTCAATCAATCAAAGTATTTTCAATCTGTTGATTTTAAATCTTGTACTTCATTTTTTTTAACATGCATTTTATGATATAAAAAATTATATTATCGAGAGTTTGTCATCATTTTCGTCGTCGTTATCGATAACAGATGAATAGCCGTATGTGACAGGTCCGATTGGCTGATTGGCATTACCTTGTCTCTAGCAAGGTTCTGAAAGAACAAATTTCAGTGGCGCCAATCATAATAATTTACAAATATTTCGCTAAAATTTCTTTAAGATAACTTTTCACACAATATGTATTGAGTGCGTTTCACAAATTTAATGCCACTCGGCTTCGTGGGATTCTTAACAAGTTCTTTCAGAACCTCGGTCTCTAGTTTCATTGCTGATCTGATTCGACCTGAACCAGAAAATCAAAACCCTGAGCTGACCTGTTCGACCTGCTCACAGAACGTCTGATAAGTAACTTATTTTAATGATTAGTAATGCACTGTCATACTGTACTGTTCGGATCTGGTGAGAACCGATCTATTCTTTAGATATAAATCGGAAAAGCTGTCTTTACGTCTTTGCATGAAAAGCAAGAATTAATTAAATGTTAATTTTACCTACAATTGAATGTTGTCAATTTGTAGGCATAATGTGTAAATTTCATTTAATAAATAAATAATTAGAAGCAACAGGGAAACATAGTCGAAAACGTGCTAATTTAATTGAAAGAACTGATTTGATAAATAATCGGGAAGTTGTCTTTCTTAAATGCATTTCTCCTTTATCGCATAGCTGCAGAAAAATCCGTTAACAAATGGGATTCACTGATATATTGTCAGAAATAGTCACTATCTTATCATCAGCCGTATCGACGCCCCTGTCATAATTTAATTAATGAAAATAATGAATGGCCTTACTGTTTTGTACACCTAACAAATCACACTGTCGTATCTAAGCTTCTTCTTATTTTCTTTGATTTCTCCCATTTTATCCATCGAGAAATCGGAGAGGATCATCAGCAAGAGAAAAGCATTACAGTGATAAATCAGTTAATTTATCGGTTATTTAGAAACCAAAAAAATGAAAGTCGGATAATGCTCCTTTGAATTGTTTGAGCATACTGAAGCTATGCTGTTTTTGTTAATTAATGAATGAAATAAAGAGAAAGAAAGAAAGAGAAAAAATGTATTAGTTCTTTGGAGCGTTTGAAGATATTGTTTTGTCAAGTTCTAACATGAATGATCTACACTTACATTATTTGTCATCGCTATCAAAAACTGATGATGACAAGCTGTTATTTGCACTTTCTTACTTCTCTACGAATACGTTTTCATTCCATTACTTACTACACCTTCTGTTTTATGTCGTTCTACCACAGAATCTAACGAATTCTCTAATTGATTTTTTCAGGGGATGTCGCAAACAATTCCAACAACACTAACACCGGACAGTTCAACATTTAACATCTATACAACCGAGACACCAGATGAAGTAATCTGCTTACAAGGCAGAAAATGGTGGTGCTTCCTGCTTTCCAGCATATTTACGTTTATAGCTGGGCTGTCGGTTGTGCTTCTTTGGCGAGTATTCGCCTTTATTTGCTGTCGAAAAGAACCTGAACTTGCTCCAAATGATCCGAAACAGAAAGAGCAGAAGGCGAATCGCCAAGGCAAACAGGAGTTTGAGGGGACTTTTATGACCGAGGCCAAAGATTGGGCTGGCGAACTCATATCTGGTCAAACTACCACTGGTCGAATTTTGGTGAGATTTTTTTATATGAATAAACGATGTTTTTCATTAAAATTCGAATTAAAGCAAAATGTCTCGATGATAACTGCGGATCAGACACCATCACCGCTTTATTAAACTGTTTTAATATTTCGAATTTTCGACCATTATCAGTCGATGTTCGAGGTATTTTAAAGTAGCACTTGACGTATAAGTTTTTGAAATTGTCTTCAGTGCCTCTTCTAGATACATTTGTTTTTACGATCAGTTCATTAAAAACGGTCGTAAAAACGGAATAAAAAGATACATTACACACATCAGTTATTTTTATTTCGCATTTTATAGTATTTATACACTTCAGATAAATACATAAAAAAATGTTTTGATAAATTTTACGATCCGCGTCGATGTAATTATCGAATATTGAAAAGGGAAGACATTATTTTTGTTATATAGATAGATGGAACGAAACTTTAGCGCACTATACCAGAAGTTCAGAAATGATTTTATTAAAGATTTAACAACTTTAAATTTCAAAAGTGTCATAAGTGTGTAACAGCTTTGAGCATATAGAACTTTGGCACTTACGATGGATGTACTTTTTCAATAAATTCTTACTATCGCTTATAGTAATGACAATGCTTAAGCGACCATATTTTCGAATCGAAACTTTTACCATTTGTTGTCGTTCTTCATGCATAGCCTGTGGCTGTGTGCGGATCTCGTTCATACTCTCAAGAAAAAAAAAACACTAAAAATTTTAGTAAAGCTTTCACCATAAGTCAGGTCGAAAATTATGACCTCTTTTGAAAAGTTGCCTGCACATTCAAAAATTTCGTTTCGTTTTATAATGAGGAATCCGAATCTGAAATGGAAAATGTTTTCAATGTAAAATTGAACCAACAGAACAACAGAGCTTATTCTTTTATGTTGTTCTGGACCATTCAAACTACTTCCTCCACCTTTAACTTCACACTTCACACACGTCTACGTGGTTTTGTAAATCTCGTCGAATTTGGATCATTCAAGAAATTAACTCAATTTCATTTTAGAAAACTCTACAATAGATCGAAGGAGATATGATTTCTTGTCTGGTGTTAGAGCTTTCCGTTGTCCATATTGATGTTATATTAGTAAGTGTATTCAAGATCAAATCTCCAGACGGGTCTGCCCGACTCCTTCGATCCTTTGCCGAGCTTTCCACGAAGCAATTGAATTAATTTCTTGTATGACCTGAATTTGATCGACTCCTTCGATCCTTCGCCGAGCTTTCCACGAAGCAATTGAATTATTTTTTGCATGACCTGAATTTGATCTATTCCGTGCTTCACGTCGCGCTGACTCAATGTGGGATTAATTTCTTCCGATATTATTTCGAACTGATTCTATACGAACAGAAAAGACTGCATTCAAAGATGTTTCAATCTCTTTAAAATTTAATCCTCAAAATGATACTAAGTTGAATAAATTCCCCTTAGACTCTAAGTTTAAATGTTTGATTCTTATTTATGTGCACATTATGCAGTAAAAACCCGTTCATATGCTCTCACATTTAGCAACGGAGAACAGGTGAAGATAGCGACAAAAAAGTAACCAAATCTTTTGTTGGACAGTTAAATTTATGAACCAACCTTTCGCATAAGCTTGAGGGAATTATTCGGGAAAAGTTTAATACAAATCTATACCCGTAGCCCGTAGACAGGGTTTTATTTTTTGTCTAAAACATATCTAGTCCAAATATTTGATGAATGAAATAATCAATTTAATCAAAATTAGATTTCATTAACATGATACATTGCATATTCCATTGTTGGATTGTCGCCTTAATTACATTCTTAAAAGTTGGCTCGAGCTTATGAAAAATGTTTTAAGTTAAGCTTTTATTTTCGTAAAATTCTGGGAATATAATTAGTGCATAGATGTAAGCACATTGATATATTATTCGGTTGTTGCTACTGTTAAATGCATTATGGTTGATAATAATTTTTTGCTCTGAATAATATTATGACTATTATGACTATTGGTGACAATTACTTGCGCTCTAAATGTTATAAAATGTAAATATTACTTGGACATTAAACGCAGCGTAATATTGGCCTATTACTACAAAGTTTTTAAACATTGTCTTCCCACAACTACTACTCATATAAGTATCTGAATTGCTTTTCCAGTTGTTTAAATCAAGATGATATTTCTGACAATAGAGTTTACAAACAAAATGTAATAGTATTTTATCACATACACACGGTGTTCGGATGTCAAAATTACTTAACTATAAGTAGAATTCAAAAATTACACTTCAGTTCTATGTTGTTGTCTCATTTTCGCTTATGTGATAAAATATATATTATTTAGCTAGAACTGTAAAGTGTATCTCGGTTCGAGGTGGCGTAAATCTACATCGAGAAGATACCAGTTTCAAGTTGTAGTAGCAAAAATAGTTTTATCTACTGTAAGTTGAAAAAATTAATAATTTTCAACATGAATCTAGTTAGCAAAGACAGTCAATTTACACGCTAAAATTTCCGTGCGCATAATTTTATATATTAAGTTATATGCTTTATGCATATAACCAATATAGCTACTTATGCTCACGCAATTGACAGAATCCTACTACGATCATGTGTCGCAGGATTTTGTGTTGATGTGTTTTGCTTGAAAATTCAACTAACAGTAGATAAAATCTTGTTGCTAACACGTTAGTAAATGGGGCTTTGCGCACACGATTTGTTGCCAAACTCGCTCCGCTCGTATCGGCAAACTCACATCTAGTCCGCAAAACAAGCTCATTTACTACATAGCTATTATGTATCGAGCTTGTAAAAGTTCGCTTGCTCTACCGTAAATTGAACTTTTCAGTATAGAGACGATACATAAAAAAACCAGAACCAGAGAAATGTGACTCGATTACAATTTTTTTTCTTGTTTTCTGGAATATGTTTTCTATTTGTTATTTGCACGTAATGTAGGTGACACTACTTTCTATGTCCGAAAAATTTGAATATATCAAACATAAGTGTTCGACTTTTGCTCACTACACATTTATGTCACCACTTTCTATGATGAAAAAATGTGAATATCGGACATAAGTAGTATGTTCGATTTATTTCCGCAACGCGCCGCACCCTTCGTTGCAAATCACCAATAACGAATTAATAAAATTACTAAGGAACTGTGCCCAATTTCAAATTCAAGATGCAAATTACTCTTGCTTAAATAGTTCATAAGCCTGAAGTACAAAAGGGACGTTTAATCATACATTAGCAAAAAAAATCGTACTTGATTTGATGATATAAAAAAAGGTTTTATTGAACTCATGCTCGAGACAGCTTAAATTATTGCTCAGATTGACATTGATTTATCGAAATATATCTCTCCATCTATATATTCGTTTTCTTTCTTTTTTAATCAACTCTTCATGCTAACAACCGGCTTTGCTTTCTGATTATATAACATCCCATCGCCAACTAATTACATTTTGTTTTTAATGATCCAAACTATGTATCCAAATCAATTGGATAATTTTCTTGACAGTTGCTTTGCAAGTTTCGGTTGATTTCAGTTTGCTTGTCCGACCGGAAAATCAAGCAAAATCATCTAAAAAAAAGTATTCAACGCAGACTCCTGTTTCTTTAATAATAAATTTTAGAATTTAGCCATAGCGTTTCCTCTATACCAATTGGTTTGATAGAACAGAAGGAAGTAACCGAGCATGTGAGAGATTAAATTGACAAAGTTAAACATAGTTTAAAAAAATTTACCAGCTTTAGCACTTTCTTTACAATAATTGCTAGGATGAACACTGAATAATAAATGAAATTAGTATAAGCACTTGTTATATTATATCCAACATTTATCTCATTTATTAATACTCCACGATGGTGAATATTTGTGCTTCCATATACGTAATAAAACACCAAACATACATTGACCTTAAGATTGGTCAGTAGCAGCAGCGGCACTGTCAATTTACCCCGCATAATATAATATTAGCCAGAGTGTGTTGAACATATTGATTTTTCGGGTGTAAAATTGTATATATATATATATATATAATATACGGTCGAAGGCACATAGCTACTAAACTATATTCAATCGCCCAAAAACCACTTACTGTGGGACTGTGACGCAAGTCTTTTTATCAACTTACAAAAGAACTGATATCGGCAAGAGTGGGGCGATGCTTTAAAGAAATTCGATACAAATGGAAGATGATGAGGAAAATGTAAGCAACTGACTGAAATATTGGTTATTAAAAATCACAAACGGTCGTGCGCGTAACAGTAGCTATGTGATAATTGAATATTATTTATGTTCATAATATGACTTCCAAAACTTTATGAATTTGCCTTTTCACCGAACTTTCTATTGTTGGTTATATTTTCCGAGGTATGGCTGACATAGTGCAATAGCTGAATATATCCGAAGCTAGTGGCTTTTATGAAAAATGCTTCAATTTTGTTTCGTAGAATTACGGTTCTACCTAACTTGAAAAGTTTGACATATGATAGCTCGTTGAACTCGTATACGGAATACGGATGCCCATATTACGAATAAATTAGTTTATTAGAGGCAAAGAGGTGGCAGTCGAACAGTTCTTTTTTCAATTTTTTTATGTGTGTTGACTTGCGTCACGGCACATTACTATAGTGGCCCAAAGATTTATAACCGAAATTTCGATTAAGCAATTTAATCTAAGAATTATTCTACTTTAATGTTACAGGTGGTCCTAGTTTTCATCCTTAGCATCGCATCCCTTATTATTTACTTTATTGATGCATCTAGCGAATATGTGGAAGTGTGTACACATTTTAGCGAAAACATAACACAACAAATCGATCTCGCATTTAATATATTTTTCATGGTGTACTTTTTTATACGAGTAAGTAAAGACTGAAATTCGTCCATTTTCGAACAGAAATTCGTGGAAAATATTTAATTCATGAACTTTTATCCTTCACTACAGTTTATTGCGGCATCAGATAAACTATGGTTTATGCTAGAAATGTACAGTTTCGTAGATTATTTTACAATACCCCCGTCCTTTGTATCCATATATTTACAGAGAACATGGATCGGTAAGATTGAACGTATTTTGTGTAATTCAGAAGTCGGCACGGATACACGATTCCAATTTTTATTGTGTTTATCAAATATATAACTTCAAATTGTAACTTTCATCGAATATTTTCAACCAATTGCGAGATTAGAACTCAATAAATCAAAACCTCACTTTGGAAAGTTCTTATTCGATTATGAACAAAAGCAGGAGAGCGTATCTACGGTGAAACCATTTTGGCAAGCATTATGCAAGATTCTGAAAGAGCAGGTTGTGACACTAGAACTCTGAGTTCGTTATATTGTAACAATGTAAAAGTTCGTGTTCGTTAGGTTGTTTGCATTACGGTATTGTGTAATTGAATAAAAAGAAATCAGGCAACATTATGGCCAGTTCATCTCGCCTATGCATGTGCGACATATGCGAGCATGAACTGGCCATAAAGTCCTAAGCGACACAGGTTTTGTGCACGGTGGCATAGTGCGTTGATTGGGTATCGGTTCCCTGAGTACGAAACAATGTTCTTACTGATGTATGTGGTTCTGCTGCAGAAACAACACATAAAAAAATTAATGGAAATGGGACAGTTATTGGTGCAGAAGGTATCTCGAGTGCAGTGACTACACCAACAAAGGAAGACTAAAATGACTCAGTGTTGAGTCTTCAACATCGCTAGCTACCACCTAGCTTTTAACCTGTGGTTTTTTGGGGTTTCTCGCCTGAGAAATAAGAGACTTCAATTCGGGCATGTTGCCCTTTCAATGTTATCTTTTATTCTGACATAACTTCTTTCTACGAGTAATCGATCGGTTTGATTTAAACCGCAAACTGCGCTCGACATACTATCGAAGTTTCAACACTCAGAAATGTATACCTTCGAAGTTGTACTAACGATAGGTATGGAGTGGTTATTCGAACTTACGATAACTCAGATACCTACAGCACTGAAGTGTCCGATCCCATTCCTATTTAAATTATTGTGAAACGGCTGCAGCGGAACCACGGATGACATTGGGGTCAACTATACATCCATTTGTACACATTCCAAAAGGGTTAAAGTGAATTTATTACATCAATATTTGGGAGTGTTGCAACCTGTTTTTCAGAACCTTGGGAAATTTTCAACAAGCTCGATTACAATATTAACAAATAGCGAAACAGTTAACCATGCCGACTTCTGCTGTGATCTCTATATTTTGTGGTAAATAGGTTTTAACAATTAAACAAATTCCAACTTTCTTCCAGGTCTGCGATTTTTAAGAGCGCTACGTCTTATGACTGTTCCAGATATTTTACAATATTTAAATGTATTAAAAACGTCAAGTTCAATAAGACTGGCACAATTAGTTTCTATTTTTATATCGGTTTGGTTGACAGCTGCTGGAATAATTCATTTGGTGAGCACAAGCAACTTTAAAATTTAATTTAATTTTTTCATATCGTTGTCCCGGTACAAGTAAAAACAGGCGATAGGTCAGCGAAGAAAGGTTCACAAATTCTCATACAATTTTAGACGGATAGAAAGCACGGTCAAATATTATCCATCTGATTCGTATTGTTAATCAATCGGGAAAATATTTGACTTGAATTTTCCAAGGATTCCAAAAGAAAATCCTTCGAAGATTTTCAATGATTTTCTGTGGATTTTCCCACCCTTTTTGCTGTGAAAATCCAGCAGTACAGATTTTTAAGAATTTAAAGGATTTTATTTTTACGTTTTGAGAATTTGCAAATGATTTCTAGTTTTCAAAAATGTTCCAAAGATTATTTTTATGATAAAGGGCTTCCCATGTATATCTGCCTCTCGGTATTTTCTATTGGACCGCAATCTTAAATTCTTATTTCAGTCAAAGTCTAAACTGTTAATAGCAATCTTATTGAAAGTAAACTCAATTTAGAAAATCTTTACAACATGTTGACGTTCACATAACATTAAAGCCATTAAATTGTACCTTTCTCAATTAAACTACCATCGATAAGATTTCCATTTTCAATCCATTTTTAGTTGGAAAACTCTGGCGATCCATTCGAATTCAGCAATTCACAAAAACTATCCTACTGGACTTGTGTGTACTTTCTTATAGTCACAATGTCAACAGTTGGTTATGGCGATGTGTTTTGTGTAACTATCTTAGGACGGACATTCTTAGTATTTTTCTTACTGGTCGGCTTGGTAAGTAATATTTTGAAAATTTACTTTTTTTTATCACTAAAAACGAAGTTACGATTAAGTGGCAGAATGGTTAGGTATAATTGTAATCAACAATGAATATGTATCCGAAGTTAGGGAAACATAATTGCGAAAATAAATCATTGCTGGAACTAAATTTTGCTGTTAGAAAATAAAAAATAAAAAAAAGTGTTCGACATAATAAAATCGAAAGACAAAAAAAAACCGATACGGAATTATGAAAATTTTTAATTTTTCGCTTAGCATAAGCCTCTTTCATTTTGTTAAATGTTCTTTTATTTTCGTTTTACTTAGCTTAGTAAATATTTTAATTTCACAGAAATTAAATTATTATTTTTATGTTTACTTTATCACAAAATTTAACAAAATAATAAACAAAATTAAATATAAATTTCGTCGGATCAGCAAATGCGTGAGTGATATGTGAAGAATACTGAATTATTTTTGTTGGAAGGCAATCATTTTTGTTAATTTTTTTTATACTTTTAATTTGATTTTTTATTTTGTTTCGGAAAACCTTTTTCAAAACGTCTTTTATTTTGTACCTATAATCCGAATCCTTTCTGAGTCACTTTATTTTTCTTCAAATTGTTAAACAAGATTAAATTTGCTCTATCCTTAATTTTATCTTAAATTCGACCATGTAATATTTTAGCCAATGGTTTTTATGCTCATACGTTTTACTATGTACAGTTTTTTTTTATGTTGTTTTTTGTGAAAACGAAAATCATTAATCAAACCACTACTGAGAGCCATAATAAAATAGCTGAAAGAGTATTTTGTAGAATTAATTAGATGAATTTCTTTATCCCAAACTATTTTTTTCATTTCCTTTTTGTAGTCCTTATAGAACGTTTGTTTTGTTCATAGGATTATTGTTTTGGTTTAAAAAAAATGGTTATAAGCGCTTTTATGCTATGAAATCCAATTTTCACGAATCGGTCATAACACTCTACTAAACTAATTAAATCGATTACCCCAAAACGCTTTTGCATCAAAACTCTTGCAAATTCATTGATAGTTCATTTTGTGATTTAAAGTTTCGCGCCTCAAAGACTAAATCAAAATTTAAGTCAAATCTGATGGAGTTTTCGGATTGATAGTCGAATCAAATCTTTGTAAATTTTTCGAATCTTCGAATTTTTTCTGCGCATTTCGAACGTTTATTTTCTGTTCTTTGACAATATGCTATGTGAGATCCTTATTCATCACTTACCTTTGTTTTAATGAGCTTTGTAAATAGCGTAAAAGCACCAAGATCTCTAATAAATAAGGCAACTCAGTGGAAATTTCGATTCTAGGTACACATATAGCTACGCGAAAGAGACCTAAAAGAAATATTTGAATTAGGTCTTTTTCGCGTCACTATGTGTAGTAGCTAGAACAATGCAAAGGCAAGACCTAATTAGCACAGTTAACGTAAGCCGAATTTACAATGAAACTGGTTTCAGCTGGCTCGCTCATTCAAACACACTACTTGTGCGTAATTATACGGGTGTAATACGGACGTGTTGGTACAACAACTGAAACCATTTTCAAAATAAATTAATAAATTTTTCTCGACATTTTTCGAGAATAGCTCATTTGCCGATCGTCTTGATAGGAATTGTATATATAAATGGTCGAACGGAAATCCATTTGTTCGAATCGATAGGTTCTCTCGTCGTGACCGAAATATTTGTTATGTTGGTCCCACATTGAATCCCACATTTTGTGACAAAAATTTTTATTTTCGAAATTGAGCATAAATTTTTTTCACTTCTCTTGCAACAAAAAAATAGTAAATTTAATTTTGTTTAACATAAAAGAAAATTTTAGCATGTAAAATATTTTGCATGTTGTTTGTTTGGCTGCTGCATATTTTTTTTTAAATAGTTTTAAAAGCCTAAATTCATTTATTTTTGCTGCTTTATTAATTCTACCGAAAACAAAAGATAAAAAAAAAAACTAAAAAAAAACATCAATTTAGCTTACCATTTTAGAATTTGACATAATAGACTTAGTGGATGCTAATTTCTACATTAATTATTTGAAATCTTATAATTTCTAGGCTATTTTGTACATCAAACATCATTTAAATAAAAATATTTTGAATAATGTCAATATGCAAATAATATTTGAGAACGCGGTTATTCTATCAATAACAGCAAATAAAAATGGTTTCAAAATTGAATTTAAGAAAAGAGTAAAAAAACAAACTAGTTCATCGATGATTTGAATTAGACAAATTTGAACAAAATCTTGGGCTCTACTCTGAAATGGCGACACTCAAAATTATATCTGCATTCAGCTTGTTAACCTTATATATGTATATTCTACTACCTACATTTCCCTATTCTCTTACGGTCACAATTTTAAAACTGAGTGGAGCATTTAATTTATTGATTGATGTATCATGATGCTAAACTATGACGAATAAATCATTACTTAAGTTATAAATACTCAGAATTTTTAGATGCTTCACGATGTACGACCACATTATGCTCATGAACTGCAATCTATATTTAACTTTTACACATAAAAATGTGAAAATAGTTTTGCAATTTTACATTTAATTGTGTTACTATTCAAAGTGCTGCGAATAAATCTTGTCTTGTAATTAGCTGGTTATTTTCATTGTCTAAGTCTTGCACACTCTTTGATCCCTCAACGAATTAAATACGCTAATTAGCCAAGAAAAGATTATATTTATATAAAATATTATGTTGATTCTGGGCGCAAAATGTAAATAAATAAAGAATGAAAGTGCCGTACGAATAATGTTTTTTTTTATAAAATTGATTGCGAGCATTCAAAACCTAATCGGAAAAACATGTCTCTATTCAAAGAACGTTAATTTGGTAACGACTAGTACAAAAACATTTCAGACAAAGAAAAATCGAAGCCTATAACATAATTATGCTCGGGAAAACTTTTTGTTTCATTTTCTTTATACGGACAAACCGAAACCCACTCGATTTTCGATTATAGTTTGTATTATTCTAAAACGAACCAACATTAAAAGTGGTAAAGTGGCTCATTATCGGCTGAAATTTACCGAACTTTGCTTAAACTACCGAAGACTTGATTTGGTAAATAGGCTAGGACCTACTCAAATAGATCCATCTTTATATAATTTCATGACTTAAAAGCTTATTAAATAATATTTGCTTTTTTATTTCAAATTTTTGTCCACATGCATTGTTGTCTTCTCCGGTTGTTCAGTATTCAAACAACCTAAAGTTTCGAACTTATTGTCTAATTCTTATTCTGTGACAGCAGTCGTAGTCAGTCTTCTATTTCGAATTTAGAATTAGAAACTACTTCCGAGTGAAAACGAAATTTCAAAATATTGAGCAAAATGATTGGTCTTACGCCTTGAACTCCATTGCCTTTGCAAAAACTGAACACAACTAAGTTTTCATTCAACACGAAAATGTAACCAGTGAACGGAAGAAGGAAGTGTATTTACATATCGACGCAAAATACACCTAAAATTCGTTTCGTTTGCAGTCAAAGAAATTGATCTTTGACGTTGCTATGTAATATTAAATTAGGATTCTCATACCCATAAGGACACCTAAAATTTAAGTCAACGAACTAAACAAATTTTAGGTGATATTTCTTATTAGGTGTCTTTCGCATTGTTATGTAAATCCACCGTAATTTTAACATTCATTGCATTCTCATCATGACCTTTAAGCACTTACGTCTTGAATCAAAAAGAGTCGCAGTCGAAAGAATTTAGTCGTCATGCTTCGATAAATTTTTGAGTAATGGAATGTGGATTTTTTCAAATTCTTAACTTTTAAACATTCGTAATCGGAAAAAGTGCACGTGTTTTGAAAAAAATTTATTTCTTTTACAAACACGTACACCCAATTTTACACCAAATTAATTTATAGCAATTTTAGTAAATTTTAATGGCATGGTGAGTTTGCACGAAATTTACATTATTTCGGTTAAATTCGATAATAAAATTTGTTTAAGAGAAAAAAATAATAATAATTTACTAATGTTTAAACAGTGCACAATATTATATTTGTTTGAACACATGTGAAAGAATGATGTTGATTTAACGAAATTTTATGAAAACATTTTAGTTGATTTCTTTTTCGTCAAGACCATTTTTTTCTTTGTTTCAATAATTGTTTAACAACGAATCAAATCATATTATAATTTAATTCTTATTTATTGACTGAAATTCAATCGAATTTTTACAAAATTTTAGTCATTATTGAACAAATTTATCCTATACGACAATGTCATTTTTTTAATTTTATCTAGTAAAAACATTGCGACCGAATTGAGTGCCAATTTTGAAACCATTTTTATAAAATATATTATTTACATACAGGTTATGTTATGATATTGTTATAAAAATTGGTACATTTTATAGGCTATGTTTGCCAGCAGTATACCAGAGATTATTGAACTAGTTGGTAGTGGGTCGAAATATGGTGGCGAATTAAAAAGGGAACATGGAAAGAGGTAGCCAGAAATACCTCACTTAAATTAAAATTACAAAAAAAAAGAAAAACAGAAATAACTTACGCTTTTATTGCAATTTCGAATTACTTCTGGAATAACAGAATTTAACAAACAAAAAATTTCTTTGGATTCAATTTTCCGAAACTGTTTTAATTCCAACAATTAAGGAAAAAATGCCGTAAGCACCCAACAATATATTGATTTAAAACGATTATTTTTGGACACATCGTTCTGTTATTTCAATGAGATAATTGAAATTATTAAAGTAACGCTCATTAATAATTAGGGGAAAATCAAACAAAGTCGAAAACCAAGAAAATTTTGCTGAATTAAAAAAAAGTTGAAAAAATACGGAAAATTGTTTTGTTTTAAAAAAAAAGCTAGTTGATTAATAACACACAAATTAATTGTGGCAATTTTTTGCGTTAGAGCACAATTTTTTTATGAAGTTTATTTAGTCTGTTACCCTATGAGTGTTTTATGTTTAATTTTCGTTAATTTTTTCATTTCCTTCTTCTATTCGTTTCATTTCTGATTTTTGAATCAAATAGTCTTTTTTACAAAATAGATTTTAGTTTTCTGTGTGCGGTAGCGATCATTTAAATATAATCAATTTTTTGGCTAATATATATATATATTTGAACCACCCCACCTTATCTACATAGATTTTGGTTTTGTTTTATATTTTTGTTTTTTCAAAAAAAAAAAAATTTAAAGGAACAACATTTACTTCATTGTATGTTGTTTGTGTGAATTTATTTATTTAAAACATTTTTGAAGTTACCGAACATCGTAAGAAATATTTTTTTTGTAATAATGTTGTCTCGTCAGTGTTCGTCACAGTTAACCTAATATATACTTATAAACTAACAATCATAACAATTCAGTAACTTGATAGTAAATTAAATATTTCTTACGTTGTATGAATGCTTTTTTACACAAAGTAGATATACCATCTTGCTCTAAAATTCCTACTATTATTTTGTTCGATCCAAAAAAAGTGATAAAGTTAATTTATTTGATCCGATTGGAAAGAGTTTTTATATTTTTCGTTTATTTTATTACTTATGGTTTTTGTTTAACAAAAAAAAATAAAGTTCAAAATTTCATTTTTGTTTGAACCTCAGTATGAATGATATGAAAAATGAATAAAAAGCGATGTGTAGGGACCAGGCGAAGAAAGAAAAAACACAATCAAGCGATTAACTTTTTACAGACATATATTTATATGACGATCTAATGATTAATTCGAATCGAAATAGCGGTACAATACAAAAAAAAAACCGTAACGATATTTGTGTGTAATGAAAATCATCACAGTATTTCGATTCGTTTTATTATGTTTTTAACTAAACGATAAAATGACTGAAAAGGGAAGACTATTTATATCAAACAAATGTGTATATGAAAAGTCGTTTTTTTAAAATGAATACCTCGGGTTCTAAAAATTGAACAAAAAATAGAACTCTGTTGTCTCTTTTATATTTAAACTGGGGTTATGATGCTATTACATTTAGGCGGTGTTTGCTAGTTGGATCCCTGAAATAACGGAATTGGCAGCGCAAAGGAGTAAATATGGTGGCACATACAGCAAGGATGTTCGAAGAAGGTACACCTACCTGCTGTACCAAAAAAAAAAAATGAAAAAAAAACAAACAAACTCATTCATTACATAGAATTTTTTACGATGATATTTTTTAACCAAAGCATTAACACAGTTTTTTTGTACTAATTTTACCATTTTCATTTATCAAATCTGAATTTATTTTTGATTTTATTTTATGATTTCTTTTTTACTTTTTCAAAATTAGTTTTCTCAGTTTTTCAGTATTATACATTTACTAAAAACTTGCACCGATTCGCAATTAAATTATTTATTATTTTTAACTAACTAACGGACTAAGAGGATGTTTTGATAACGATCAAATTGGAACAAACACCGAGAGTTATGTTAAGACAACGTTGTATATTATCCATTACAATCAATTTAACATTTCCCGTTCAAAAACTGTAAATTTCTGTTCTGTTTTATACTGTTTTCAATTTTATGTTATTGTTGCATTATACACACATATCTTAGTCTTCTTCCCTTAAAATCATTTTACTTGGAAAAAAGACCATCCCACCATACATTTGTAAATGTTTACATCAAATATTTTGTAAAGTAATAAACCATACAACTGTCTTAACATAGCCAATGGTTTAAATTAAATTAAATAAAAAAAAAAACTAAAGACACTTGAATACAATTAATGGATTACACCTGACTCTTTGTCTACATAATTTTCAGTTTTATTTGTTATAATTAACTTAGTGAAAGATTTAAACATTTTGTTTCGTTTACTTAATTTTTTGTTTTGTTCAACAAAAAGATTGTTTTTTGATTCACTGATTTTTGATTTTGTTTTTTATTTTTAATTTCAATTTTTTAGGAGATTCGATTGGATTTTTTTATTTAATGAACTTTTTACAATATGAAGATTAAATTTTTAATTTTTTTGTTTTGTTTTCAAAACACTTCAAAATATAATTAATTAAATTCAAACTCCTAAGATTTTGAATTTTTTTAAAGGCATTGGTTTCTTGGCGGCATGTGTCTCAGCTCGAAATCGTGGCATAACTTTTCTGTAAATTCCTCTGTCATTAATGAAACAATGTAATTTTTGTTAAAAAAATAATAATTTTTGAAAAAAAAAATGATTCGAGTAACTCACTCGAAAGTACATTTAAAAAAGAATAGAAAAAAAAGTCAATTGTAAATTGAAGCCGACAGAACTGCTTTTTTGATTGTTTAATTTACAGAAAATCCACGTTTTCATTAAAAAATAATTTAGGCTTTTTTATTATGATTGAAAATTTTGTTTAAAACAAAAATTATTAATTTGTTTTTTCAACAATTTTAGAAATTATTAATTTCTACTTTGTATTTTGACGATTAAAATTTCCAAAGTAACTTTTATACGAGAGATTTTTAAGTAAATAACAAAAAAAAGGAAATAAAAATCTAAAAAAATTGCGACATGATGACAAAAAATCAGATGTAGTCTGTCACTTTATTGAAAATTCTGAAGTTTTTTTTAAAAGAAAAATCATCCTCATTTGTTATTGCATTTTAAAAGCTATATTTTATTACATTTTGATTGCACTGATTTTTGTCCTGATTGTGTATTACATTACTAACTTACTATATTTTTATATTTATTACAATAATCATAAATTATTATACAAAATTTTGTTTTAAATTTTTTTCCGTTATTATTTCGATTTACGTTGAATTTTATATAAAAAAAAACATTTCCACTTTTTTGATTATTCTTGCCGAGTTAATTTTTTTGGAGTTTTATTTTTGAAAGTAGAGTTTTTTGCTTGCACAGCCTGTATGCCGCAGCCACGCATCTTAGAGCAATGAATTATTCAATTAATTTAATAAAAATAGCTAAATTAGAGTTGAGTAGCACATATCAATCCCAAGAAATCGACGCCTAGAACAATTTAATGGGTTTAGTTTAAAATATTAATTTTACCAATTTTTTTATTTTATTTTTTTACTTTAGCAATTAAGATTTTCTATGCAAAAAAAAAATAATGAACGAATCTCAACAACATCAACAACCAAGAACAAAAATCAAAAGAAAAATTTTACAACAAAATTTTTGTATCGAAATGTTGTCGGAAAATATGGCACAATTTTGTTTTTATAATGTAAAAGAATATTTTCGACTATCTCATTTATTGTTCATTGTCTTTTTATGAATCGGTTGAACGAATGGTGTGTGCGTTTGTGATTAGAGGACAGTATTTCAAATTTAGGTTCAACTTCAACCAGCCTTCAAAATTTCCCCGTTTACTAACCAATACTAACTTAATTACCCAAAATGAAGCAACAAGAACCGTTTGGTATAATATTATAAAAATGGTTTTTTTGTATCGGTTTATTTATAATTTCCATTCATCGGTGAACAGGGGTTTCCAGCTATCTGCAAAGTTCCTAATGCAAAATTTTATTTAAAAAAAAGTGAAACATTTAGCGAAACGATATCGAAACTAAAAAGAAGTAAAGCACCACTATAGGCTAAACACAAAAAAAAAGAAGAAAAAAAGAAAAAAATACGAAATACCAAGAAGAGAAAATAGTTGACGTTTATGAAACGGAAACGGAATTAAAAATAATTTTTTTAAATTAAATTAAATTACACATAAAAACATAATATATACATTTGAACATATTATCCATTATATTGCTTTTTTGTTTTTATTTCTTGTTGTCCTCCTCATCCTCATGTGTTGCTCTCGTGTGTCTCAGGCAATATTCGCAAGTTGTATACCAGAGATAATAGACTTGATTGGAACTAGAAACAAATATGGGGGCACTTTGAAGAACGAAAAAGGGCGAAGGTGAGAGCATAACAACAAAACTACTACCACTACAGCATAATCACACTTTTTACCTAATATTTACATAAGAGATTACAAATTTAAAAAAAAATACAAAACAACCACTCACATCACAGAGCAAGCGCCGCATAAATAAATGAACGAATAAAAATTCTGAATTATTTATGTGCGCTGGAGTATACTGAACAGACAAAACTTACTAATTCCGAGAAAAACAAAACACAAACTAACAGAATGACACTCAGACAATCCACAAGACTTATCTACCTATTTTCACAAATGTATTTTTTGTTTTAAATATAATTTGATACTTACAATTCCATCAAAATGTCGCTCATACCGAATCAGTCAGCTTTCCTGAAATTATTTTCGCTTTCCTAATCAAAAAGAATCTTTTCAAAATTTTTTTGCTTTTATCGTGTAAATTATATGTTTTCGAAATTTCATTTTAAATTCATATTAAACCTATCCATCATTTCGTTTAAACGATAATTTTATGGAAATTGTTCTCCGTGCTCAGTTCCTTTCTTTTTGCATTTATCTATACTTTTATCTTCATTTACATAATATCTCAACATTTTAATTTTTTTTTTCTTCTCGACTGACCTGTCCTTACATTTCTTTCATCCATATTTGCTTAATAATTATGATTTATTGTCAACAAATCAATGTGACTTTATTGAATCATATTGGGCGAGTCTTCTGAGGAAAAGTCTGTTGACCTGCATAGAGGGCACCACATATTTTTCATAATTCTTCATTGACTGACTATTTTGAAGGAACTTCACCCCTGTCATTACAGACTAAATGTCTTCATAATGGAGTTGGTTCACATGAAAATAAGAGCCATGACATTAGTGATTTTATGACAAAATGTACTAAAACATAAGACATAAATTAGTAGAAACTTCTATTACATTTTACCAGTCTTTTCCTATTATTTAGTTAAGATTTTCCGGTCGTCCGTGTCGACATCTGAAGTCACTCTATTATATCCTTTCTCTACTAATTGTCGTGTATGGGAGACGACTTATTTAACTGAACTACTAAACAATTTATTGGACATTTTAAATCAAATCGAACGAATTTTATCTACAAAATATATTGAAATAGGGCAAGAAGGAAAATCTATACATATTTGGAGTAAGATTTCGAAATTAAAATAATATAAATTAAGATAAAAATAACAGACTTGTGCGCAGGCTAGTAAAAAAATGCTTTAAAAGCTTCAACGGATACTATTTTTTCTTAGAAAGATACTTAACTGACAAAACTTTCTAAATTCTCATCGACATCAACAAATTTGAGATGCCATCAATTCCCGGACGTAAAGGTTGCGTTGAAATTTTTCGAAAAATTAGCAAAACAAAAAGAATTACAAATTTGCTAATACAAAATTTAAATGTTAGATTGATTTGTTGTTCAGCACATTTCATTTCTCGTATGATTTGGGAATTCTTTTAAAACATTTCGATCGAATCGGACCGACATTATGTGGTATATAATATTGGAAATTAATAACAAAATTTTTGAGATATGGTTAGGATAGAATTTATTGTTTATAATTGAATAACCAGCGTGTGGTTCTTTTTTTTCGAGCGGTTTATTGATCGAAATTGTTTTAAAATTATTTTATCAAGCAAATTCATTGCATCACACAAAACACGACATAAATGAGCCACCAACACGACCACCAATATTAAAAAATGAGTTATTTTATCATTTTTTTTGTGTGTAAACAGTGTAATCTTAAATGTTGTTTTACTTTAAAAAAAATCGTTATAAATATATATATAAAAGCTCCATTTTGTGGTTGTAACCAATTTAACCCACAACATAAAATAGCGGAGAGAAAAAAAAATAATTTTTTGATTTAAAATTCTTTTTTAACTTATATGTATATTTATATAAATGAGTTTAGTGTTGCTAAAAGGTATACTTAATTGACATTGTTGTGTCGTAAAAACATTATTACTCTTTTGTATATTCTCTTAGGTATCGTAATCTTTTAAAATATCCAACGTATAAACATGATATGTTATCTCTATATAAATATTTTAATATAACAAAAAATGAAAAAAAAAACTTTATTTCTGTACCAGAATAATAACTTAGAAAGGACAAAGCTTTTTAGTTTCAAGGCAGATTTGATTTCGGTTTTTTTCTCCTCTCTTTCTTTCTATTTTTAATTTTTAATTCAATATTAAATGACGATGTTTGTGGTTTCACAAAAGAACTTTTTTTCTGTTTAAGTTTACACCATAATATAAATTGAATGACGGACTAAAAAGCTTTTATTCAAATTAGAGTGAAGATAATGCTGTGAGAAATAATGAAAATTTGTATGTTGTACGTTGTCCTATACCGTTACATATCCCCAAAAATTTAAACAATCAAAGAAAGATAAAAAAAACTCTCCTTGCACGTTTCATTAAAATCCATTTTGCACTCATTTCCCCCCACCCCCTCATACATAAATTATTGTGTTCGTACATTATATATTTATCCAAAAACACATTGTTTCGAGTATATATATTGAATTTTTTTTTATTCAAAAGCATTTCGTTTTTTATTTTATTTTTTAATATTTGTCGTTGTAATACTTAAATGTTAGTGAGTAATTCAATGTGGTTTTTTTATTTTGATTGGTTGTTTCGAAAAAAAAATATAAATAAATAATTGGCTACCTACTGAAAACAGTCTTAAACGATATGTTATTTACTATTAATCTTGTCAATACGTAAATTTGAGTGATTTACTTAGTTAGCGTTATACAGTAAAAATGCGTGGCCAGGCAGAAAAAATTATTACTTATACTAGGATATGCAATTTTCTTTAGTTTTTTTAAATATATTTTTTGGTTTTATCTTTTATCATATTTCAATTGACTTTTATTATAATATTCTGTATGGAATATGTACTATTACATGAAGAGGCTGTTCATAAATTACATAACAATTGAGGGGAGGGGAGCTCACGCTAGTTTACAGAAAATTTCGACTTTTATGGGAAGCACTAAAACAGTGTGGGTGCGAGGAGTTTATAATTTTTTTGAGTAATTTATGAACGGTATCTAAATAAAACATTATTGTATCAATACATTTGTTGTACTACGACAATGTTGGAATAGGTACGTGGAAAATCTTTTCACTTACCAGGACATTTTAACTGCAATTTACGTACATACTTATCCGTAATGCCTTTTTGCCACATTCGTCTACAGTCTACACGAAATATTGCCAATATTTCATAATATGCAGTATTTTTGAAAAAGCATTGTCCTAAGTCCTTCTTAACTTTGCCACTTTTACCAAATTTTCCTGCATTTTTCAATTTAAGGAAAATATGGGAAAATGAGTAAATATCCAAAAAAAAAAATGGAAAATTCGAGAAAACTTGGGGATATGTTTTCCCAAAAATAGTTTTTTCCTTTAACTATATCTGCGTGACATTCAATCTGTGAAAACCGTATTGGGTATTTACAATACCGTGTAGACATTATACAGCTCTCATATATTGCAGTTAGAGTGAGGCTTCTACTGTTCTAAAATCGGCTAGTCACGTTCTTCTTTCGTAATTATTAAATTTAACTTTCCGATCTTAACTTAAGAAATGAAAATTGTATAGAGGTTTCTTCGATATAGCGAAATCCAACCCTGAGATTTCGTTCAATTGACCGATTGAGACCTTTTTATGGCTTCATTTTTACCATCAGGACATATTAAATAAAGATCTCTTCCTATTTCGGCTGGTCACCCGAGGATAATTTATAATTCTGATAGTGATAGTGGAACGCAAAAACAACAAATTTACTTATTGAAATGTCGGTGTCGACTCGGTTTCAATTCAAAGCATACGAAAAAAAAAAAAATATTCCAAAAGCATCAAGCTTAATTCTCATTCACCACTTTCATTTAAGTCACATGAAAAACAAAAAAAACAAACAATAAATTTATCGTATCGATCATTATTCAGCCATTTTCAAACCAGTTCACTGAATCCAAACCTTAAACAAATTAAAATTTTTAAATAGACATTGATTTTCGCAACATATAAATATACCTATATAGATAACCCGTACATCGGATTTACCACCAAAATATTTATATGAAGCCAAATAAACCAATAATTTTCTAGAACAGTTTTTGCTATTTAATTTACAACATTTAAATAAAATTACGAATAATTATCTAATTGCATCAGAACAATCTGAGTATACAAGACTGTGTGTACGTACACAATTGTACAAAATCCGAGGTAATTGAATTTCTCTTGGCTGCTAATTTTCAAAATGTTTTAATAGCACAAATATTAAATGCAGATTTGGGGGATATTTTAATTTATAGTCATTTTGATATGGTTCGATTTATCTGATCGGATCAGCTTTACAATAAATATCTTGCGATTCCATATTAATTTTCATTGCGACTATAGAACAAAATTATTAAAAGTCTGATTGAGATTTTATTCGGAAATTTAAAAATATTAAAAAAATCAAACAAATTAAATGAAGAATGAGTTTTTATGCAGAGTGTTTCTATAATCGACGAAGGAATAAAATAGAGTTTTAGTTAACGTTCGAACGAGAAAATCGTCTCAGTTTATGAATTCATGATTTTTAACTTGTATATTCGTACAATCGCAACAAATGAACTCCATCACAATGTTTGTTCAATGAACGATTATCATGTCATTCTACATGCTAGCAAGAGGTAAACGAATTTTCGCTGCCACAAACAGTTACGTAAAGTGTACTTTACCGTACACTAGCATGTAAAATACAATAAAATCCAGAAAAGTTGAAATTGCGTTGGATTTCACTTCGTACAATCGCAAAAAATGAAATCTATCACGATTGTCTGTTCAGTTCATTGAACGATTGGCATATGCACATAAATAGAATCCACAGAAGTGGAAATTGTGTTGAATATCATTTTAACGGATGTACATTATTACGTTTTGGTTTCCTTCACTCTTTCATTTGTTACGTTTTGTCAATATTTAGTTAATAATAAGTCTCGTCGTCATCGAATAATTTAAGTTAATTAGAACTTATGTTGTTAATTTATGTGACCAGTCGCATTATATTTTCAGGACATAAATTTGTGATAATAGTGTGGGTTATAAATGTGAATTTAGTGAGTTTCTACAAATAATTGTCAATCACCCCCCGAAAAACGTCCCTCTAAAATAAATACTTGCAATGAATTGATACGCAATATTTTATCGGATCGGTAACCGAGCAATTTTTTGTTTTTCTTTAATTTTTACGCAATTTTGTTCAGTGTTAATGATGCCACCGGAAAATACATTGCAAATATTTATTTACCAGTCAATTAGAAATGCAATCAAAAGCGCATCCTTTTTAAATTCAAGATTTAATTTTAGTATATTAGCATGAAAACAGTTTATTTTGCATAATGCGTAGAACAATGAATCCAGAAATGATTAGATTATTTTTAGATTTCTGTTGAACTGGAAAAAGTATATTGAGTAACTTGTATGGTAATGTCTCGTTTTAGATAACTACTGCACTTTAGTTTGATCGCTTGTGATTAATATACAATTTTGAATTTTGTTTGGAATTTTTTTGAATTTGATATAAAAAAGAACATTTTGTATGCATTCATTATTAACACATTAAAAATAACAAAGCATTTATACAATTTAATTTTAAATATTAAAAATGAAAATGAAATTTTGTTAATTAATTTGACATAAAATAAACAAAACACAAAATTTCATTTAATTTACATAAAGAGGGTAGCAGACTTACAATTTATTTTATTTTTCAAATTTCTTTTCAATAAAAAAAATGAGAAGAATCAAGGCAAAAATTGTTTGATTTTGTCATGCCGCATATTACAAAAAAAGAAAGAAATCAAAAGCGATGCAGGAAATTCAATAAAACAATTCGATTACAAATCCAATTTCGTCCCGTTGTCATTGAAATTCGCGCATCGCTGTGTTTTAATTATGATTTATTTTTTTGTTTCGAAAAAAAAACGAAATTATTTTATTCGTAATTGAAATTTCCTTTTCTTCCATACTAATGCAATTGTATCTCTTTTTTACGTGCGTTTTATCGTCCGTCGTCCATCATCATCATCGCAGGCATATTGTTGTGTGTGGCCACATCACATACGAATCAGTGTCTCATTTTCTGAAGGACTTCCTGCACGAGGACAGAGAGGACGTGGACGTCGAAGTTGTGTTTTTGCATCGGTAAGTCGTGAAACCAATTATCAATTAAACATTTTACTTTTAAAATTGATATGAAAGACACAAAAGGGGAATTTTCCTGTATTTAAACATAAGAAAACTTGATTACCATAATTAATATCGTAAATATGAAGAAGAAGAAAAATTGAAAAAGCGAAATCGTGAGAATGAAAAACAATTGGAGTATGTAACATTTGTTTAACGTTCCTTTGACTGTCCCTTGTTTTAAACTAATCACAGTATTGAGCTTCCGTTACAGTTAGAGGCAGTGAGATAATATTTCAACATGAACTTGTTTCAGCTGTTTTTCTAATGATCCACCCAAACAATCAAAATTGTTTGTGCGTTTTTATACGGTTTTACCTCTACCACGCGCGGGCGTCTAGCAGCTTCAACCGTAGAAACAAATATAAACAGTTTTGATTGTATTTGTGGATCAGCTGAAAAACAGCTGAAGCAAATTCATGATAAATTTCACTGCCTCTGAATGTACAAAAACTTAGTATTTCAGTAAAATACGATTTGAAATAAGTTCTGTTTGAATAGGTAGCAAAAAAAAAACAATTTTACAACATTGCGATCGTAAATAAATTTAACTTTACGCACTCGTGTGCGGAAATGATGTTAACAAAAATGATGATCACACTGCCGTACATAAAATATTGTTCGTTACTTGTGTCCAACAAATTCACCTCGAGAAAAATCGGAAAATACGAGAAAAACAAGAAATTCGAGAAAATGATTCCTGGAAAATTCTTGAATGTTCGTGGACTTCACCAAAGCACCTAGCAGGGTAGAAGAAAAAAAAAGTAGTACTCTGTTACTCTGCTAGGTGCTTTGATTTTACAAATTTCTTTAATTTTCCTAAAATTTTAGAAAATTCAAGAAAAATGTCAAAATGTTGTGAATTCTAAAAATTTACTCAAATTTTCTTGATTTTTACAAAACAATTATCAGAAGTAGGCTCTGACAGACACATCTATCTGTCAAAAGAGAATTGTTTCATAATTAAATCTCCATGGATCATATAACTTACAGTTAGAGGCAGTGAAATTTCAGCATGAATTTGCTTCAGCTGTTTTTCAGCTGATCCACAGAAACAATCAAAACTGTTACGGTTTACATACGGTTTTACCACTACCACGCGCGTGCGTGTAGCAGACTGTATTGCGGATTTCGTAATTTTCCATATAAAGTTGAAATCGTGATGGATTAGTGGAAAATTACGAAATCCGTAATAAATTATGTGACAGGTGGATATTCAATTATGTAACCTCACTCTGTTTATGGATGCAATCGAGAGACTTACAAATTGGTAAAAGCGTTTCTATCTATTTTTTGGGTGCTTAATCATTAGTTTCAGTACAAAAACATCGTCGTCTCGAACGATACCCTTAATACATTCAAGCAATTGAAAAACTTATTCAATAATAATATTCTTTGTTTTAATTCGTATTTCGTAAACTCATTTAAAACAAAACGTTCTCTAAAGCAAACGCCTAATACGAGTTTGACGAAACTCCTACAAAGAATTTTTTTTAGAGAAATAGTTTTTCTATTGTTCTGTGGTGTATTTACCATTAACACAATAATCAAAGTTTGGAGAAATCTAGATTTTCACGTTTGAAACGACCTTGTAGATGATTTGTATAGGCTGAACATAAACTAAACTACCAAAAATGTTGGAAGCAAAGTGTTACATAGCCCTGTTGCATTTATAATGCTGTTTTACGTAAATGATCTTGCTAAAAAAACGAATTTATTGTCTCGATTAATTTAACTTTGTGTATGTCGTTGTAACAGTAATATTTAAATGTTTTTGTAAATAAAATCGTCACTGAAAACACAAATAGAAAGGAGCCTGATCTGGAACTTGAAGGACTTTTGAAACGGCATTATACGACTGTGGAGTTTTTTCAGGGAACAATGATGAATGCCGTGGATTTGGAACGAGTTAAGGTACATAAATCCACAATAAAAAAAAAACCACAGAAGTACAAAATATTCACAGTCTACACTATCACTATAAAATGGACAGCATCGATTGTGATATTATTTTTCAATTAATAATTAGACTAGAGGCTGTACATTTTTAATTTCTTTTTGATTCCTCACATAATTAGAAAGTTTTTTTTTTACTTTATTGTTGTGTATTTGAAGAAATTAATATAAGTAATGGGTCATGTGCATTTTCCATTAATATCTTTCTTCATATTATTCAATTCGACGAAAGAGGAGGTGGAGGTGTCGTACTAAATACAATTAAATTGGCAAAACGACAAACAATAAGTCAATAACACTACAATAATATGTAGAAAATTTTAACTGTCAGCGCCATCTGAATACCTCTGGTCGGACAAATCATTGGTTCATAAATGAAAACCGTTTACATTATATAATACGCACATGACCCATTATTGTGTTAAAGTTTTCCAAACTTTGTAATAATGTGTTGCAGAACTTGTCACCAAAATCAACAATAAATATTTTGACTTGTATCAGCAAAAATTCCAATTAAAATGATAAAATATTCGTGTTGTTGTGCATTTTGTATCGTTTGGTTGATAAATTAATGAAAATCCGATTGGAATTTATGCTGTTACATTACACTGTGATTTTCTAAATCAAAAAAAAAAAAAAAGAAAAACGTTGACTCTCATCGAAATATATAATAATTAATGTTGGTTGGTTTTTCGGAATGCCCGTTTCGATCATATTCAAATAGTTTTATAGTGGACCATTGTCTGTCCATTTTATATTCTGTGTGTTTTGCTTACAATTTATGGGGTATTACGTATAGTCAACATAATATTAAAATCAAATATTCGATGAGGCGAATCGTTTAAAAAAAATATTTTCGGTTTTGTTTACAATTTTTGATGTTTTAGGAGAGCTGCAACGAATTTTCTTTTTTACAAAAAAAAAAATGCAAATTAATTTTTATAGAACTGGATTTTGGGCTTCTCAAATTTTGTATATTACAAAATTTTCAATATCTTTACAATTTAAAGGAGTCGGCTTAAACGAATCGTATTGTGATAAAAAATGTACTCTGCGTTTTATTTTGTTGTTGTTATTGTTAAAATTAAATCTTTGGACACTCAATATGAAAACGAAAACTTTAAATTTTAAAGATTATACTTTCTGCATGGCAAATACATCAGCATACATTCTATTGTTTTCTTTTTGAAATATATATATTCAAATATGTAATGCAGTATATCTATTTTGTAATTTTTTTTTATAAATTAGAAGTTTAAGTTTTTTTTTAACAAACAAGAAAAAAAAGAAAACCAAAAAACGAAGAAGGTCAAATTTGGAATTACCAGAAGCTGAAAAATTAGGTATTTCTTAAGCTTAAGGCAATGCGAATCACAACAACAAACTTTGTAACTAGCAAGAACAAAAATAATAATTTTTAACCTGAAGAAAGTCACCGAACCCTTACAATTAAGTCCTCCATCAAAAAAATATATATTTAACATGAAATTTAATTATTTTTTTAAAATTTAATTTGCTCTCGTTATTTTTTTTCTTCTTTTACAAATACTTTCCACGAAACAAACATCATTAATGACCCTCCGACCTGTAAATTTTTTTTAAATGAAATTATGAAAAAACACCAAAATAATCCAAAAATCCGAAAAAACGCTTATATTAAACTGCTGTATTGGTATGTGCAAATAATAGGAAACCACCTGACTTGGAGTTAGAGGGTTTATTCAAGCGACATTTCACAACGGTGGAATTCTTCCAAGGGACTATTATGAATCCAATAGATCTTCAACGCGTTAAGGTAAATCCATTAAAACAGTGCTCTAAGCTTCATTGGTGTTTAACGTAATATATATATATATATAATTAACCTTATATACATTGTCGTCTAAATGATAACAAAACTAATTTGATCATTTTATTAAAAAAAAGCAAGCAAAAAATTTATTTTAAACTCAACATACTGAATAATTATAAAAAAGTACGATTGGCATTTAAATTTGAACAAAAAAAAATAATCGAAATGTTAATGGAAAAAAATCAAAAATTGTTAAATGTATAAATGAACTAAGGATTGATTGTGTTCACTTATAGATGTTTTAACATACCATAAAAGTATGTAGCATGATATACGAATACAAAAAAGCGAAAAAATTTCATATCAACCATTCGTCCCCTTATTACATAGGAAATTACCCAATCCTTAAATACTTCATTATCCATTTGTAAAACCATGAACATAATGTGAAGTTAATTTCACTTCCTCCAGTCTCTTCAAAAGAACCGATTTTATATTAGATGAGTAGTGTTTTATCGTTCATATTTTCACTATGACTGAGTAACATCCTGTGTGTTACCTGGTGTTCAAACACAAAATCCAAAACCGTCTAAACTCAATCAGGAAGCACATACAAATTCTTACGTAGGAACAATATATCCTTAAAATAGCGATGTTTGTCTCTCTTCAATCGAATTATTTAATTTAATAACTTGAAAGAGAATCTTTGGATTTTTAATTATTTTTTTGGTGCGATATTCTTTAAGAATAAAAAAAAAATCATTAGAATTTGGAGTCAGTGGTAACATTTGCCAAACTTCAAGGACCTGGGTTAGTTAAACGCATGTTTTTTTTTTAAGTTTTTATGATGAGTTTATTCGTGTTTTCATAGTTAGAACAATTGTTTTCGGCAGCATGACGAAACATCTAATTAACTATAGTTTGATTAGTGAATGCACCTTACAAAACACATAATATTTTAACACAAAAATTAGTTTATAGAAACATTTTACATTTATTCATTATAAAAAATAGAATCCTTCAACTGCCTCAATCTGTCGAAAAGAGTACACAAACACAAAAGTAAATTGTTGTCACTGATCTTCACAGAAAATTTTATCTTTTCGACAAATTGAGACTTCAGAGATATTTTTAAAGCTCAGGATCGATAAAACGTAGAACAAAAGTCTCACCCTCATCCCTGTCCTCTTTTTTTGGATTGTAATAAACATTCAATAGAAGTTCCATTTACGTTTTGGTTTGGCAAAGCCATTAGAATAAACTGTGAACAAATCAGAATGTTTCATGATTTTCTCAGTTACAGTTTCGTCATTCTGAAATCATCGTCTCAACGTATTTCTAATTAATGAAATGAAAAATGCTCATCCAAGAGTCCAGGTAGTTGTTGTAATACCATCTGGTAATTAATGCGATCTGTTTATCATGAGCTCGATGATAATTTATTTATTTTTTAAATGCAAGCATCAGTATTACTTCATCCGATGCACACGTTACTAGCAAATTGACGCAAAATCTTTTACTTCATTTTTTTAACGTACAATTCTTCTATATAAAATAGCTTTACTGCAAATTCCTTATTTTTTGTCGTGACAGTTCATATCAGATGGCATAGCCGCAAAAAAAAACTATTACGCAACTGTTTTAGTTGCATTGAGTACTCAAGCGAATTTTTTCTTACATCTTTTTCCCCAGACCACCCTTGAATTATGTAGTTTATTTTCGGAAGATCATCACAGTTACACATTTAGTAATTAAGCGTTTAATAATAAAAAGAGTTTTGCAATCTAACTTGAACTTAAACGAAAATTAAACATTTTAAGGTACACGAAGCTGATGCCTGTTTGGTTTTGGCCAATAAATATTGCCAGGTGAGTGTGATATTAATTCATTAAATTTTATTTGTTTGTTAAACAAATAAAACGGATAGTGTTTCGTAAAGGGTATTCAGTACTAGCCCTATAAACAATAAACATCTTCAATGTGTATGAAGATTTCAGCGCCGAAATCGAATTCTGTCTTCAACTTCAATTTCCATTTTAGTAACAATTTGACGTACCCAAATGCTTATTCATCTTTTCGGATAAGCTTCAAACGACTTTATTTAACAATAAATCAATTGACAAAGATATTTTGGTGATTGCTAAAATCGTAACTCAAGCATAACCGTTTCCCACATAAATTGATTTCATCAGAATTAATTTTGTCGTTGGCATATTACACCCATCATAATCAATCAACCTTTAATGTGTTTATGTTTATTACATGTAGGGAAAATGCATAAATCGTCGTAGATCCTTTCAGAAATTTCATAAGTTATATCCAATGACAGAGTTGTTTGTTCTGTTGATTTATATAAATTATTCGTTTCTTTTCCAATATTCGCAGGATCCAGATGCTGAAGATGCTGCCAATATAATGAGAGTGATTTCTATTAAAAACTATAGTGACGATATTAGAGTTATCATTCAATTAATGCAATATCATAATAAGGTGAGACAGTAATCATCGCTTGGGGACGGGCACAAATTACATACATACAACCAGAGACTAGTTTTGGGAAAACATTTTCAAATCTTTTCCAGAGGTTTCTTACATTTTTCCGAATTTTCTCAAAAATATTTTTTGGAAAAATTAACGAAAATTAAGGAAAATTTGGGAAATTGTTTTCCCAAAAGTAGTTCAAAAGTAGTATGTGTCAAAGACTGACCAGACCATAAAAAAAAAATTATGATAGTGGGTCAAAAATCCCTAAAAATGCGTACGTAATTTGGGTACAGTCCCTTTATTTTATAAAAGAACGAAATTGATCGAACGTTACCGTTGCCAGGCTTATTTATTAAATATTCCATCCTGGGATTGGAAACAAGGAGACGATGTTATTTGTCTAGCCGAATTGAAATTAGGTTTCATTGCCCAAAGTTGTTTGGCACCCGGATTTTCGACGATGATGGCCAATCTGTTCGCCATGAGATCGTTTAAAACGGTAAGTAATACATGTGCGTGCGCGTTGCGACAACTTTGATTATATAGTAGATTTTCCATAATATTTTGTTCATTTAACTTGGCAATAATAACATAACACATACATTGTATAACTCAATTTGAGTGAAAAAAAAAATTGTGTCTTATAAGAGAGAATTTTTATTGATGCAAATATTTGTGCGAATAAAAAATTTAGTCGCCTGACATGCAAATTTGGACAAACGATTATCTGCGAGGAACCGGAATGGAAATGTATACGGAAACATTAAGTCCGTCATTCATCGGCATGCCTTTTGCACAGGCCACTGAGTAAGTGTGCCAGCGAAGCTTCGATTAATTGGAAACGATAGCTGATTGTGACCAAAAAATGTCTAGTGTTTAATTGTTTCGTTTTTTCGTTTATTTTTCATTTTTCATTTGATTTTATTTTTCGTTGTTTTACTTGAAAACGATCTCTCTCCATTTCAAGTAACTGTGTTTATACATTTGAATCACACTATCTAAATATTTATTACCATTAAACCTAACCATACCATGACGTGCGATGTGCATACTTTTTTACAAAACGATACACCTAATTAACAACTGATTTTTCCTTTGTAATTGTAAACGTGGATCTTGTTTGCACCATTATACTATTTTCTTTTACGACTGACGAGTGTATAAAAAAAAACAACAAAATTCCCTGGGTTTTCATATCCTACATCAGTAAAATGTGAGCCTGTTTGTTTTCATTTAAGACATTTAAGAATTGGTTTTGTTATACTCTGTTTACAATTGTTGGAATAGTTGGTAGAATGGTCGAGTCATCGACGGGCCGTTGTGACTCATCACATGACTAGATTTTTATTGCTGATATTCCAATATTGGTTGATTTGTTTCTGTAAAAATTTACTAATGCCTGGTTATCTTTACTTACTCTCTAAAGCGGAATTAAAATCATTTTCTATGTTACAGTCAAGAACACCTAAAAGTGCCATCGTGTTATCAATCTCTTATTTTCATTAGTCCACTTTGTTCTACATTCACAGGCTAGGTGTATATGACTCACAAGATATGAATGTGTGAAACAAAGTGGACTAATAAAAATAATGAAATTAAATTTTAAAGAAATGAGCTCAGACCCCTTGAGGGTCATACTCAACATAAACAAGCATACGGAGTTCTATCCCAAAAAATAAAATCCGAGTCAAACTTGAACATAAGTTCACCGAATCTAGATCGTAAAACCAAATTGGATTAAAAAAATTTTAGTTCGAAATTGTTATGACTAAAATGACTTGATGTGTATCTACTGACGCAAAACTTTGGTGGGTTAATTTGTCCCTGCGTTTTTCTTTTCCAAAAAAAAAATTCTTCTGCGACGTTCAAAACACTCGACTTTTCTATAAATAAATATAATTTCCAACTCAAATTTTATATTGAGCGTTCCACCATTTTCATTTACCACGAATGTAATAATAAAATGCTTATCGATGTATTCTGTTCAAATTGATGTTGTAAATATTTTCAGTTACAAAAGTTGCTTTTTTTCTTAATGTTTGCATTATAATTGTTCGACATAATTTATATTTTATTAACGGACCTTCATCGAGCTAAAAAGCTTTGAATATTTTTTATCGTTTGATGGGAAACACTGAACGTTATACGAATATTAATCCTGCGTGGAAATGTTTTTTTAATGTGAACATTCAATTTAGGTATCCTGACCATTTTATATCCATTGTACTTAGGTTAGGAAGAAACAGTGAACTGCATTTACTCACAAACTAAATATCGTATAAAACAAAAATGTTTCAGCTTATGGATAACCGCTCGATATCTTGACCCAAACAAAAAACCACAAATATTTTAACCAGAAAAGAAAGAAAGAAGAAAAGGAACGACAAACCAGCAAACAATTTTATTTTGATCCCTAAACTGTTTTTGGTGTTTTGTTATTTACAGTCTCCAGATACACAGGCATGGCAAAATGACTACCTTCAGGGTACAGGATGTGAGATGTATACTGAAACCCTATCGCCCTCATTTACTGGCATGACATTCCCACAAGCGAGCGAGTAAGATTCCCTTACTTTACTAACAGAATGTTAACCAGAAAATAATACTCAAAGCAAATTTATTTATTTTTATAAAAAAAAAAACAAATTCTTATCAAATGTTTAACCAATTTTATAATTAGATTGAGGCTAGACTATAAAATAGAAATCGGCTTTTATAACCAAGTTAATAATTTTTTTTGGTAAAAATCGATTAACCGATTATATATTTAGTGGAAACATTATTATAATTACAAAATAGATTATGTCATGAGTAATAGAATCTTCTTTTTTATTATTATTATAAATCCGCCGCGGGGCTCAAGCTAAAAACGATTTTGCTTTAAATACCTCAAATGCCAGCATTTTAATAAATTAATTGAAACTAATTCTTTACATAGTTGAACTAACTCTCTAATAGTTAAATTAGCATTTAGCTTAACTTACAATTGTTTAGCTGAAGGTGTTACAAAAAACAAAAACATAATCAATTAACATGGTAGGTTGATGTTAGAAATTTCATGACAATATTTGGGGATCATCGGGTAGAAGGTTAATGCAACTATGCTGAGAATTAAATTTTTTTTTTAAATTTAGAGGATTTACAGTTGTCTCTTGTGTTTTCGTTTGTACATAGAAAACTTTTGATTTTTGTCAATATAATAATATATTGGAGATTACTAGGATAGTTTCACTAGTCAAATGTCTCAATTCCTTACAATAAATATATTTAAAAAAATATTATTGCGACACTCCATCAATAACCAATTAAAATTCTTTTCCTATCGTTTAAAACAAATTCCTAATTATTCCATTCACAATCTGGTGGGAATCCCTCGAGAAAAACACCAAATTAATCCAAATAAATTTACTTGAAACGGCCGATTTGTGGCGTGAATCATTTACAGATTTGAAATCCCTTTACGATTTTTTATTTTCCCCAATACGAAAACATTTGCTTGGAAATGCTCTTTGATTTTTGACTGGCGTTACATTGTTCGATTCGAATACTTGCCGCAAACCTTTTTTGTTTTAAATTTTGCTTTTAATATTCCAATAAAATAACATTTTTTTTGCTCTGCCAATACAATTGCACCTGAGCCTAGCTACTGCATATTTTACAACTATGAGCGAATAAAAGTTTGATATTTTGGCTATATGAATCGTCGTTTAAAGCATTACGTTACATGATCCGTCTGAACGTAATGCATCTCCTATAAAAATGAATTTATTTCTGTATTCCGACTCTGAGGACATCTTGTTTTTGTGATTTGTTAAGGATTTCCATATTCTAGCGCATTCGTCTATTAATTATGGTCCAATTGGTCTCTTAAGAAGGCCGTTCCCAATTACGATCAATAAGGCTCGGTCTAATTCAAATCATTCAAATCTATCTCAATCAAGGCTCGGAACAGATCAGGTACCACTTGATCTGAACCTGAATTTCAGGTCGACCTGAGAATATTTGAATATGAACACACCTGACCTGAATTCACCTAAAATCTGAAAATTAGTGAAAGTTCACGTAAATCAGATATATCTGGGATTTTTCAGGTATACCTAAAATCTAACCTGATTTACCTAAAGTTTTACTGATTTTCAGATTTCAGGTAAATTCAGGTCAGGTTAAAATTTTCAGTTCTAATAACATTTAGATAATCTGAGCTTCAGGTTTCAAGTCGACCTGTTCTGTTCAATCACGTCGTTGAGAAATCGGTAATGGTGACAGCATTTTTATTCGCTGTCATCGGCTTTCCAGTGGGAACATAGTCAAGGTTAAACCTGAAGTTGATGTGCAGCGGACAGCAACTAACACCAAAAAATCATGGTACCTTCGCACTATTATCAAGTTCTCTACAAGGCTATTGAGTTCGTTTTTCATGACCTGAATTTGACCGCGCTCTAGGCTTATAACGCAATATTTAATTTTTAATTTTAATTAATGATAAAGGTGTCACAACGATTAAGGTAACAATGAATTAGCGATAGAATTGTGTACTGTAGAAACACCCTCAGTGGTGTCAAATAAATTAATGAACGTTTTTAACTGATACATCTACTAGAAATTTCACCAAATTATCGTTCATTGATTCTATTCCGTTGGAACTTGCTTCAATAAAGAAAAAAAAAGCATTTAGGTGGTTTCTATAAATGTGTGTCGTTGTTTAAAGGGTCTGTTAGTAATCAAGGGATATATAATTAAAAATTTATGAATTCATTATTAAAATAAAAACATGCAAACCGGTTGAACATATTTTTGTCTATATATTAAATATATCCAGCGCTTTGTTTGTATCATTTATGTTATGTGGCATGCATTGTTGTAAATAGATTAGAATCAGCCTCATGTTAAGCATTTATACTATTCACATTGTTTTCTTGTACATATTGCTTTAATTATGTAGTTTTCTCTTTGTGTAGTGAATTGTTTTAAAATTATTTGTGGATTAAACAAAAAAAAAACGGCCTGACGTGTACAACATAAAATGAATGTAAAACGAAATTTAAAAAAAAATATTTCCAAATAAGTCTTCCAATTTAATCACGACTTGCTGGTGGTTCAAGAAGCACCTAATATTGGTAAATTTATTCACAGAAATTTACTAAAATTTACTGAAATTTGGTGAATTAAGGTGTATTTAGGCTAATTTCGGTTTTGGTGAATAAATTTACCAATAATAGGCCCTGCCAAAGTACAAATTCTCAACGATAGAATGAGACCGATGTAATAACGTATTTTCGCGTCATTCAGTGTAATTTTAAAATTCGTTTTCGTTCAAAAATTTACAAACAAAAATATTTTCGTTTGAAACATGAAACCCAGAAAATACTAAAAATCAAAATTTTAAATCATTTTCCGTAGATTATGTTTTACCAAATTAAAACTGCTTCTGCTGGCAATTGAGATCAAGGCCACCGAAGAAGGATCAGACAGCAAAATATCGATAAATCCACGTGGTGCCAAAATTCAAGCCAACACTCAAGGCTTTTTCATTGCTCAGAGTGCGGACGAAGTGAAACGGTCTGACCGATCTGCCGATCGTTCGCAAACGAATGTATTCATTGAATTATTTTGCACATTTTCAGGGCCTGGTTTTACTGTAAAGCATGCCACGATGACATTAAGGATGAAACACTCATCAAGAAGTGTAAATGTAAAAACTGTGAGTTTAACTTTCTTTTTACATTAACCTCTTTCTTAATTAACCTGAAATATATATTAATCAAAAACTGACTTTAAGACGTTCGAAAGAGTTATTCAACTGATGATAATAATATGGATGAACATGATGTTCTCATTTTGAAAGGCATCTCTGTTCAGCCCAAACAATATATCAGTGTCAATTCTTTCTAATTTGACTAACATAATCAAATGACTAATCATCGGTTGTTTATGAGTACTAATCGTAAAGAAAAAAGATAAATTTCTACTACGAATAAAACGCTAAATTGA
The DNA here is from genome assembly GCF_014529535.1 of Bradysia coprophila. Taxonomy (NCBI): domain Eukaryota; kingdom Metazoa; phylum Arthropoda; class Insecta; order Diptera; family Sciaridae; genus Bradysia; species Bradysia coprophila. The sequence continues at coordinate 481,523 of NW_023503296.1, read as the reverse complement.
CTATATTTACCAAATAAATCGTATAACTAACCGGATATACCAAACAAAAACCAATCAAAAATGCATTAGAAGCATTAAATTAACTAGTTAATAAGATAAGAATTCGTCCTGTGAGAATTTAAACTTAAAAAAGAGAAAAAAACATTTACACTGCAAAGCAAATAAATTTAAAACAAAAAAAAATCTTTTTTCAAAACTTTTTATTATTACAAATGGTTTTTTTCACATAAAAAAACAAAACAAATTAATTTATGTAACAATTCTAATCTAAAAAATATTTTTCGGGGGGTCACCTTTATCCAAAAACAGTAACTGCTCAACCGAGGAACAAATTTGGTGACTTAGGTAAAAACCAATTGATACCTTCGAAAGCAAAACTAAAAAATAAATAAATTGTAGAATTAACAATATCCTTCTGTTTGATGAAAAGTTTTTTTTATCATTTTTCGTTGACATTTTTTTCTTCATTTTGTTTTTGATATACTCGTATAATCTTACTTAATTACAGAATACTCTTTCATTTTCCTTTCGTTTTATTTTCTGAGATTAAGTTTTGAATTTTTTTCTTAATATTTAACTTAATGCATCCCACTTTGATAAAAAGCATTTTTTTCCCATTATGTTCCAATCTTGCCAATATGTAAAATTACGTTTTTCTTTTCGATTTTGTTTAGTGAAATTACGGTGTATTTTAAAATATAAATTATACCAAATTTTTGAGAAAAAGACATAATTTTCAAACTATATTATAATCACTACCGACCCACCATAATCAAGAGTTTCGTTACTTTTATTTTTTAATTGTTCGTTTACTAACATAATCTCGTAGTTCTTTGACCATAATAGAAAATTGAAATTTTTTTTGTATTTAATGATATCCCCAAGCCTATTTTAATTCACTAAAAAAACGAAATTGAGAATCGAAATTCTTTTTTGCATTAGTGTCTGCATTGATGGATGTTTTCACATTAAAATTTTTGTACATACTACAAGGATTTACTTTCTATGAACATTGCTTCAGTTTTTAGTTTGTAAATATTTTTGGTTTTAACGAATTTTCTTCTAATGGTGACATTGATCCTAGTTTTCTTTTGTTATTTGTTTTTCAAATTTCATTCGCCACATTTTGACTCACGATTTTGGTTTTAACTATTTTGTTTACAAGCTGGTTTGAAATTCGTTTATGCATTCAGATGTATGCGGCTCTGTACATTATACTTGAAAGTAATATGCCCGTTATATAGCCCAATGTGTCGGCGAGTTAGTGATTTTTGAAATTTAGCCCTCCAAAACTAACCCAATACCAATAAATAAAATTAAATTTTAGTGACTAAACGTTATTAACCGAACTAAACGTTATTTACTATAAAAATAGAACAATTTACTATCAAAGTTTGATTGTCCGAGGCTGTTATTCCTTAGCGGTTTTAAGAATAATGACAATTGTATCTGTCCACGATTTAAAAATTAAAATTGTGGGACTAAGCTCTTAATCCTAATTTTAATATAAAAAATCCTATAAACATGAAGTTCGTTATAAAAAAGCTTCTATCACCCAAACTGAATATCTTCAACCTTAAAATATCTAGAAAATATAGCTTGGCTGTGAAAGTAAGAAAGAGTTCTGTCGGACACGTTACTTTTGTTGATGATCTTTTTCATATTTTGTTCCGTTTTTTTATTTTCATTTATTCAAACTCTATAAACTCTAAAGCTGCAATCGCAGTCAAACAAAAAGCATTCCGTTTAGCCTCCGTTACTTGACAGATCGTTTTTGACAATAGGAAAAAGACGTGGTTTACATAAACGAAGAAAAAAACGGAATGCTTTTTTTTGACTGCGTGGGGACTTTAAGACACCAAGTCAACAAGGAAACATTGAATCCGTATCGTTCAAGGTATTACTAATTTCATATTCAATCACGGACATATTCGAAAATTCTCCTAACGATTTCTGTTCGTACGTACTGATGCCTCGTCTGATACATTTAATTTGCGAGTTTGAAAAAAAAACCTTGCTTGGCTTAAAACGGCCGACTATGTTTCAAATTATTTTTTTGCTCGTCACAAAATTAAGACCATGTCGTGTCGTTCGTTATCGATTTTTATATCTGGCTTGAATTCGAATATTTTATAAATCCGCTCCGATCTCATTCCTAAATCTCAAGCTTAGTTTATATTATTGGACTATATCCAAGAAAAATGAAAAAAAAAATTGTCTTGCTTAAATCAAAAAACAAATATTTTAAAACGCATCGTAACGCCTATGTTCATCTGATTTTTATTCTTACAAAGAAGAAAGCGGGGAACAAAAATCTTTCGCCTTAAATTTGATAAATCCTCTATCATATACTTTTTATGCATAAATCATACGACCTGCATTTGTATATTTTATAATTGAAGAGTGTTACATTGTTTTTGGTTTTTGTTTTCGGGATACTTAAACATTTATCATATGAAATATGAATTATATGAATATGAATATCAACAAATACAATGCTATGTGCAAGGTGGACGGTTCATATTTATATATCCATATTTATCACACGTTTTATATCCTATTCACAATCGCAATCCAATATAAATATTTTCCGTTGGTTTTCTTTTTGAAATAATGTTTTTTTCTGCAGTTTATTTCATTTTTCTTTTCTTTTCTTTTTGAAAATGGTGTTATGTGGCTTTGAATATACATTATATACAGTATAATATACAGTTATACAATGAATGTTAAATGCAAATATTCGAAAGAAAATTTGTTTTTTGCTTTTGTTTCTCTTTCGATAATATTAACTACACTCCGACAGTAAAGTTAATTCTCAGATTTGCATCGGTCCATTTGATTAACTGTATATGATAATCTTTTATATAAATATATATATAGCTTTACATTTTTAAAACGATATTCACACATGCCCCTGAATTTAATAACTTGCACCGATTTTGTTCCCTACCCTCAATATATTATTATATAAATATATATATATTCAATCAACAAACGTATAGCATGAGTTTTCAAATTCATTAAATTCATGGATATATTCAACATATATAAACTCCTCAGAATAAAAAATAAAAACATCATGAACGGAACACAAAAAACGACTATATTTTTTACACAAATATACAAAATAGAACTGAAACAAATAGAAAATTTTTTGATTTAGTTTTTAACAATAAAACGAAGAATTGTTGACATTGACTTAGAGTTAATAGTAATTTTTAAAATTCAAGTTAATAAAAAAGAAATTGAATTAAGCTGGTCAATAATTCGTATCTCTCTGCCATTCATACGTATATTTATCATAATGATATGTTTTTTTTTTGCCATCAAGGGCTCTCGCTGAATTCGCAAAGAAAAGTTTATTTTATTTATATGTCTGCTACTAACAAAATATTTTTGTATGATTTTCCTTTTGGCCTGGGATGTATGTATGTGACTCAATTTCAGCTTTTACTATGAATTTTTTTCGTTCCTTCAAATTGTTTGTGGAAAAGTTAAATGAACGTCATCAGTCTTTATCAGCTTAAATATTTGTATATACAGAAAATTTTATTCATTTTAATTGTAATGTTAACAATTAACGTTTAAGGTTAAGTCGAATAATTATTTTCAGATATACATTCAAATCGTGTGTCTCATGTGGTTTATAAACTACTGCTTTGCCTACGTAAAAAATCACACTTTCTATATATATGAATATATCTACACTGCTCCTCTCCGTTTCACTGATTTCTCTCATTTCATAAGCTACTTCAAATGGCAAAGAGAAATCGAGAAGTCTATCAGATCAACTTCGATACGAAATTGGGATTTTTTACATGTGTGAAACAGTACTGGCGGTTACAATTGTATGTTTGATCTGATCATTCCAAAAATAATTGATTTCTAGTTCATATTGCAAATTCAACATAAATTTGCATATAATTTGAAGCCAGTAAAATCTCTAGTTGATTTAGCCAAATCGTATCACCGCACGTCGAACTATATATATCTAATAAAGTAAATATTTATTCGACTTTATAACATAACACAATGTGAAATAGCTGAAAGGAAGTAATGATTGAAAAACAATTAATTGTAATAAATCAACGTTAAAAAAGTTATTATCAATATAATGGAAGAGAAAAGCCCAAGGTTAAACAGCTCAATGGAAAGAGTTATCAATTCGTCGCTGATGATCATTACCGGCTCCAACACGTCTAGTCATAACAAAATGATTTAATGGTTTATGATGATAGCTCATTGTACAAAGAAGAAAAAATGTGTCTAACACACGCATGGAAGAAAACAAAATCCTTCACAATGTCGATTTTATAATTCAAATATTTTGCGCTCAGCGATTTTTTCATACAAATAACAATGTGGACGAATTCATGGTCCACAAACTATATAGCACACGAGAATTATGATGGATTTGATTTTATCTAACGTTTTTGCATTTTTGAAGCCTCTATCGTAGAAAACTGTGAAAAATAAATGAAAGTTTTTTTTTAGTTTGTAACTTTAACGTGAACATGACGGCGATGTTTGATGAATTTCTTGGTTGTTGGATGATTTTTCTGACTGCTAATTAATTAATCAAATTTATTTTAAAGACAACCTCATGCCCACCAATCCTCAAACGACAGGAAATTCTTTTCGTGGAGATGACACTTGCTTTTCTCATACTCCGATGAGCTGTTTCTTATCGTCGGAGGTTCAGAAAAAGACAAAACAAAGCGTTACCTTAAAGTATACCAGCCACTGTGCATCGCTTATATTCTTCATCGCTGATACTAGATGACTAGCCGTATATGAAAAGGTGTCAAAACAATTTGCTCAAATTTTCACCTTTTAATGATGCTGATTCTGCGTCATGATATACATACATGGAAATGCTACATGGTTTGAGGCTATCATTGAAATAAATGACACGAACAGTTATTTTAATTTAATAAATCCGTTTTACATCTAAACATTTAACGATTATAATGATGGAAGTACGAACGCAAAGGTTAGAAATTCGATAGAATGATTTCAAAAATGTTTGGTCCTATGTTTGATAAGTGAAATGGTGAATAACAATGATGTCGAACCATGCCTGGATATGATGTCAAGATACCTGTGTACTGCACCGTTACAACTTAATTTTCATTTTTTTTTTTGTTAAGAGCACTCACTCCTTGGTAAATTTTTAGCCTACATTTGTGCGCAAAAATATTCGTTTTTCGATGATTTCTCTGAACCAAAATATTTTTTTGAAAAGGTAAAACCATTAAAGCATGCAAAATTGTGTTACTTTTAAAGGAAAAATTGGTTTGTGGTTGATGACGTTCCCACTTGGAGGAACATTTGCAAACCCAAGTGGGTAAAGTTATGACTCACAAACCAATTTTTCCTTTAAAAGTAACACATTTTTGTATGCTTTAATGGTTTCCTTTTCAAAATAAGATTTTGTTTCAAAGAAATCATCGAAAACCGAATATTTTTGAGCACAAATGTAGGCTAAAAATTTGCTAAGGAGTGAGCGCTCTTAATACGAAAATTCTGTTTTTCTGTTTCTGTTTATATTTCTCATTTCTTTTTCTTAAAAATCAATTTCTGTTGCCATAAATGTTTCGGAAATATATTTTAAAATTTAATTTTGTCTTCGTGGTCAATAAAATTTTAATTTTTTAACTTATTTTTTTTTGCACCACCAAATAAGTTTCGTTTATGTTCACCGTAATCTTTGTTTTATTTATTTGTTTTTCCATCTAAAATCAATTATTTGCGACTTTCAGATGTGGGCATGATTATGATGCAGACGGGAATGGTAAAACAAGGTCTTAATTCAATCTGTCACACTTATCTCGACGGTACGGTTTAAAACAAAACTATTTTTAACATAAATAATACGCCAATGTTTTTTACTTTTCTTTTTCTTTTAATTTTTTCTTCTTTTTTTATTTATGTAATTGTAATAATTATGTTTTGTTTAAAACATCCCTTAAAAATTAAAAACCTTAATTTTCCATTAAAACCGAATAAAAAAAATCAGAAATGCTAAAAAAAACCGAATCAGTAAGTCGATGTGATAAAATATTGTTGAACATTAAATGGACGATGATTCGCAACTGGTGTGTAAATACTGAAACCATTTTTTTCAGTATTTGTTCCCCGGTTTACTAATGCGAATCATTAAGTTTAATGTGCAAGCTTACAATTAATTGAAAAAACTGTTTATCTACACTCCAAAAATTATTTAGCAAAAATCAATTTTTTTCCTTTCTTTTATTTTACAAAAAAAAACATTAAATCAATTTGCATAAATCAAATATCTTAGTATTGCTCAGCTACGATTTATTATATTTTGTATATTGCGGCCTTAGCGCGCTAATTGAATCAAATTAAGTTCGAGTAATTATTATACTTTTTTCATATTCTCCTGATCGACGTCAAGAACATTAAATCCTTAAAAAAAACCAAACAAATAAAAACCAAAATTTAAAGAGGCTTTGAAAATGTGGACAAAAAAATATTAATGCGTTGCTTAAATGCTTTAGCAGTGTTTTACAAATAATCAGGGACAATAATCAATTGCTATTATATTTTATATCAGCAAAAGACACCACGCTTTAATTGTTGTTATACTTAAAAATATTTAATGATAACTTTAACATGAAATTTATAAACTATTCTTATTGCTAACAAGGTAACATAATTATTCGTAACAAACGGCTAAAATGATCCCTTAAGTTTAAACAAATTAAAAAACTTGTGCTAAACGTTAAAGCTCGTACTCAGTATAATAATATCGAAAGACTTTTGAATGGAGGACCGTCTATCACACTAAAACTGTCAATATTTGACCGTCCGAGTGATCTAGTCAATTTGGATGAAAAAATATACAATCTAGGCAACATAGGTCCAAACTTAGTCATAACAAAAAAAGATGCATAAAAAAATGATCTCCGAATTAGAAAAGAAGGTCAATGAAGAATGTCTACGTAATTATCCGTAATTTAGAATGTTACATCATATTGTGCTGCTGTAAATCATCCCATTATTATTACTCTTTTTTGTATTGTTTTAATCACACAGTGGCCACCTTCAGGAAAGGCGTCCGAGCCGTTCAAATGGTAGGACGTGCAAGTACGTATTGTATTATATTTTCTTTTTTATTTTTGAAAATAACTCTACTCATCTAACAGAAATAAAAAATCAACACAAAGAAACAAAAAAAATAATAATTTTGAATTGGATGTCGTGTGTGTATTTTTATGTGTAAATGTTTATTCTTTGATTTCGAATTAGTTTTATTTTTGTTTTTATTTTTTGGTAAAAAATTAAATTGATATTTTCATTTCTTTTATCACCGAATTGGTTGTAGTTTATTTATTGACTTTTGGAAACATCATTTAATATTTTTCGATGTCGGATTGTGCAGTTGTTTGGAAATGTAATTCAATTTAGTAAAAAAACAGAATGTTTTATTGGAACTGTTCCAAAAAAAAAAATTGATAAACTAAACATAAGACATGAAATAATTTCACTCGTCTATGCTGCATTCGCCATCTCAAAAATCAAAACTTCATCATCTGAAAGTGCTAAATATTTAAATACTTCGTGAATTCGAACTAAGAAAATGAGTCACAACGACGCACTTCAAGCAAAAGTGATCGTAGTGGTCAGCAGTAATTTACAGTTGTGTGACACACTGTCCAGTTGCAGTACCTTACTTAGGGCACGACTTATGCTTGAAGTGCGTTGGTCACAAAAACACAGTTTGGCAAATAAACAGACACAATCATTTTATGCTAACAATGTTCTATGTACTTTGAAGATATCATCGAAGCGTTATGTTCGGATTAAAACCCTTTTACGTGCTTTTGATTTCCCTAGGGTCGAAAATGGTTTATTACATTACTAGAGAAAACAAGAGAATTGGTTTAGGAAATCACAGCAAGTGAAATCAACTACGAAACTCACCTCGGACAAACTTCACACGAAAACTCGACTTTCCAATTTTGTATCTCTTGTTATGTGAATTAGACTTCCATGATTGAATTGAATAAGTTCAACTAAGTTCAAGTAAAATATATATCTACGATGTCCACACTTTGTTTCTACCGTTCCTCTAACATTTAAGGAAAAAGTAATCACAAGGTCTGGGTCAAAGTACGTCAGAATTGTTTTGGATTTTTAATTTTTCAAACAACCTTAACAAGAAAGTCCTTTTTTCAATTATAATGTTGACTTCTTCTTTAGTGCTGACGTTATTAATGGATTGCCCTCAATTGCCTTTTTCTATCAAACCGAATTTTCCTTGTAATACTTCACTTACCCGAAAAATATGAAATTTTATATGAAAATAATTTGAGCCCGTGTCTAAGCGTAATATCGGGAAAATACAATGATAACTTCATTAAGTATAATATTAAACCTAAATAAAAAAGGTTACCAATAAATTCGAGAAATTTCCAGAATTTGAATTTCTTGAAAATAGGCTTGACACACGAACATTTCTGAAATAATAGAGTTTCAGAGAGAAAAAATCTGAGAGAAATTAAATACGTCTTTTGACGTTTTGCATTAATATGCAGTTCAAAAATACCATTTCTCATCAGGCCATAACTCCATTGCTTGATACAATTCTATAAGAACACCATATCAATTTGCACACGAACAATTATAGCGAATCATAATCGGAATGAAATTCCAATTCATCGCTATCCTTGCAGACTCGTGGCGGTCTGTGGTTGAACCACCACAAAAGCCAAAACTTTATTTCTGAAAAATATGTTAAATATGCCCATGTATGTAACTTTAAATGCAGCTAAATCAGTGACATTATGGTTCTGTCTTTTTATAATTTATTGACTGATCCGCCTAATCCTTCGAAATGAAATTGATGTTTTTAAAATTGAACTAAATTAGGAAAGAATACATATACATATAGAAATGGATTAAATTATTTTGTATTTGTAACCAATTGTATATTGTACATAATGTGAAATCGTAAAACAAATTAAGTGTGATAACCGAAAAAATTTTTAATGAAAAGTGTCGATAGTGTATGCAAAAAACGACAATATTTTAGGAAAATGTTTTTTCTTCGTTTAGATTCTAAATAATTTACAAATGTGTTGACATTTTATTGGTGTTTCTGTCTAACATTGAACAATATTATCACATAAAACTTTGAAAAAACCTAATAATTTTGTGGAACAAATTTTTAGTTTTCTTTTCATACTTAAACTGAACATTTGCGATGCACGTTTTCGTATTTCCAATATTCGTGTTCTAATACTAAATGTTGCTACTGTCTGTAAATCTCTAAATCGTAATGCAGCACAAAAACACGATTTTATCGATGCAATCCGATCGATTTCGTGTTTTCAATCATATTTTTCCTTTTACAATTCAACTGTGGACGTAAGAATTTTGAAAGGCGAGAGGATTTGCATCGATGCAATATGATTTTATAGCAATAATGATAGTTCACTGATGTCACTGGTCAACTTTAAAAGAAAAAAGAGAACATTGCTGGATCATTATGACAAATTTTTCGCTAATTCTTACAGATGCGAATAGTTAGATTTGTTGTTATAAGGAACATGCAACGCAATACGTCAGACATAAGATTTTGTTTTACAAATGAGCCATTTTTGTTTTATTCAGATACCACCTTATCTTATCACAATCAAAGTTCTCGGAAAAAGTTTCGAATTCGTCTTTGATCGAAAACCTTTCAGCAAATACTTCAAAATTTGTAAAAACGAAGTATTGGGGTTTCAAATGCTACTTTAAGTTTGTTCAAAGGTCTAAAAGTTTAATTCAGAGTCCTTTGCAGTAAAGTGTTTCTGGAAAATTGTATTGTAATTTGAACTCACTTGCCTTTCGAGTTAAATCCACAAAATATTTGTTCTTTAGAAACGGCAAATTCGTTAAATCTGTCCCTTCATTTATGTAAGCTATTTGTGCTAGATTCAAAATCTACTACTTCAATATTTTTATCATACTTTTCGCTATATAAGGTAACCCCTGCCAGAACAAATCGCTTATTCTTCACGTCGGGATCGATAGCAGATGAGTAGTTTCTTCAGGCGTGTTAGCATGTCTTGTAAACTTGATTTGAACTGAGGTGCATTTTAGTGATACTAAGAATCAAGTTCAACATGTTTAAGTTCAGTTTTACTTGAAGCGGGTCGCTTTTCGAATCTGATTTAGTATGCACCTGACTCAGTTTGAAACCTGAAAAACCAAATTCATCTGACCGGGTTTTCCGAAAAATCCTTTTTTCAGGTTTACTAAAGAGAAATCTGAGCCTGACATGGAAACGTTCATGTTTTCAACTCCAGGTTTCTAGGATTACTATTTTATTCAAGCATTTTTAATTAATTCGATCTGCAAAGCAAGTACTTTACAATTAGAATTATTATTGATATTACCCAATAAATAGAACAAATTTGAGGTAGTAGAACCATCAAGATTAATTTTTTTTATTTGAAACTCAATACACTTTTCCTCAATTTACGGAACATTTTTTTCTGTTATTAAGATAATTCTCCTTATTTCAAGATCGTATTTAACTATCTCATAATCATATTTTTCTTTACCCCCTGAATCTCTCATTCTTTCGGTAATTTCATTGGGTCAATATTTTATGCTGGATAGATGATGACTACTCAATTTCAAGTAAGTTTGTAAAAAAAAATAAAGAAAAAGTTAATAAACTGTTGCTCATAATAGATAGTTAAATATCTACTTCATCGTGTTAAATTAGTACAATCTGACCAACGATTATTGTTACCAAAAAAAAATGAGAAAAAATCACGTTTACAAAAAAAATGATCAGAAATGATAAATTGAAATCAAATTGAGCAATAAAGCGATAAGAATTATGAAATATATTTAGACGGATAATGCAAATTAAATGAAATTAAAAATCTCAATGTATTTTATTTATAAGTTTTAATAAATTACACTCCACACACACAAAATAAAAAAAATCAATCACGTGGATTTCACAGCACACGAACAAACAAATTGACACACAAAATGATAACCATGTAGTAAAGAGAAAAAAAAAAAACAAATAAATTCATTCACATAAAATCACACCGAAATAAGTAAAACACTGTCTATTAAAAAAAACATAAAAAATTGCATCTTGTCTGTTCTACAATATTCTTTTGTCTGGCAGTTGCATGTATATTTTGCTTAAAATTAAATTTGCAAACTTGCTTTTGTCGGCTTCTTCACAACATTTGCTTGGCATAATTATTATTTAACCAGAATGCGCATAATGCTTCCAAGTATTTCTGCTCCTAATATCTAATTTGCAATTTGAAAATCCTTTGCATGATGTGCATAAAATAGTGATTTGTTACTTGTGTATTGCCCTATAGTTAGTGTACATAATATATATATATATAAATGATATGCAAATGATGAGTTTTGTAAATAAAAATCATGCCCTTCGTAGTTTGACTTGCCTATTGACTATTCTTTTTCTGCAATTATTTTAATTTCTTCAATTAAGTTAGGACACTAGATAAGCGAATTAGTTGAACAATTATTATCTTCACCAATTTACCTTTTCTGTTGATTTTTGATTTTCTTTCTTTTCATTTTTGAAGTAGTAAAAAGAAATCTTTTGATCAAATTGCTTCTTGGTTAAATACAATTTAAAAAAAAAAGCAAAACAAGAAACGGCACCGTGCCAATCTAAAGAGTGGATCGGTTTTCTGAGAAATATTATGCCATTTTTCAGATGATCATCATCCGGCCCCTACATTTACGCCACCTGAACTACCGAAAAGGGTACATGTGCGCGGAATAACTGCCGGTAAATTTAGATTTTGTTTTGGATTCATTTCACGTTTTTTATTTAGAAGTTTTCTTTTTATTATTATTTTCCAATCACATTCAGCTTAATGGAATTTAAAATTGTGTCCCTATGAGGATACGATTTAAATTTATCATTCAAATTTCATTTCATTAAATCATTTTTCTAAAAAAAATTGAACAAAAAGAAATTATTTTTTTAATTTTTTAAAGTATTTGTTTGTGCTGTGTTCAACATTTACAATACATTTACGATAAACTTAAAACTGTTTACCTTCCGTATACGTATAATCAAACGCCCAATTAGTGTCGATCTATAAACTTAGGATTCACTTCTTCTCGCGGATATGTATCAGCTATTCCGTCCCAATATGCGATGTTAATATCAATTCTCGTTTTGTTGGATAAGTATTGGAAATGAAAATAATTACGACCCAATCTAAAAGCAGCTAGGTGAACATCAGCTTGATTAAAAAACCTCTATCACAAAGTCTTAAAAGAGCAATGGCGAAACCAACCACCAATTATAATAACTGTTGCTTGTCGATTTCAGCTGGCAACGTTTAGGAACGTGTATTCAGAAAATAGCGGCATATTGTGTCCTTCTAATCGTTGTCCATCACCCCTAAAGGTTCTGTTAGAAAGTATTTTATAATGTTCACTGATGCTTTTGACCAAATCAATAGTGGGTAGACTGTGGACGTTTGGTGAAGGTTCATTATTCATCGGTGGAAATAGGCGTAGGGCACACGGGAAGCAATTGTATTCAAACCTTATTTACTTATAAATACGATTTTGTGTCATGTTAAAGTTTTTCTTTTCTTATCCTTTTTATGTTTTTTGTTTTTGTTTTTCTACTAAGATACCAATAAAATATGAAGTGCATGTCTTCAGTATAAATAAACTTACTTTACTAATCATGTACCATCATCTACAAAAAAAAAAAGAAATGTTTAACTAATTTAACTTGAGTGCATCATCAGTATACACATTTTGGTATTCCGTATAATTTTGTTATTTTGATTTTGTTTTTCATAATATCGATGTATTTCAATACTAAAACCGTTAATTAACTTAGTTTAATCTTATAAATAAATCAGTGGTATATACCATTTTAGTTGATTAATATTTTATCATTATTACCATTATAATGTTCAATTTACTAGAATTTGTTGTACATAAAAACATTTCAAACACCGCAGTTTGCATTACACCCATTCAGTAATTATTTATTTAATCACAGTTAAAACACCGTAAAAATACGACTAGTCTCATCTTGCACACAATTAAACATGCGGTGGACTCTCTCCGTAACAAAACTCCAGATAATAAAAATAACATTGACGTTAAAATGGCAGGCCCATAACCTGTAGAAATTTATAACGAATTTTGAATATTACCTGGAATGTACGTTATAAAGAGAATCCCCTCCCAAAATCATATCGATCATCATTTCTGGTCATAACTGCAATCAATAAATAGATGGAATTAAATTAAATTTCATTTACAGGCGATATCACTCGTGACAGAGAGGATATTAATTGTAAGTATTGTGAATCGTCGTCATCCCGATTTGAAAAAAATCACATTTTACCAAACAAAATTTTGTAAAAATTTAGTAATCAATCGAAATCGACGAACAAATGGAGGTTTATCGGGATCAACACTACAAATGAATAATACTCAGCAAGCAAATTCTCATAATATGAATTCAATAAAACAAGTTAACAAAGTCAAACCAAATGTAAATAGACAACCACCTGAAAGTGCTGTATCGCCATCAACGTATAATAGGTCAGTAGTCAATTCATTTGAATAGTAATTAATCATATTGTGATACACTCTTTTTGATACGAATAATCAATAAAATCTAACATAAAATTTATAAATATAAAAAAAAATTGTCCAAATGGAAAACTAAATCGACGCTTTCAAGAGCTGTTTCATGCAATTAATGCTTTCATTAATTTATTTTATTGTGAAATTTTTGCCATGTTTTTATGTATTATACTTTACAGCAAACGTGTACTTTGCAAATATTTTCAAATTTTTATAACATCAATCTGCTGGAACTTTCTTTAATATATAATACCCTTTCAACACTTACTATTCGTTTCCCGTATATATTTTGGATTAAACGAAGTAGATGTTCAACCAGGAAAATGTAAAATAGTTTCAAAACTCCAACTTTACCGTACAGAAATTCAGTTCGACATTTTGTTGTTTCTGTAAAACAAAATAAACTGTACGTTGATCCGTTGCAGTAGAAAAATGGAATATATCGACAAAATTATCCAATTTCCATCCTGTCATCGTTGTGACATGGAAAGACTTACTTTTCACATGAACGCACACATAAATTCAAATGAGATTTAAGACCGGATAAAGAATATTTTCCAGTTGTTTTACTGTCTTCGTTAAGTACATGTGTGTGTATCTTTGAGAAGTGTCTCTTTGGAAACGATGAGCAAAAGTATTTGGTGAATCGAATTTTCGAGCACATTCTTTGTGAAAGACACACCTCGAATTAACCTCGATAGATCAATAGAAAATCGTGTCTTTTACTTGAATTTTGTCTCAATTTAAAATTCGTTTTCCCGATTTAAGGTCTAGAGGTAGACAGCCTGGTAGATATGTTGCAGAATATTTTTCATTTCAAATTTTACGTTTTGTTGACCAATAAACATTGTTTTTACGGAAAACCATTTTTTAAACACCTCAGTTTAATCAAAACAAAAAACAAATTATTTGTAATGAACAACACTTTAAATAAAATCGAAAATTTTTCAGGCCTACGGATCCTACGGAAGCTAATCCGTATGCGGGCTATCAACTCGCTTATGAAGTGAAAAAACTCATGTATGCAACTTTTCTGCAATTTTAGCTTTTATTAAACAGAATTGATTTTTGTAATTTTATTAGAAGTAAACTCATCAAACTCTTGACGATTGGCAGTTTTATTGTTCGAAAGTTTTATTGGCTTTGTATGTGCTGTAACACAGCGATGCAAAGCAAGAAAATTGCAGCGGTAAACTGTCTCTAAACTGTCAGAATTTGTTTACTTTACTTAAATTTATTTAATTTTTGCATTGAAATTTCGAACCCCCTTCACTTATTTTATCCTTTATTGCAACATTTACGGAATGCTTTTTAGATCATCAACTTGTGTAATTATTTGAATGCACTGTACACGACATTGTATATTGTAACAAATATGAAAATAGATGAAATTTTTCGGTTTTAAGCAAAGAAAATTCATTTAAGTAAAAAAAAAGCTCACAGAATTTAATAATGTTGAAATGGAAGAGCTTTTTAACCGAATAAATTTTGTCTATATTGAACCACATCCATCGTACTTGGTTCCAAGCCGTAGTTCAACCTTTTGTAACAATTCGTTTGTTTTCCTGCTTTCCCTGTTTTCCGATCACGGCCATTTCGTTCTGTAGTGGAAAGTATTAATAAACGACCGGACATCGCGAAAGACTCAGTCGGTCGAAGCAAGACCCGTTTTTATATGGAAAATCTCATTTAGGACAACAAGACTGCTCTTGTCGCTACTGCTACTCCATATCAAAATATATATTAGAAATTGGCAGGACATTGTGGCTAGATAATTGACATAAGAATGCAACTGAAGCCGTCTTAAAACGTGTAGTCTTTTTTGTCGCATTTAAAATGAAGTGAATCAACTTCGGCTGGAGCCGAGCATCACATTATCTGCACTAGAGCTTATTATTGCTAATTTTAGTTTATTGAAACTTAGTTTCGGAATTTTTGGGAACTTTTTCAAAAATATTTGGAAATTTTCCCGATTTTCGAAATCAAAACTTCCAATAATAAGCCTTGATCTACATAGTTATTTTTAGTGAGAAGTACATTTTCGATTCAGAATTATTCCTGTTTCTGTATTTTGTTCTCATTTCTGTACTGCTTTTCAAATGTCCAAATGTTGTTACAATGTTATTTGATGCAGACCATCCAACATATTAGCAACTGTAACAAAAGCTCAATCTAACTCTTCTTTTTCCATTTTTCATTAGTTTTCTATTAACTCGCACACTATCGTAACTAATTTTTTTCGTTGTAAATGTGTTGGTAATAACGTTTTTAGCATAAATTCTTTTTCGATTTTTATTTCACTCAAAAATAACAATGAAAAAAGAACAAACAAAAAATCTAAATTAATTGATTTAATAACACAAAGGCCTACGAGTCGTGGAAGTGGGTCTGGAACTCAACCTGGTAATGGTGTTTCGATGCCCGCTGGTATAGCAGACGATCAATCCAAAGATTTCGATTTCGAAAAAACTGAAATGAAATATGACTCGACCGGTATGTTTCACTGGAGTCCGGCTAGAGTTTTAGAAGACTGCATTCTGGTAAGTGAACTAAATCCCCATATACAATTCGAACAAATTCTAATATTAATCTACAACATAAACTTTAAAACATAGGATCGTAATCAAGCCGCAATGACTGTACTGAATGGGCATGTTGTTGTATGTTTATTCGCTGATCCAGACTCACCTTTAATCGGATTAAGAAATTTAGTTATGCCATTACGTGCATCTAATTTTCACTATCACGAATTAAAGCATGTAGTGATTGTTGGTTCAGTCGAATACATTCGACGGGAATGGAAAATGTTGCAAAATCTACCTAAAATTTCGGTACTCAATGGTTCACCATTAAGTCGAGCTGATCTCAGAGCCGTCAATGTTAATTTATGTGATATGTGCTGCATATTATCGGCCAAAGTTCCTAGCAACGACGATCCAACATTAGCTGATAAAGAGGCTATATTAGCATCGTTGAATATTAAAGCAATGACGTTTGACGATACGATAGGCGTTTTGAGTCAACGTGGTCCGGAATTCGATAATTTAAATGCAGCCGGCAGTCCAATTGTCTTACAGCGAAGGGGTTCAGTTTACGGGGCTAACGTACCGATGATAACTGGTTAGATCTCTTTGTACATTAACGTTGAATAGTTGATTTCAATTAATGTTTGCTTACAGAATTGGTAAACGATAGTAATGTCCAATTCCTTGATCAAGATGACGATGATGATCCTGACACAGAATTGTATTTAACTCAACCATTTGCCTGTGGTACAGCGTTCGCTGTCAGTGTATTAGATTCTTTAATGTCAACAGTAAGTCGATTTGTTTTTATAGCTTGATTCTTACCGATCAGAGTCTCTCTCATTGTGAACCATAATTCTTTCAGACATATTTTAATCAAAATGCCTTAACTCTGATTCGGTCACTAATTACTGGGGGTGCCACACCTGAACTGGAATTAATTTTGGCAGAAGGTGCTGGCTTGAGAGGAGGTTACAGCACAACAGATAGTTTAAGTAACCGTGACAGGTTTGTTACAACACGAATTTTTCGGTCGAAATTTTTGCATTGTAATTCATTGTTTTTTCGCAGATGTCGCGTTGGTCAAATTTCATTATATGATGGTCCGTTAGCTCAATTTGGTGAAGCCGGCAAATATGGAGATCTGTTTGTGGCGGCATTGAAATCGTATGGAATGTTATGCATAGGATTATACAGGTTTCGTGACACCAGTTCGAGTTGCGATGCCAGTAGTAAACGATATGTCATTACAAATCCTCCGGACGATTTCTCTTTATTACCAACGGATCAGGTATAGTTGAAAATATGATTCCGTTGGGCGTTTGTAGACATCTTATAACATTGGTGGAAAATTGTGTGTTCTAGGTGTTCGTATTAATGCAATTCGATCCTGGTTTGGAATATAAACCACCATCAGTTAGACGTACAACAAATAATTCGCAAGGTTCTGGGGTTGGTGGTGGAGGATCAAATAAAGATGATAATTCTTGACTGTTGTTGTGTAGCGCCTTAACAGATGGTCCCTATTCATACATATGAACGACGAATATTCATCAATTTTGTACACTTTATAGCGAACAAATTTGTGTTCCATTCTCCGACCCATGTTTATTGTTTTGTTGGGTTTTTTCTTCTTTTTCATTTAAATTTACAATTCACTATTCACTCACATGATTTGTTTCATTAAAAGAATCTTTGTATCTTTGTTGTATCTTTTTCGTTTTAAACCATTTTTCTTTGAAACAATTACTGAAAATGCTATATCGTGTACATAAAACCAAAGTCCAAGGAAATAGCATTTCTTATAAATTTATAAATTTTCAGTTGGAACTAGAAAATGTAATTAAGGAAGAAAAGAATAAACAAAAAACCAAAAATGTATAACAATTTATACGAATGCTATTTCCTCCGATAAACCTCGTCTTTCATGTGAACAATTGCTTCCCACACCATTCCGAGATATTAAAAAAAAATGAAAATATTTTATAATTTTTAGTTTAAAAAACGAAAATTTTGATTGCGTTGTTTGATTTGATTGAACTTTTTGATTATCCATCGTAGAAATTATAATTTTTTATTTTGTAATTTTACTTTTAATTATTGTTTTACTCTTAGTGTCAACATTTTTAAAATAAAATTCGTTCAAAAACCAAACGAGAGTTTTTTTCTGTTATCTTTTCTTTTCTGAAGTGATCTTTTGTTCCAGGTGATTTCGTATTTTTCTTTCTTTTTTTTATTTTTTTAGGTTCTGAATACATTTTTAATTTGATGGTGTGCTATAAGCATGAGGGAGCCACCCGTAAGGCTTGCTACACTCTACAATCAAATTGAATAAGGTAAACTTATTTAAGAAAAGGAAAAATAACGCGACTATTGTGTAAACGTGTTTACGCAATTGTCAGTTTTAAATTGTTAAATAATAAAACAAAACAAAAAAATAGAACGACTAAAGTCAGTAGAAAAAGCTACCTAATGTTTGATTTAAAGATTCCATTTGACAAAAGAAAAATCGTATCGGTGAAAAACAATTTAAACAAATAAATAAAAGAAAAGTGAAAGTAAAAAAAAAAACAAATCAAACTTAACTATTTAACGACATGAAGTAATTATTTATTTAAAAAAAAAAATTAATAACAAGAGGTTGTTCATCGTTTACACATTACAAATAGGATCTTTCCAATTATATAAAAAAAATTTTTGTTAACGATAAATAATTATTTTTAAAAGGGAAAATGTGTTAAATAAGTTCGTTGTTAAATGTTTTTTATTAGAGAAAAAAAGATGAAAACGATAAAACCGAAAGATATTCTAAAACCAAAAAGGATTTAATTATTTTTGTTGCATAGAAAAAGAAATTGAATTATCAAGCAAAAATGTCATTATAAATTTAAAAGAAAACTAATTGAAATTGACTTTTTAACCATTAAAACATGTTAATTATATTGCTATTCATGTTGGAACATTGAATTTTTACTGTGGTTTAGTTCGGTTTCTCATGGTAACTAGTCATGACGTTGCCTTCATTTTGTGCGATTCCCTATATACACAAATATTCGGAATAAATGTAGTCTCATCCATGTCTAGCAGCACTAATAATATTTATAAAATCACTTTCCATTTCACTCCGACTCCGAATAAATTATCCCATCGATTAGAAAAGCATTTAAGACAAACATTTTAAAGTCATTGAAACTGACCCTCCCCCAGGAAACAAACAAACAGGTTCACATCTTATATAATTTGAGATAGGAATTGAATTTTAGTATTCGTCAACTATTCAGTATAGAATTCATATAGTCTGTAATTCAATCTGCTTTTTCACTCAGGACACCACACAAAAAAAATGTTTTTGATACATAGATGGGAAAAGTATTTATTAAAATAAAATGGTCGACGATGACGATGAAAAATGTTTGTATTTGTTCGTATACTATGAAAGCTGATCAGCAGTTCGAAGTTCCTTAGAACGGATTCCCACAAAAAAATGTTCTAGGAATATTCATTAAGATTTGGTTCGGTCATAAGTTTTTGAGTAAAATTCAATAAGAGTTCTTGTGTAGCATAGTAGCTTACATTTTTGCCTTATGCAATTTTTAAGAATAAATATTTCGCTTATCTAGCTCACCGTCACACGAACAATGTTTTTAATGGTCTGATACATATTTGATCAGTGAAAGAAGTCGAAACTATTTTGCGTAATGAACAAATGATAATTAAATGTTACCTGTTAATAATTATAATTAAAAAAAACCATCCTCTGTACACACTGAACACTGCCTGCTGAGTAAAGCAATAAAGAACTTTTAGAATTGTTACGCAATACATTCCGAGTAACAGTTCTGACAAATTCATAACCAAAAATTGTAACGCCAATAACAGCTAATTTCGTTGTAAGCCATATTTCATCGACAAATACAATTAATAGTCTGTTCATTGAATAAAAAACGGGAAATAATTGATATATATAAACCAAGAAACTGTAAACACAAACTCGAACCCATCATGAAAATAATATCGACAAAAACACAATCCGATTCAACCAATAAAATTACAATAAAAATTCATCAACCAACAGATAGAATATTGAAGGTATTGCCTAAAAAAAATTAATTGTTTTTTCATAATAATCATAATATTAAACAAATTTGTGATACAATAACTAATTTCATTTTTGATATAAAAAGAAAAGAAAAAAAAGAAGAAATCAAAGGATATACCTAACTTGTAAAACTTTTATAACAAATATTAATTCAAATTGCTTACGAAAAAGAAAGATTATAAATAAAAACAAAAGTATAAAACTAATCAGTTTTTGAACTGACTTCAAATAGAGCATTCAAAGAAACAAAAACCAAATGAAAATACATTTTGTCACATTATGCAGCATTATAATGATATCTGGGAGGGTGTGTATGTTTGTATAAATGTTAGACTTTGTTTCATTCAATTTACGCAACGTTTATAGAACGATGAAAAGACGGAAGATTATTTTAAAAAAAATATTTCAAACAAAAAATATGTAAAAACGTAAAAAAATATTAAAAGGAAAATGTATAAACCAAAAAAAATGAAATTATTATTCCAGTGTCCTTATCGTGTTCTTAAAGTGGCATATAAAAAAAATCGCGTAATAGTAATCATTACAATTTAAATGACGAAACACAAATATTTAAGAAAACGGTATTCGAGCTTTTTCGCTAAATTATAGAAAAGTTAAAAAAAAAATTTAAAAAAAATAAAAAAAATAAAAATAAATCATTTAATAATGAAATAAAAAAAAATGTATAAGAAAAATGTCTGTTCTGTAAATATCGCGTGTATGTGTGAGATTTTTTATATAAAAAAAACGATTCATAGAACTCATAAATTCTTATCATAAAAAATGGCAATTTAATCTATATGAATAGAACAATAAATTTAATCCATAAAAATATAAATATAGATAAAAAATAAATAAATAAAATAAAAATAATATATGAGGCAAAAATATATTATAACAATATTTAGGAGTTTATATATTTAAAAAAAAAACAACAACAAATCTAAACACCCTGCCACATGCTAATTTATATACAAATAAAAGTAAATAAAAAAAAAACGAAGACAACTTTAACATGATTGTATATAATTGTTATCACTAATAGTGTATGCGAAAATAGTTTTGAAAACTATTTAACTGTTTTTATTTATCTTGCAATTAGGTGTTAGAAAATTTAAAAATTACCTTCATTTTTTAAAATAAAAAATTGTTTTAAAAAATATTTAAAAAAAAGGTTTTTGAAGTTTTTCTTTCTTTATAACTTTATAGAAGCAGATTTCAGTTATAACGCTTTTCAACAACAAACACAGATGAACTTAGACTGTCCACTCCACGCTATTAAAGCGTCGCGGGAAGGTGTTGGAAAAAAAGGGCCAGGTAGTGACGTATTCAAACTTACAAAAATATAGACCCTGGTGTTATTTGCATTTTCTACATTTTGTACCAAAGAAGGGACAATAAGAGGTAAAAAAAATGCTTTAAAGAATGTCTCAACCAGAAATATATCACTGAGTACTGAGTACTAAGTTCGATGGGTCTTTTGGTTACCAGTAAATCAAATGTTAATTCAACAAACCAACTGGAAAAGCATGTAGCAAGTCACCTTTACGTTTTTGGTTACGGGGATATTTATACTCGGTCAAAGTGAGTTTCATGGTTTAGTCCACAGTATAAATCAAGCCAATGCCGTAGTATTATGAGATTAACGGACCATCTATGAATCTAAAATCATAAATTTCGCACTGTAATTTGACGTAGGCTAAAAACGCACCCTAAGCTCTTGGAAACGTTTGAGGTTAATTCGAAATTTCTGTAAGTACTTTAAAAGCTTCTGATATCTTTAAAATAGATAATTCCAGTTTTAATGCGAAACAATTTCGTTTAACAGAAAATGATGAAGCGTGTCCGATTTTATAAATTCAAAAGGTTTTTTTAGTATAAGTGGCTTAACTTCTGGGACACTTGCAGTTTCTTCAAATTCAATTTTAACATGGCTTTTTGAAGAATAAAATACTAAATTTAGTAATCGTCGCTTGATGATAACACTACAATAGAATGAACTACAGCGAAGGAATTATAAAATACAGCAATTTCATTACAGCACCAAAAGAACAAATAGTTAAATGCAGTTATTGTGCATGTCACATTAGCCAATTATTAGAAAAATGAAATTTCATTTATTTGGTCCCGTTTCAAATAGGTTGACGATGTCAATGGAAGTTTTTTTTTATAAATTAAAACAAGAAACTTCGTAAGCCTTTTTGAAACGGAACTAATTGAATGACATTTCATTTTTCGTATAATTCGCTTATGTGACGTGTCCCATTTCTGCATTTAACTATTTTGTCTGCTAGAGTACCCCTTTGCCTTTGTATTGCAAAATATTACCATAAATAAACATTTACCTTTCCAAGGTCCTCTGCGACATATTTCGAGATTAAACCAATCATTTGATTTACAGTACTACGTTCGCAACGACTTTTGAAAAAAAAAATCTGCTTGAATGTTATCCAAAAAATATTCCTGCCCTGTCCGAGAAGTTCAAGCAATTTTATTGATAAGAAACATTTGATTATTTGCAAGTGGATATCGCCTAACAGGTCAGCAAATATTATTGCCATACTAAATGCATTTTAACCACATCAATTTTTTAATTTACGTTTTCGTGTCTATAATATCAAATTTTTATTGGAATGAATAAAATGGCAGATAGTCATACGATACCTTGTGTGAATGTAACGACACTGCAAAATTAATTGAAAATGAGCTAATATTATGGATCGCTAATTTTAATTTAGCTTAGGTAATATAGCATGTTATTGAATCCAAAATCTTTGCTGATTCCTACAGTCTTTAAAACAAATAATCGAAGTAAAGTATATCTCCCACTTAACTATCGAAAGCTTTGTTTTAAAATTAAACCGAAAATCATTTCCATGCATACAAGCTAAGCATATCACCAATTTTTTACTTCTTTTGATTTTTTTCAACAGATTGACCCAAAATCTGCTACTTCATGAGGGTCAACATGTATTTTACTATAAAAAAAAGTGTTCTATCCAGAGCTACAAATGACCGACCAAGGCCTTCATCGACATTGTTCATTTTGTTATTGTATCAGCACAGATCTGTTTACCAATTAGCTATTTTTACTGGCTTTGTCTCAAACGACTCACCCACGGACTGGACACTCCATGAATTGCAGCATTTAAAAAATGAAGAAAGTGTCAGGCCAGTGGTCTCATCTCATACCGACAGTCTCCTTTGTGTGTGTACAGATTTGTGATTAAGATTATTATCACATGAAATCAATTCGTTCGAGTCTCGAACTTCGAGAAGTTATAACTGTTGTAAGTATCTCTATACATTTAGCAACGAAAGTACAGCAAATAGTTTACCGCGAATAGGCTGGTACGACCAACAAATGCATACTACAGCGCAGTAGGGATTGCTCTTAAATAACTATCTTCATATACACGTACAAAAAATAAGAAGTAATTCGTATTAGAAATGGGTTTTTGAAATCGCCACTCATGACTATTGTAGTATAGGTAAGTTTATCACTTTCGTCACTTGTGACATAACTTTATATGTGACATACATTATTGGAGTGGGCAATACGCACAAGTGATAAGCCTCAGTTCTATCTCTGTTATCGTTGATATAAATTCATTCAAACCAATTGATAGTAAATATTTAGGGAAAAACCGACGTTCACGTAACACCAAAAAAAACGTCACATTACTTAATTAAAACAAATTAAATTTAGCTGAAACTTTAAAATTCCCTGCTGGTGTCCAATATTTACAATGTCGTCACAGCTTTTCACTTGTTGAATATTCATGAAAATTCAAGGTCTAGTTTAATTTGGCATATTAATACTAAGTCAATGGGTATTGGAATGTAATTTAAAACTGCTAACAAAGTTCAATAACCAGAAAATTAATTTGCGTCAATAGCTTATTGTCAAAACTGGAGTATAATTATCAATTTAAAAGTAACTGTATGTAGCGTAAGCATATGTGTACGACGGTAGTATTTCCAAGCGTAATTCTATGGCTGCATGTGCATTGCAGTGAATTAGTACAATGTGGGAATCGGTGAGACCCAACCACTTAACAAATATTTAAATTTTTCACGAACGCTTAGGTGGCTACCAAATTCAGTGCCGATTTTTAGAATTTTCAATTCTGGAAAGCATTGACCTCAATCAAATTGTTAACTCAATTTGCTTCAGCTGTTTTTCAGCTGGTCCACTCATACAACCTCACTACCTTATACGTGTTCGTACGAGCTTAATAGCCATACAAGCTCGTGGTAAAACCGTATAAACAAAACACGTAGTGAGGTTGTATGAGTGGGGCAGGTTCAAAAATAGCTAAAGCAATTTGCGTTACAAATTTGGTTGGGGTAACTGTTCACAAAATCATATGGTTAGTCATCGAACGGTTTGATTGTTCTGTGGTAACTCCAGCATGAAAATTACTATTTCATTCATACTGTTCAATAAAACAAAAATTAAAAATGTAAAAAAACGACAACTTATCCTTAACCATGTAATTTAAACACTCATAAACACACGCCACGATATTTTTATTGCGAATATTGTGGAGTGTATTGTCAATATTTTTATATTTCGATGTTTTACAAAATTGCACACATGTACAATACCGCGCGGATAAGATGTCGCAGACTTTGTTTATGAAATTTTTTTATTTTCAATTTGAATTAAATATACGTTTATTCAGTAATGAAGAGTGTACAACGGAACAGTGAGTTGGGATCGGTTAAAATATGGATTTTGAGTTCATTAAATTTCGTCTTATAAATCGGTATTACTAATTGAATGAATATTGAAATCAATTCGCTTGTGGTGTTGTTTTAAGTTTTTGAAGCAAATTTTTCAAATTATAATTTTAGAAAATGTGAAAGTCGTTTGTAATATAGTCGGGTGTGCCTAACATGATCCAATTAATGCGTTTTACGTTTCGACTGAGGACCTTTTACACTTCTAATCGGATACAATCGTTTAAATGCAGCGCTAGTCACTTACCCAACATTCTTATTATAATTATAATTTATCGTTGTCAACAAATTTAGGATGTGTAAAAACACTCTCAGTCATTCTAATCAATCGAGAGCAGAAAAAAATAATATTCAAAAGCCCATGCGTAATCTTAACAATTTAATGATAAGAACCTAAACGTTCAAAATGAGCAACAAATTGTGAAAATCGGCGATCTTTTTCAGTCTCAAATGTATAGTTGTTGAACAACGGTTTCAAGTGGTTTTGTAAGCCCAAAGTCTAAGATTACATAGATCACTATTTAGTTCCTTTTTCTTTTCTTTTTTGTACAAACTAAAGCATTTCTGAGTAGTGTGTATTGTCAAGTGGGTCGTCTGAGTTGTTTTCAAAATAATTTACGATATTTTGTTAAGTGTGTGTAGTAGATGAGTGAATCGCATTAAGGCATTTTTCGTTTTGTGAAAGTGATAATTTATTAAACGGATTGTAACGTGATGTAGACCTTTCAGCATTCGAAATTTATGTTCCATCTCAACAGAATAGCACAACACACAATTTCGAGATAACGTTTCCACAAAGAATTATCATTTTATATGACACAAGTTCGCGCAATTAATTCATGAAAACATTTTACATTTTGATTGTTGTTTACAAGATCGCAAGAGGAAATTATATCTGTATCGTGTGTGTATAAATGCGTTCTCGCGCGCAACACCCACAAACATGCATAACAAAGAATCGACTGTCTTTCTCCGAAAGTGTGATAATTTCTTCAATACGAAATTGGAAGCAAGTGTACTGCACGGAAATTTATATTTTGAACAAACAACATTTAAATTGATTGCCTTTACCAGTCTATAATTGACTATCTCGAAATGATTTTGTTGCTCAATCGAAATATATTCTGACTCTTTCTGTTATTACAACTCAATTAACTGTAAATTATATTTTGAAACTGATTTCATGCATATCATTGCCGTCGAATGACAAAAAAATGAGAAGATTAAATTCTAGTGTCAAAATAACAAATTAATAGTAACCTTGCCGGCAAAATCTTCCATTTCGTGCGTATGAACCGTGTTACATAATCTTATATTAGAGAGAATATCGTAATTTAACTAGATATAATACAAAACCGCCTTGACGATAGTTCATTCCCTAGAAAATATTTAGTTCAGGGAGCTGAGTTCGTTTCAAATGGGTTAGTTTGCTATAAACTTTATTTAGAACGACAATGGTATGCAGACAATTTAAGTGACTATAAAGCTCTCATAATACGTGATTTTTATGGCGAAGAGGCGTGTTCAGTTCCGCTCATCTGTTTATCGTGATTTTTGATAAAAACTGTATTTGCATTATGTAATTAGATTTTATCGGATTTTATACAAAAAATTTTAAGAAAAAACTAAAATACTAAACAGCCAACGAATTATAGCTTCTCTTGCTTTCAATGGAAATCATTCCATTTATGACATTCGCCCATTTGCGTTATTACGTATGTTAGACTAATATTATTAGTGGCTATGAGCTCCGGGTGGCCTTTCTACAATAAATCTAATAAAATAAGAAATTTGTATCAATCGATAGAAGGTATTGAAGGTATAGCTAAGCTTGGTTTTAAGAATAAGTACCACCTCACAGAGCTTTTTACAATTTCCCGCCTTTTAAAAACCGTTATTTTCACATACAAACTGATGGTGATATATCTACTTCTACTCATTCCAAATTGTTTCAATGATAAAAAATTTACGAAAATAGATCGCCGGGTAAGGCAACAATGAATTTTATGGATTCAATGATTACGATTCACGAGTATTTGCTGAAACTTTGTTCACATTTTTATCTGTCGTTACGAAAATGGCACGTTTTGACAATTATCGGCATGTTAAAACCGCCGCTAGCAGACGAACGAGGGGGAAACGATGTGAAAAAATCGTGTTCTAATTCGTTCTATCGGCAGGGTCTATTTTTGGAAAAATTGATTTGCAAAAAAATTATTTTGGAAAAATTTGTAGCAAATTTAGTAAATCAATTTTCCAAAAATACGCCCTGTCTCTTGATGTACTATTTTATTGAATTTATCCATTTTAGTTTCCTATTTCGTTATCAGGACCCCTTTTTCATCGTACAACTTAAAATAGACTTTATTAGGGATTTTTTTTAGTCTTTTTACCTTCTCTACCAAAGCAAGCTTAAGTCGTGAGTAAACAGCAATTATTATTATAAAAAGTTCTTACAGTTTCGAGAGTAAAAATTCTTTTTTTATGAAATAATTGGAGATGCTTGTTGACTATAAAGAAATTCATTAGAATATAACTCAGATGGAAAATTTACACTTCAAACACAATGAACGCAGTGTGTCCAATGTTTTTCGTTTAAAAAAAAAACATAAATTCTAACGAATATTCGTCAATTTCTCAGCATTCTTATCCCAACATCTAATATTATGTGAGATGATTTCTTTTGAACCGATTGCTGCCTATTTAATATACCTATACAATCCATTATTCCATTATTTATTTTGTCATTGCAACAGATCGACGACAACAACGTTCCCCACTTTGTACTTAATTTAATTTCCTCGCACATTTGACTGAAATTTTTGACAATATGAGCTTAAGGTATGCAGTGTCGAACTATTTCTTATAGTCACAATTACACTCAAATAGAATCAGCCTTTCCGAATAACTCAGTGTTCGGTGTTCATGAAACATTTTAGGCAGAATAGCTATGCCTACTATTAAAGACATAATTCCGTACACATTGCATTGACATGGTTGCATAAAATTGAACAAATGAACCACGGAAGGGTAAAATATACCAGACAAGAGCGGTTCATTTTTGAAAGGTCAAATAAGGGACCTAATAGAGTGTTATGATGAAAGAGAAAAGATATTTTGACAAGTACCCCAAGGCAAGTTAAAATAAACCAGTCTTCTGTCCTCTCGCTCTCAATGTACCATGTTGAAAGAGAAGCAAATACTTTGACAAGTACACCAAGGCAAGTTATACTAACTAGCCTTCGGTTTTCTCGCCCTGATCATAACAGTCTATACACTGTATTAAAATGAACTCAAATGAACACTGACATAAATTGAATGAATTTTATTTACAAAACATAAGGCTAGATAATTCAGGTCCCTAGTCAAATATTGGTTTAGAGTACAATTGCCGCGGACGAACCAGTAGTTAATTCTACCGGGGACTTAAAACTTTGTGTACTTCACGATGTTAAATCATGGGATAGATCTCTACAATAGATCAAAACTTATGATTTATACGTCGTCTTTCCAAATATTAGAGGAATTTTCACTTACAGTATGCGACTCTGATTCATTTCGTTTCAGCCGGTTTTCAGCTGATTAACTCATAAAATCAAAAATGCTTTTACCCGTTTATAAGGCTGAAGTGGAAGCGTCCACTTGGGAGTGGTAAAACCGTACTAAGACGTAAAAGTTTTGTTTGTACGAGTGGACCAACTAAAAAACAGCTGAAACGAAATGTATAACTTATTTCATAGTCGCCCACTGTATGATTTAGAGGCTGACGCAAAACTTGGAAATTATAATTACCTGATCCATACAAACTATATGTTGAGTCGACTTATAAATGTCACAAGTTTTCCGTCGTCCTACGTATTTACAATCTCTCTAATAATATTTTCATAAAACTAGATAGCGGTACACCTCTGTTTCATTAAAACTCTACTCAGACATGCTTGATAAGATTTTTTTCAATATCAAGCATCATCAACCTTTGATTTGGTTAGATCTGTGGCCTATATTTCCAAAAATCTTTTATGTAGAAAAACCATACCATGATTTCATTCAATGTTTCACTGTTAAGTAATGAGATATGATTCAAAATGTGTTGATAATACGCTTTTATTTGTGTAACAGATATGTCCGGTTATCTTTTCCTTAACGATTCTATTGTAACAAAATCGATTATCGTTCAATAACATTCACTCTATACATGTGTAATACATTCATGTAAATTTGTTATTTGTTGTTCTAATCAGAAATGAGTTCAATATGACTGGATATTGATAAATGTTAAAATAAACTAAATAAATTAATAAATCCGAATATATTAGCATGTTATACATATCGTCCAAAAATTATTTTTATCATTTTTATCGTGATTGTTGAGAAAGTGGCTTGCAATGAACCGTCTAGTAGTAATATTCGATGGCTGTATAGGTATAATAGGTACGAACGGAAAGTGATTCATTTACATAAATATTAATAGCCGTGTCTAGTGTCTTAGTCCAAATTACTACAATTAGTCTAGTTCAGCATTAGTAGTTAATTAACAGTTAATTATTGTTTGTAGCTAACATAACAACGTGTTTGTGTTAGGTGTGTTAGAAGTGCCGAAAGAAGGATTTTCTTTCTGCAAAGGTGCAGAGGGAAATATTAGCCTTCATATTTCATTGAAACTCTTTATACCGAAAAGAATAGGTATTTGTTCACCCAGGGAAAAAAAAACTTGGAAATTGCATTTCGAAGAAGTTGTCACCAGGAAAATAGTTATTTATACAACCGAGTGATAAATAATATTTTAGACACTAGATGTGTAGATTTTCACTCGAGACCGCAGGCCGACTGTGACAATAATGGTTATTTATGAAACATGAATCGTATGAAAGTATTTACTCGGCTTCGCCTCGGGTTGACAATCGACATCTAGTGCGATAAAATACCTTCATACGATTCATGTTTCATACAACGTTTTATGCAATTCAGTGAGCGAATTCCCCAAGACTACAACACAAACCACAAAAACAAAATTTTCACTAAAAAAACTGAAACTGAAGTGACATCTACTGAAAAACGTGTTACAACTGTTGCAAAAACAGTTGTTCTAATAGTATTCATAACAGTTGTTATTACATTTGATGAATATATGATTATGATTGTGTCGATGTATTTTGGGTGCGATAAATTTTTTTCGCACTCATTTAGCGTGCGATAAATTTTTTTCGCACTGATTTTCGGATGAAATAAAACTGGTTCATATGACACTGCACACAGGCTGCGTAAGTATCGAATTGCTCACTGAATTGCATAAATGCAATTTAAAGCTATTTTCCCGAGTTAAACACATTTTTCAACGTCCCAACAAGGTCATCGAACTTTTAACGGCGGAGAGAAAATCGTCCTATCTAAAAGCCTCTATTGTCAAATTTCCACCTCATTTCCCTCGGTGAACAAATAACTATTTTGGAATTACATGGACATTGTCTACATGATAATCGTATATTAGCTACACCAGAACCGTACAGTCTACCGTTCACCGTACATAGCATTTCTAAGCGTCCCTACACCGTACAACTAGCTTGTACGGAGAATGGTCCCGTTGAAGATCGATACTACCCCATTTATTATATGAGAGAGAACGTGAAGCTATATGCACAGGTGATTGTACTGAACCGTTGTAAGCATGCAACTGCTGTACAAAAATACAGTCTCTTTGAACAGTTTGCACTATCCCGCAATTTTTTATACACTTGAAACGTTCGCAAAATGTTTAACAAAAAAAAGCGCGTGCGAAGACTCATTTTACCGCAAACCGCAAGACTCAATTGACAATTTTTTAATTTTTTTTAAACAACCAATTAAAAGATGCGATGAAATAGCTACCTTAAATTTCATCATTCACAAATGTTGACGTCGCATTTCCATTCTAGTTCATAATAATAATAAATCCTTTAACCAACCAAACCGACAAATTAATCGTTTATACATTCTTGAAGAGCGTATATGGGTAAATATATATGTAGATTGTTGTGTAGTGTATATAGTTGAACTGCTCTACTCTAATTTGTCATATATAAAAGAAATTATATTGTCCAAAGTCTAAAAGAAAGATAGAATATTGATTTATAAAGAAGTAAAAGAAGCCACTTGGTCATAAAATGAAATACCGCCGTTGGTCGTTCCGATGCTACACAATTCTTTGTATATATAAGAACCCATTAAAATGAAGAGCATGTCCATTCGATAAGAAAGCGTAAGATCATACAGTGCGTACTTGCAAAAATTCATTCATTTTAAGTCTATATCGTCTTACATTATCATCAGTTATTTAGTGTTACAGTGAGAACATGATATATAAACATCGTGAAATGCTTGTATGATAATATAAACGAAACTATATTGAGTGTATCGTAATTTGTTGAGAGAATTGTAACTACTACTGGTATTCATTGCGTGAACTTGAGCTTGAAACAATTATTGGTGGAATAAAATGAGTAAGTGTCTTTTATACAAAATAAAATGTTTTACTAGAAATACGTTCATCGATATACCGGACAATTTATAAGTTCGGGATGTCTTTAAAATAATTGGAAGCTAGCTTGTTCGGCATGTGTAATAATGTTAGGTGGAAGCATCACAAGGAGGGATTTCAAAATTCAGTTTATCCACGTTGCACAAAAATTGGTTCCAGATAGTTCTATCAGCAGGATACTCAGGCCGCCCAAACCCAAAGTATGGATGTACCTCTAAACGTTAACATCGTTTTATTGTTTAAAAGGAAACTATAAGGCTCTAATGTCACCGCTCAATTTTTTTGTTAACCAACTTCATTGCTATGACATTCAATGGATATTTACCAGAGTAAAGTTTTTTCACAAAAATCTGATCTCAAAGAATGAAGTATGGCGCCTCTAAAGGTTATAACAGATGTTTCCTATAAGTTTTTTAAGTTTAAATTAAAGTCATGGAATAAAAACGTACTAGAAACAGTTGTTAGGGCATTTTGTTTACTTTTCTTTTTTTTTTTTCTTAATTCACTTGGAATAACCACGACCCATTATAAATAAAGTGTTGATGAAACAAATCACCAACAAACCAGTTAAATTCAATATGGTTGCAGCACTGAAGAAAAGATGTCTCTATTTATAGTTCGGTGACTTTACTAGTTCATTTTTCTTTTCTTTCTCTTTTTTTTTCTCGAGTAACTACGTAGTTAACAAATATAAAACAGTCGAAACAATGTGTACATATAATATAGAAGAGCAGACGTAAAGCTCGTCAATTTATGTAAAAAAAACTTATGATAATATCAACGTTACATTATCATATAAATAAACAAGTAGTGCAAAAGACAGCTCTCGTCAAGACTATCGTAGGTGTTTTACAAACTGTGCAACAACGTCTATCTATGTAAATAAATAAACAAAACCTGTATGATCACATTAAAACATGATAGATTTTTACATCTATTGCCACGGAATTTTTAAGCTGACACTTGGAATTATTATAGAAAAATTGCAGAACTCGTTAAATGATTTCCCGGTTCTGTTTTATTACTCTTGACTTTTGCAAAATCCTTGCGATAGTAAACACTCTCAACGATTATCGGGAGACAAAATTGAACATTTTTCATACAAAATAGTACTCTATTTGACAGCTGTCACTCGAATCACGTTTGCTTGAAGTGCGTTGCAAAAAGTCTAAGAACCGTGACTGCAGTTTTAATCTATCTCTGTTTTAGTATTAAAGTCTTAAAGCTCTTAAAGATCTAAGTGGTATACTTACTGTTCGACAAATAGCTGAATAAAGCTTCCAATTCGTTAAAACCCTTCCCTTCTTCCCTTCTAATTTTGAATTTCTACAAAAAAAAGGTCATGGCAATGAAAACAAGAAAAAAACACCGGGACTCCAAAGAAACATTGGACTCATGGCTGCGGTGAACATTATAATCAGTGTTATGATAGGTAAGTACTGGAGTGATTTCTTACTTGGCAGTGCAGTGAAAATAATCAAAATTTCCAAAAAATCTTAGGTTCCGGAATTTTTGTTTCTCCTACAGCCGCGTTACGATATTCCGGTAGTATAGGATTCTGCTTGGTTGTGTGGACAGCATGCGGTTTTGTTTCCTTATTAGGTGATTCAAATGTGAAGAGTTTGCAAATCATGTAGACCTAAGTACGTTTTTCCTTTTTCTTTCAGGCGCACTTTGTTTCGCTGAATTGGGAACTGTGATTCCGCGCAGTGGTGCAGAGTATGCATATCTCTTCGAAGCATTTGCTAAACAAAATAAATTTTGGGGACCGTTACCGGCTTTTCTACTGTCATGGGTGTTTGTTTTGGGTAAAAGCGTAAATGCCTTTCTTGACTTTTGAATGGGCTCGTAGTCCTTTCCGCAATCATGAAAAATTTTCATTTTAGTCTTGAGGCCGGCTGAAATTGCTGTGATTGTGTTAACATTTGCCGAATACTCTATTCAACCGTTAGTGCCTGTTCTTGGAATGACACATATGTCGGTGCACGACCTAGAAAAATTAATTAAATTGATAGCGTTGCTAGGATTAGGTAATTTAATTGCAACAGACAAATAATCCACTTTAAGTTATGCCTCATTAATGCGTATCACTTTACAGGAATTATTACCTACATTAATCTCAGTAGTGTTAAACTGTACGTTCGAATAAATAATATATTCAGCGTATGCAAAGTGATAGCATGTCTAATAGTAATTGGTGGCGGTATATATCAATTGGCTATCGGTAAGACGGAAAATTTACAGTCTGGTTTTAAGGGTACCACCACAAATTTGGGACATATTGCACTAGCATTTTATAATGGACTCTGGGCGTATGGTTTGTAAAAATACCATAAGAATTGCGGTCAGATTTGACTCAACAATTTTCTTTTATTTACTTAGACGGCTGGTCCAGCGTCACGACTGTCACAGAAGAAATTAAATGCCCTGAGAAGTAAGCCATAATTTCAATTAGGAAAGAAACTCTTTGCTGATATTAGTTCTTTTGTTGTTTTAATTTTTACGTAGAAATATTCCCAGATCCATAATGGTAAGTTGAAACTGGATAATCGACGGCAAATGCTATTTCAATTTCGCGTCGGGTTGTTATTACATAACGATATATTATCATCTATTCCAGATTGGTGTTCCTATAATCACCGGGCTCTATGTCTTCATGAATCTAGCTTATATGACTGTTTTGACGCCACAGTACGTTCAGATAGTATACGACAATATTTACACGAAAATGAAGTGTTCTGACTGCTGTATTATAATTGTAGTGAAATGATGACCGCACCAGCTGTCGCAGTTGAATTTGGTAACAGAATTCTGGGGCCGATGGCATTTTTGATTCCTTTGGGGGTAGCACTTAGCACATTCGGCTGTGCATTGAGTGTCCAATTCGGTGTGACAAGGTATGTGACCATTAATGACATTTAATGAATTCTTCGATGGATTTTGCATACATTCTCATCAAAACAGATTATGCTTTGTTGCCGGAAGAGAAGGTCACTTTCTGGAACCTATGTCATACATTCATGTAAAACGGTCGACTCCAGGTCCTGCCGTTGCTTTACAAGTAATTAAAACGAAATTAAAAGATTTTTCGGAAAACATTTTCCCCGGGTTATCCTAAATTTTTCGGATTTTCCTACATTTTTCCTACTTCTCCTATATTTTCCAGACTCTACAAAAAAGAGTTGAAAATCTTAAATGTTGCAGGTAACTCCAGATAATCTATTTTATCTGCTACAGCTGTATTTTTCATATTAGGGGAGCTACAGCTGTGGCAGCTATTGTAGGTTACCTGGAGACAAAGTTACTCGCAACAGGTAAGATTTTCAACTCTTTTTGTAGAGTCTGGAAAATATAGGAGAAGTATTTGCCCGACTTTTCCCGAAAAATCCCCGAAATTAGTCCATCACCTCATAAAGGTGTAATCGTTTAACATCCCAATTCATTTTCAGGGAATTATAACGTTCATGTTCATTGTTGTTGGTGATATCGAGGCGCTGATAGAGTTTGCTTCATTTTTGATATGGGTTGCATATGGATCGGCATTTGTGAGTCTACTGGTCCTTCGGCGAACGCATCCAGATATACCCAGACCATACAAAGTTCCAATTATCATTCCAATTTTTGCACTTCTCGTTGCAATTTTCCTATCGGTTATGCCCATAATTAGTGAACCATCCATTAAATACCTGGCAGCGTTAGCATTTATTTTCAGCGGTATCGCAGTGTATACGCCATTCGTCTATCACAAAATACGACCAAGATGGATGAGTAAGACATACATCGATTTTTCATTGACAAGAAATGACCAATCAAAAAATATTTTCCAGATAAATTTACATATTTGCTGCAATGTCTCTTCGAAGCTGCACCTCCTCCGAAGGAATTATAAAACTTAAGACAAGTTCAGCGTAGTTTTTTTTTAGATTTACGACTAGTATCCCTGGACAATCGTTCTCGATCAAAGTACCTTCATGTACAAAAACACGACTAACATAATAGACCAAACAACGGAAGTGCAGCCCTTAACTCTTTTATAAATTTTTTCGGGCCGACTCCACTCAAAATAAAATTTTAAAATTATAATCCGTTGCTCACTTCAAAAACAGAACTCATTAAATATTCAAATACAAAGCAATGATGGGTATACAAAGCTTACAGTGAGAATACCAGGTCGTGTTTGTTAAATAAAACAATAAATAAATGGATGGTCCGGTTGATGTTTACCGGAACTATTTTGTCCGGGGAGATATTTTTTATCTGTTATTTTATACTAAAGTACGAACATAAGAAGTGACTAGTCGCAAGCACCTGTGAATAGCATCTTCCTTATAGTGTGGATGTTAATTTTATAGTCAATTATCCTAACGAATGCTTGTTGCTTGCCAGAGTTTAGTTTTTTTGTAATTAAATTTAAAAAAAATTAAAAGAAAAAGTTCGATTATCAATTGGTGACATCGGAAGCTGTAGGTATTAACCTCCCATATTCGTTGGAACGTAAGGAAAATATTTTGAATCGGCCCGATGTTCGAAAAGAATTCTTCTAATGGAATTGTAACGAGGAATGGTGAGTCAACTACAGCAAGTCCACAGCGCAATTCATTGAATCGAAACGAACTGTCTTTGAAGTGCAGCGACTACACATAACCATATTCGTGAGGTGAGGATGCTTTTCCTGTCTTATCATATTTCAATATAATACAATGTGTGGTTGTGAGAAGTCTTTAATTTAACTTTCGAGGTTTCCATTGTCAGTACGGCTCGGTTCCAGTTGCTTTACAGATTTTTTTAGATCTAGCAATTCTAGAGAGTTAAAAGGCCTATATAAAAGCCTCCAAGAGTAAATAAATTGTTTAGAAGTGCTTGTCGGTGACGAGACTCCCCACGAAATATATTGGTGTAACAATGGCTCATACACTTTTATTTTATGCAACTGACTGAAATATCGAAAAAAAAAGTTGTAACGATTTTTAACGTTATGAGCTTATGGATTTTTGGGATCTTGTCCATGCCCATTCATACAAAGAAAACTGCGTCTATACGTCTTAATACGGTTTTACCAGTACTTCATACGTTTAAGTATTCCAATCGCATAACAATTATAAGTAGTTTTGTTTGTATGAGTGGACCAGCTGAAATATTGTTGAAACAAATACCTATCTACATTTCTCTGATGTCCACTGTACAGTTGAATAGTTACTTATGCAAACGAGTGAAAATGCTTTTTAGGCACCTTTGCATTTCATCATATGCCTAAAATAGTTATTTGTTCACTGAGGTGAAAAAAGGTAGAAAATTTCATTTGGAGGGTGTTGTTTGTGGCCAGAGCGATTTACTCGAGAGAATAAAATGTCTTATTTTTTCCCGAGGTCTACGCAACGTTTTTTACAACATAGGCTCCCAAAGTTAAAATTGAGGTGAGAAAAT
Source organism: Bradysia coprophila (assembly GCF_014529535.1). Classification (NCBI taxonomy): domain Eukaryota; kingdom Metazoa; phylum Arthropoda; class Insecta; order Diptera; family Sciaridae; genus Bradysia; species Bradysia coprophila. Next base: position 444,565 of record NW_023503296.1, on the reverse strand, counting down.
GAATATTCTCTCACCTGCGTTCTAAAGAAGCATGGAAAGGCCGAGTTGTATGCAACGTTTTTCTCAATAATGGTAAGTAAATTTTTACTTTTCGTTACTGTGTTGACAAAAATAGTACTTTGTTCAACGAGTGAAGAAAAGTTAGAAGTTGCATTTCGAGTGTGCATTCCGTTCTTGTTCTGGGCACAAGCCACTCAAAAAACCAATTTTCAACATTTTCCTGAGGTAAGCACAGCGTTTTTTACAACAAAGGCTTCCTAATTCAGCTGAAGGTAGAAAATGACGAATTGCAAAAAATTTGTCGATTCTCAGATTTGTCAATCGGGAGAATTTTACTTTAGTCGCCTGGATGACTACATCAGTGGTAAAACCAAAACAGATCCAAAAAAGGCTAAATGGACGAGAAAACAACAGAAGCCGAAGAAATCAACGAAATCGATTGGGCCAAGATTCATTTGGATGCAAATGGTGCCAGTAATGACTACAACGCTGGATCCACGCAACAAACATGAGCAGAATCGCTTCGAAGCTGAAAAAGAAACGAAAACGGACACGTCCAACGCCTGAAAAGGCGGATGACAAAACCAAACCGAAACGAAAGAGGCGTAAGAAGCAGGGCCTATTTTAAGGAAACTATTTTAAGGAAATTAAATTTCCAAAAATTCTTAAATTTTATCATCACTTTTCGTCATTTTATCTAAAAACAGAACAGATTGCATCGTAAATGTTGTTTTTACTGCATTTTTAGGTGTTTTTCATGTCTTTGAGCTTAACTGATTACTTTGGAATGAGATTTAACAGAAAACAAAATTTAGAAATGAAATTTTGTGAAATTTTGGAAATTTTTGGAAATTTAATTCCCTAAAATAGGCTCTGGTAAGAAGAGCAATTTTTTAAACCATTTTATTATTACTTCTTCGTGAGGGTACGTCAAATGAAATGCTGAAATGACGACGTCGGCGAAAAGATGCACCATCAAAAATTGCAGAACTTCATCATAGTGCCGCAACACGACTTCGGCATGAAACACTCCGCCATCGACACAAAATCGTTGTTCGACTTGGTTAAAATCGTTGTGCCGGTCTGTACACACAGAACGAATTTCTGGACTTGGTACAAGAACACGACAATACCAATGTGAAAACAGTGAATCCGTTTTGGCATGTTGAAGATAAAAAATTCAAAACAGCGACGAAAAAGTTCGGTGGCCGCATTCACCAATTCGAGCGACGGTTCGGCGCATTTTATTCGCATCAAGGACAATTATTAGCTAATCTGCAATCTCACAAAAAACAATTTCAACTTCGTCACGAACGGCGATGTTCACAACCACACTACTAGTCGAAATTCGAGAGTTCATGTTTACAATCCTAATTCCACCAGATCAACGGCTCTTAATTCGACAAATGCAGCTCTTGCTACAGCAATTGCTGAATACAATGATATTGACAGAGCCACAAGACATTTAAACAGCTTTAGGACTTTTAAGTTCAAGGTGAAACTGAAAGTTTTGCAAAGCACTGACGTTTTCCATGTGATATCTCCGTACTGTTTTATAAATTGAATTAAATTAAGTTGAGTGAACTGAATCAAGTGAACGGTCGGTCTTCCTAGTCATCTTTTGTTTATGATTTATATTTTGACGAAGTCATTATGACTGTGATTTATTTTAAGAATTTTATTTTTGTCCCAGCTATTTGGTAATTTAAATTTTATTTTATTTTTTATATGTAAATTTTACCCTAAATGTGCTATACATTGTATTCCGCACGGCATAGTCTAAGGAATGATAACTGAATAAATTTATTTTAAAAAAAAAAGTCACGAGATGAAGTCATCAATACGGCAAATCGAAAACGAAAGGCAAAGTATATTCGTTCATTCGTTCTGCTGGGACCGATGTCGATCCGACTATTGTACAACAATCGCAACGAATCAATTTGGATTGGATTTTTGGAATGCGAAATATGGCCGCAACAATCATTCGCACATGGGACAATTCCGCAATTATTGAGTGAAACGTGTTGCATAAAGCCAAAGATTTCCACTACGAGGCCGGTTCAATCTTTCTCGTTCCACATTGCAGGCTTTCGCAAGAGACAACGGTTTCGGCGTAAAATAGTCGATAGTTTCGAAAAATCTTCACCAAAAAGTGGCAACTACCGACAGTTTTTAAACTCTGTCCAACCAAGCGACAGAGACCAATTTGAACTTCGCCAACTGAGACAACGATGACCGAAATGGCAAAAGAAATGGTCGCGTCGGTGACGTGGATCTACTAAAGGACAAAAGAAGAAAGCAAAAGACTGACGGATTGTGTTTCTGGGAGATTGGTGTGTTTGCTCTTTGTCTCTAATCGTTCTTGCGAAATATCCAATTTCCTATAGGTCACATTTGTACATGCGTTCACCAGGCGACAAACCAATCAGTCGCTACCTTAGGCAACGCACAAACACAATTGTGATTCGCCAGGATGAATACTGCACCACCAAAAATTGTAGTAGATGCTATGAAGAACAGGACAGTGTCGAGTCAACGAAAGACAGGCACTGAACTTCACTTTTTTTCCAATATTAGACAACGATTAATTCTCCATCGATTATTTGTTTCATTGGAGGCTTAAAATTTGTCAGAAAATTTGTCAGCTCATTACATCTTACACAAACACTCCAAAGCGGTCCATTTAAAAACAAGATGTAAAAGACGAATGATTCAGGCACGAAACCTAACCAGGACGAGAGGAAGACAAGTAGTGTCCCAAAGACCTGTGGACCGATTTAGATGTGTTGCATATTGCAAAACGCCATAGCCTTAAAGCAGTAGTTTATAAAGGTCAGCCCACTAATGCCAGAATTAATGGGTGTTGGAACCGCGACATAAACGCTGCAAGAAACATTGCTTATTTAGGGCTGTGCGGTTATGGCAAATAAACTTTAATGAAAACGCTGCGTTCTCCCGGTCCCATAATCGGGAATGACCGTTGTTCAATGTGGTCGCGAAAAATAATATTCATGTGTACTTTCATCCGAAATGCGAATTGTATAATGACACACTTACGTTTTAATAATATAATTGCTTTATTAACACTACAACATTTGATTGTCACCCATTTATGGATCGTAAGTGTTGCATGCAACATTTCTTCGCCAACAGATTATTTTAAAATTCATGCCGATGCTGCTATAATAACAGTCCAGACCAAATTAAAAATAAACGGGAGTGATTCATAAAGTTGAAACTTTATAAAAATATAGTAAAGTAAGTTATACCATCTGCTGGAGCGGCGGTTTGGTTCAGTAGCAAATGATTAGGTGAAGCATTTGGACTATAATTCAAATTGATTTTTATTTGTGTCACTCTGTAGAGTTTCGTTGGATTATACGCACTGTACAGTTTAATTCATAAATAATTGCAGAAAGTCAAGTTCAATGCTTTGGATCAATGTGGTCAATCTTCAAGCGATATTGTATACCAGTCTTTCTTCAGCTATTCAGTCAGGTGCATGGTTTCACTGCGATTACACGGAATGTTAACATAGTTTTTTTTTCTTTTGCGTGTGATTCCGCTTATGTTGCGTTACAAGAAATGAGTTAATGTGACAATAATTGTGATATGAAATGATAATTTGAATATAACGAACAGAACGCAGTTGTGAAATTTAAAATTTGTAGAGAAAAAAGTTAATTTGTTCCTTGGAACAGACAAAACGGGAATCAAAGTGGACAATTTTGCAAAATGATATGCAGGACATTCATGACGGTAATATGTTACTATTTAAATAATGAAAATCAAAAGAAATGTTTTGATTAACATTGATCGATGGAGCCATTCATCCGAACTATGGTTTAATTATTCATTTTGAGGTTGATCTTATTTTGATTACATTTGATTTTATTCACTATGTGTATGATATACGCATCGATTGTAATGGAATGTTTATTCATAGAAAGAAAAAAACTTGATAAATTTCACTTAAATTGTACGTGATAAAATTTGTACTACATAAAAGCGAACAGAATTTTATAAGCATTTCATTCACCTGATACAACTTGTGTCAGCGACCCGTTTTCCAAGTAAATTGTGAGGATGGATCTGTTTTTTTTTTGTTGTTGCTAATTCCACAGCTCAACCAATATTTTATTGCAAATGTTGAGGCAAATGTGTTACTTTTGTAGAACGACGATTGGAACTAGTATAATGTGGTATAATTGAGTGAATGTATAAATCTAATGCAATTGTTGCAATGATTATTAATCTCTGAAATTCTCTTATCACAACAAATAACATTTCTTTCTTTCAACGGATGCTTAAGTGGATATAATTGCAATTAATTGATTTGCGATTGAAATTTTTGAAATTGTCAACATTTTCCCTCTGCAAATTGTTTTATAATAATGACGAGCTAATTGAACGATATCATGTAACAGATGATTGGAATTCTTTACACTTCTGCGAAGCTTATAATTGAAATAATTACTCATCGTTTGAAAGAAAATACCGCAATATTTTAGCTCAAAAATTAAAGGTTTGTCAAATTGAAGCTATACCACGGCATATAAGGAATACATTTCCCGAAAATTTCATCAAATTTCTGAATTTTGGTTTCGCTTGAAATATCATCCGAATTTAAACGATCTAGCTCAAAACCATGAAAAACAACTAAAAAGAACTATGAAAACTTGAAAACAAAGGTGGAACTTCGATCTATTATTTTAGAAGAACAGATAAAAATTAGGAAATTCAATTCCTTTAAAATAGAACCTGATCTCCAGATACAACAAAAAGTGGATGGTTTTCTTAATACTTGGAGCGGGACGGACCCGTCACCTCGGCCTCTGATTGGCCTGTTTTTTAACACTTAGTGCTACTACTACTGAGTACTGTGAATACTATTCAACAGTTTTTATGTTTACATTTAAAATATATTATGGCAGTGTCGTTCGGCATGTGTAAAACGAACGGTACAATTCTTGCTCTACTTCGTGGTTTTTTAACTTAGCAATTATATATTCAAACCAGCTTAATTGTGGCATCGTACATTTTGTGTGCCAATCCGTGTAAGATGTAAATCTTCTTACAATATTTACCATTCGGAATTTGGACGACTTATGTGACGTGCTTCTGCTATAAGCGTTAAGTAATACCGTGAAAGTCACCAATATTCTCCAAAATCTGAGAGTTTTGCGAGTCATAAGCAGAAAAGTTCACTGTTCTCAATATTACATTGGGGGAAATTCAGCTTTATGCCAAATCGAGCTATGAGAGTTGTACATTTTCAGTTCATTTTCTCAAGTTTTTCTTTGCTATTATCTTCCGTTCGGAGGGCACGAACAGTCGCACGTTGGTACACTGTATCAATGAGTTCCCCCCATCGTGATTCGATTTTGGAATTGTGATCTTTCGCACTTTCCTCCTACGAATCGAGAATCGGGATAAGAATATTTATAATTGTCTTTATCACCAGCAAAGAGTTATTCTTCAAATATATTTTTTACCACTCTGATGTGCCAAAGTTCCATAAATTCAAGCCTATGCTTGCTAGTTTGTTTTAACAACCAACACTGGAAGTCACACCGCTCTAATTTCAGATAAGATACATAGTTATCTTCAGCTATGCTATACAAATATGTGTGTCGGAATCGCATTCGCCGCTAGTGTTCACAAACTGGCCACCAACAAAAGCACCATCATTTCGCCATCAAATTATGATGGCATTAAGGCCTATGATGAGACAACCATCAGCAGATTTTTTGTATAAACGAGCACCGCAACTATTGCCCCAACCACAACGACTAGTCCGACCAATGAAACTGGCAGTAGCAGTAAACACACCGTATTTCTTGAAAAATCATTTGAATTCGGCATATAAACGTCCCACACCAGCACCCTTAGCATCAAGCTCTTTAACTTCGAGCCAGACCTTTCAAAGCTCTCCGCCAGGACCTAACACTGGAGAATATGTTTTCGAAAATCCGTTCTCTAATAATTTATTGCAGACAACCTCAAAATCACCAGCGGTATTTATTGAACTGAAATTAAATGTCGTTGCGCTGATTGATAAGCTGATTTAAATGAATTATAAGTTTCAGGGTGGCAGTACCATAAGATTAAATGCAGACAGATTCAATCCCATTCATACAATACCAGCACCGAATCTTTCTCAACTCGAAACGTTTCCTGCCTGGCAAACCAAATCTGAACAAGAGTACTTTGAAAAACCATATCCCGTATTCTTACCACAAAGGCCGAACGATGTGAGTGTTGAAGTTTGAAAATGTATGATAATGTGCCCCATCTAACGTCCAACAATTTTTTAGATTCATCAATACCAAGTGACTGAAGAGACAAATGACCACACGATAAATAACCTTATTTCGGGAACTCGAAAACTGTATGCCCCAGATCCAGACCCTTCTCTTCCTGCAATCAAAATCAAACCATCTACAGATCCGTTTAGTCAACCAAGCAATACAAACTTCCAAACATTAAATCTATTCGGAACTCTCCCACCCTCTGCTCTGATACAATCACCATCCACATCAATACAATTCGATTCATCTAATTCTCCTCTTCAGCAAAAGTTTTTGCAACAACAATCAATTGTACAGGGTATGCCTTTGTCAGTGTACAATCCGACATACCTCGTTACTCAGTCCAATCAATTACTGGACCAGCATAAACGACACTTATTTCAACCTGCACCTAAGGACAAATCGAACATAGCCGCTGCTTCTAACTTGAGTCCAATACAAAGCGTTGCTAGCCCTGGTCAAATAATGACTGCAGCCAAAGATAAAATTGGTGATGTTAACAGCTATGAATCTTTACCATCGAATCCATCCCCATTAATACGAGAAAATAACTCGGTTGCTTCCTCTGTATCAGACAGTACAACGTTGACTGAAAAGGAAGTTAGTGACTTAATCAACTTTGGTAAACTGTACAACAATTTGGATCAGAATAGTTTCATTGCGTCAAGTTACTACGACAGTTTTCCGGATCCGCAAACGGACTTTGATATAACACAACACCAACGAGACAATGACGAAATTTTAAGACAGGCCAATGAAGATATTGCTGCGAGAAAAGCGTCCGTAACGATCGGTTCAACAACCGGGTCAGCTTTACAAGAACATCAGCAACATCTGGATGAACAGTTCGAAAACGTTCCTTTGAGGATCATTGTCCCAGAGCCTACAAACGAGCAAACTGAGACAGTAAGTCCAAGGTCCATAAGGTCTAATACACCAACTTATCTCTTTTTTGTTTTAGAACGTGAATGAAGTCAAACGATTCGACAACTTTTCAAACGAATCTAACACAGAAGTAGATTCGTATTCAGATATTGATAATCGAGTGACTATGTCAGAAGTAAAGAGCGAACACGGTTCAGCGGAGATAGTGAATGACGAGAAAGCTGAGAACGTAAGCTCGTATGACTATTACTCGAACGATTCAACGGAAGACATGGTGCATTCTTCTTAGTTGATATTTTGGGCGGCGTAGTGTGGGTAGTGGTATGGTTGTTCATTAATTTATATGTTTTTATTTATTTATTTATTTTGTTGAATATAAAATTATAAGAAAATAGTGACAGCGGATTTTTCAATTCCCGAACAAATTCGCTTCAATTTCGTAGGCCGAGTTTATGGTAAGCTACTTACTTGAACTTGACATTTATTTACGCCTCCAAGCTGGTCCAACTAGTTTCTATAGGAATCACGACAGAGTAACGTGAAAAAGGCAGGAGCAGATAATGACACAAATACATCGCCTATAACATCGAGATGCATAAGATGATAGGCGAAGTAACTACAATTTGTGCCAGATTGTCTAGAAACGTGACGTGAGGAAGGCAAGATATTGGATAAAACTTCCCTCAGTCGTAAAATATTACGAGTTCACTTTCAGATAAGAGTTCCTGAACTAAATGTAAGCTGCAGGTAAAAACGTTACACTATACAGTTATGTTCATTGCAATCTCTCAGTGACTAAGTAGTTATTTATATGCGACGAGGCTGAGAATGAAGGCTCTTTGCTTGTAAAGTTATATGCGTATCTGTTCAGGACGATCTACCTGAGGCATTTTCACTTGTAGCTCTTACTTCGTGCTCGCAAACATATATTACGATGGTCGCAGATTTTTCCTTGTAGTCAAATTAGTTTAATTAATTAATTTCTTTCGGAAAAAGTTTACCAGCTGGACTTTATTCGAGCTATAACTTTTTATTTTGTACTGAGCCGATCACCGAAAACCTAAACAGATGTTAGCTCTAGTCGCTCAGTCAATATCAAATAATTTGCTTAACGCAAAGCTCAAAAACATTCTGTACACTCATGCCTGATCGGGTTGATTTCAAATCTGGTACTTCAATTTTTTTAACATGCATTTTACTATATAAAGGACCCTAATACCTAGAGCTAGCCAGTATTTTTGTCGTCGTTATCGATAACAGATGAATAGCCGTATGAGACAAGAATCGAATAATGGCCCCACACATACACCACACTACACACACATTCAATCTAGCACTCTACACAACATAAAGACGTTCGAAGTAAATATCATTTTGGCTGAACCCGTGGCTTTGGCGCTAGAGCTCTCGACTCATAATGGAGAGGTCCCGTGTTCACATCCGCGGCAAGATGATTTTTCCTTCATTCGCTTTCTATGTAACACTTACTCGTAGAAATTCTAATAGTCCGTTGCCAATTTGCAACGTTGAAAATATCGAATGTCCTGCAATTGCAATTATGACGGATGGAAGATCTACTACCAATGGCCTCTAGTTTCATCCCATATCAAATTTGCCGCCAAAGAAATTACTTAAAGTTTGACTGGGACATTATAAGCACACATGCATTACACTGTGTGTGTGTGTGTGTGTGTGTCTTGACGTACTTGACATATAGAAATTCGAACATCGATTCAGTCTTTTCTGAAAGAATTTTTCTGTGAAACCGGATTGTGAATTTCAATTTTTTTAAATTTCATTTCATTTGATACACAAAGTCGTAGTGATTAATTATGACATCATCACATAAATGTGAAACACCGAATTGCGACAAGCCTGCAACACTGCAATGTCCGACATGCCTCAAAATTGGAATTCAGGGATCATTTTTCTGTTCACAAGAGTGTTTCAAGTCGGCATGGAAAGGACATAAAGTTATACATGCGTTAGCAAGTAAGATGCGAAACCAATTTAATGGGAAGACTTACGTTGAATTGATGATTTGCTATTAGAGGGTGAGACTGGTGCGACTGACCCAGGACATGTTGCTTACAATCCATGGCCTTATTACACTTTTACCGGCAAATTGCGTCCCTGGGAACAGACTCCGATCCGTACGGTGCCAACTAGCATTGGTCGTCCTGATTATGCTGATCATCCTGCCGGTAAACCGTTAAGTGAAGAGAGTTTTCGTGGTAAGTTTTCAATGATAGTTTTCAATGAAACCGATCCGATCTAACCTCAGTTGTTGGTAGGTAACACCACTATTAAGGTACTAGACGATGAAGAAATCGAATCGATGAGAGTTTCGTGTAAATTGGGTCGTGAAGTGCTAGACGAAGCGGCTAAGACTGTTGGTGTCGGCGTTACCACTGATGAAATAGATCGTGTGGTACATGAGGCATGCATCGAACGAGAATGCTATCCGAGTCCTTTGAATTATTACAAATTTCCTGCTTCCTGTTGCACTTCAGTCAACGAAGTTATTTGTCATGGCATACCTGACACAAGACCATTAGAGGTATTGGCGTTTTTACTTTGATTGAACTTTTATCACTAATTGGTACGAGTTACTAGGATGGCGATTTGTGCAACGTAGATGTGACAGTGTATCATCGTGGCTTTCACGGTGATCTCAATGAAACCTTTTTCGTTGGCAATGTTTCCGACAAGCACAAAAACTTAGTCAAAGTAACCTATGAAGCGCTGAGTAAGGCAATCGAAATAGTTAAGCCGGGCGAAAGATATCGAGAAATCGGAAATGTAATCCAAAAGCATGTTCAAACACATGGCTACAGTGTCGTGAAGAGTTACTGTGGACATGGAATCCATCGGTTATTCCACACCGCACCGAATGTACCACACTATGCCAGTAATATTTACCGTTTTGTTCCCCTCGATTCGCTCCAATCAATAATGTTCGAATTTCAGAAAATAATGCTGTGGGTGTAATGAAAGCCGGAAACGTTTTTACAATCGAGCCAATGATCTCCGAAGGAACCTGGCGTGACGCTCAATGGCCCGATGACTGGACAGCCGTAACTCAAGATGGCCTGTGGAGTGCTCAATTCGAACAAACTCTTTTAGTAACGGAAACGGGTTGTGAAATAATGACCAGACGACGTACGAATAACGGACAACCGTGGTTTTTGGACAATTTTTAGATGAATTACCGAAAATTTTTACATTTTTTTTTCTATTTAACGCGCGTTTGTTGGGATGTTTTTTTTTTAAATAATTGATAATCCTAAAATTAATGGACGCAACCTGTTTTTAATGCGATTGCTACATCCAAATTTTTTTGTTTCTTGAGAATTCTTAAAATAAAATTTGCATTTCAAAAGTTCCATTTGTTTAATAAAAACAGAAACAATGAAAGTGAGAATTTTTGGGATTTCCTAACAACGAAATTCCTCGTAATTTGTATTACAAAAAACGTAGCTCACGTGAGAGCGTTTCAAATATTTTTGTATGAAACACTCTCTCGTGAGCTGCGTTACATGACACAAATTACATGCAATTCCCAGGGGAATTTCCCAAATTTAAGAAATACCAGTAGAAGAGAAAAGTTGAGTTAAAATCAAGAGGCGAAAAGGGTAGCGATAGGAGGAAACATAAATATGTGAAGCGTGTGCAGTGACAATGCAATGAATAACAATGCCACCTTGCGAGTATACGAAATGAATGATTAAGGTAAGTCAGTACGGATCCATCTCTTATCACAGTCGTATCGATTTCCGTTGAAATTTTAACATTTGAGACGTAATTACGTAATTTCGAAATCACCTTGGAACCTCAGTCAAACATTAGTCGAACTCGACGTGTTACAAACGTACTGCTTGACTGGAATACAAAAGAAAAATTTGGATTAGGCCTCTTTCGCGTCGCTATGTGTACGAGCAGGTAGGCGTAAGCTCATAAGACCCCAGTATTTCGTGCAGAACTAAAAATGTAGAACTTTTGTTTTCTTCTGATAAAATAAATTTTATTTTTAATTATATCATAGAGTTTGATGCTCATTTACACTTTTCGATTTTGTTTCTTTTTCATCTTGCTCAAAACATATGACAATACCTAAACCGGTTTCTTTTTCCATCCGGAATAGGCGATATGGGGCGTCAGTTGTCTCTAAGTAAGTTAAAAATTGTCGCTGCAATTCCAAAAGTCGAAACTTAATTGCATAGATCGCATCTTCTGGGTAATCCTGTTGTTTTAACTGCCACTCCGTAGTAGTCATCATTAGTTTAATGGCGTTTGATTCTGAGGTCGGGGTCAAGGGTGCTGTTGGAGAAGCTGCCGTTATATCGCTCATTCAATCTTCCAATTTAAAGGTTTTTTTTACCTTCGTTGCAGTTTTCAATTCCTGCACATTGCTCGACGAATTGCTTCATGTCGATGTGGAATGGAAGAATTCCCTCTTTGTTTTGGGACAGGGCCTCGATTGATCCGATCCGGGAACAGCTGCCTGATGCTTGAACTGTTTCGTTTCTAAGAGTAATCAGCTTTGGCGTTACAACTCGTGCTAAATAATATCGGAAACGATTCTGCAAAAACATCTGTTCTTGATTGATTCTCTCGCCGACTGCTTTTGGCAACCTCTTCTGCAATGCAGTGACTATATTATCTCTCATCAGTTGTGCTAGCATATTCGCTTCAACTGATCCTTTAAGCTTTTTTGGATCAGTGCCTACAATATGGACACATTTATTAAAGTTGATTCGAACTATGAGAATGTATCCTTTACCTTCGGTACTATCATGCTGATAAGACGAAGCTCCAGACGAAGACGATTCTGGACAAAACATATATACTTTTGATTATTCAAATAATGAAAACTAGACTAAATGCATATGGCGTATTCTTTGACCTTGTCCCGTGACGGACAGAAATCGTTTTAGAATTGCTCGAAAACTACAGGACTTTTATTAGAGAAACCTTGATGGAGCATTAACTGATCCACTCGTTCACAGAATTCAAGAGAGTCCAAGATGCCCTAAGAAAAGTCTAATGGATATTGAGCTATTTGGGTTAAAAGTTTCGTTAGTCACGGGACAGGTCATGGATTGCTTCATATACAACATAAAACAATTAGAAAGAACAATTACATTTCATCAAGTAATGGTACTGACCATTTAGTTGCTCTCAATTGCTCTCTGAAAACACTGTATAGAGGTACCGGACATGCTGCACTCAATTATCAACACTAATTGTTTTGCTTACCACTGGAACCAGAACTAGAATGTAAATTTTCCATGTCTAGTATATCATCCACCAGAGAACGTTGCGACATTAGTTTCTTTCAATGTAAAAATTCAATTTTGAACTTGCAAAAAATCCGAAAAATGGATTTAACATTCTCTTGATTTGGTTTTTTTACTTTCGTCGTTTGACAATTTGGTACGCGCGTATAAAATTTATAGTGTTGGCATCAAACTTTTCGATAAGACCTATCGATGTTCGATGTTCGAATTTCTTAATGGCATCGGACTGATGTGCGAACGGTATGTGTGCAGAGAAATGATAAGCGCGGCCACTCATGACTGTGGTAGAACACGTATACTGAGCGCTGAAAATTGACATATGAAACCATTATAATATGATTGTCTAAGTTTGTGATAACAGCAGGCATGTGTGTGAGTACATATCTTGCCTCCATCGAGCAAAATTTCAAACAAAATCCCTCTTTTATGAAAGTTGAACGCAACTCTAAACTTTTTGGGACAAAATAAACAGAGAAATGATAAAACCGGCCGCTCGTCGCTCACCGGACTAGAATGCGCACCTGGAGGTCTTTCATATAATCGTTGAAATGTCAAAAATTTGAAAATTTTGGTTTATCATTATCGTAAAATTGAAACGATATCGCAAAATTGAAACATTATCGCAAAATTTTGTAATTTGATCGAAATATGTTGAGATTTGATCACATATTTTGCGATAAACAATTTTGACACTTTGGCCGGAAAAATTTCTCCATCGTCTTCTAATTTTTAAACGTCATAGCCAGATGCGGCCGGTTTTATCATTTCTCTGAAAATAAAGGAAAATCAGGAAAATACAATTGTGACACAAGTCTCCTTCACACACCCAAGGCTGTATACTTTGGGGAGGTCACGCAGATACAGATACGCGGGTTACACACCACAGTTGATGATAAAATGGCCGATTTCATTCAAAAATTCACCTACTCTGATGATTCTCGTCGTCTTGATGATGTGGTGAATTTTTTTACATGTAAAATCATCAGAAGTGGTGTGTTCCCGCGTATCTAATAAAATGGCGGTCTGCGTGACCTCCTCAAAGTATACAGCCTTGCACACACCTCTATCTACTTTTTTCTGTCTTCTTTTGACAGCGACTGTCACAACATAACCACAAAATCGACCAATTGTTTTGTATTTTTGTCGGGTATTTTTTTATCCGAATTAATCGAAATGACTACAATAATCAGACACTTCCTGCGAAGGACACCAATTTTGTATCGGTCTAAAGTTGTTGTCTCCAACTACAGAAGGAATCATCAAATCCAAAGCAACGTTGTATCGTCTGCATCTCCAACAAATACACAACGTGTGAAACGTGTGAATTACAAAATGATGTACACTGTCGTCAACTCAACCGTACATGATGATTTGTCGCCAAGTGAAGCCGCTTTCCTATTAGAATGCTGCACAATGTTACCCGATACTGGCAGACAAGAAACGTCGAAACTCATCGATACAATTTGGAATGATGGAATTTTTAGATGTGGTCAGCCAACAAAAGACCAGATTGTTGCGTTGTTACGGGCATATAAAGTTGTCGGTCGAAGTATTGACGATTTTAATGAATTTTTAGCTCGATACGACTGATACGACTACGATGGAGAAGTTCAATTGTACGAAGAGTTTCTATATTTGGCTTGTGAAAATGGAGGAGTTTCCGATGGAATTGTGAAAATTTTGGCAGACATTAAAAGCCGAGGATTTCCGTTAACTGAAAATTTGTTCAACGCAATTGATATTGGGCCACTCGAAGAATAAGAGTGTGGAGAATTGTGAAAATGTTTTGGAGACCATGGTTATGGCTAATTTGAGACCTACATCTGAAACGTATAATGCAGCTAGTTAGAGCCTACATAGAGAACGGATTTATCAACAAAAGTAAGGTCAAGTTCGAAAATTGGCATGTTAGGGTCGGCCCTTCCAGAGCTAGGGCCCTATAGGTGTTTTTCAGTCTTTCGACGATATCTACCGAAATAAGCACGCAATAGCTGCTTGTGATCTATCAAATGAAAGGTATTGACGAGTAGAACAAAGTTGCTGAATATTGTTTTTGGGTAAGATGCAACGCGGGCTTGTTGGGAGGGCTCAAAGGTCGTTACTCGGCCCTAAGGGTTTTTTGCACATAAATCGAGTAAATCTCATCCGATTTTGCTAGTTTTTGTTTCATTTGAGAGGTAATTGAATACCCAATGGAAAGTTGGCAAAAAATTTTGGGTTTCTAAAATAATGTCGTAAATTGTTGGTTTTATTTGAGAGGTACTTCGTACGGGCTTTCGTAATTGCGCTATGCGCAATTTTAAAAATGAACACTTTCAGTAAATTTGACCATGCCCAACTTGACTTGCGGTAACAGACGCATTAGAGGGTTGTAGACGTATTAGGGTTCCGGGCGTATTACGGCTACGGACGTATTATGGTTACGGACGAAATAGGATTACGGGTCGTACGGGGCTAGGTCGCAGCAAACGCTCCGACTGTTCTGATGCCTTGTTTTATTGCGGATCGTCATCTATGAACATAACCAAATGCTTTGCCCTTACTGTCTGCTTCCAATTCGACGTGTTGCAAACGGCATATTAGTCTTATAAGCCCCCAGTAGTTCGTACGGGGCTAAAAAAAACAGTAAATCACGAAACAGAAATTGTGTCGGTTTTCAAAATTCCGCGAGTGTACAACGTTTTCAATAACAATCTTTCATGCGCGATTTAAGTTTTGTTTCAGTGAAGAATGGCATACACTTATACTGTTTATGATTTGCCAATTGAAAGTATTTTTGAAAGTAGGCTTCAAACTGAGAAAATTCGTATTTGTTGACTCTTTGTTTTAAAAATGCTTTAGCATTTTTGTTGATACGAACTTTGCTAGTATATAGTTTCGAAACGTGTTGATTTAACTGTCCTTTTTTAGAGAACGACCGCCATCATTGCAGTGCATTGCAGTGTATTTTTTTTTTCTACAGTTCAGTTACTTTGAGAGTGCCGGACACGAACGACGAACGTGCCAAATTACAATGAGTATAAAAACAGATTCTAACGCAAACATTTTCATATTACTTCGACAAAAATATTGAGTGCGTTCAAGATTACTCGACAGAAATTTGAAAAATCGGCCGTACCTGGTATGTACATTCATTGCCAAATTCATCGCCACAATCGTCACGGGCAAACTTCTGTATTTTCTCGTTAAAAACAAGTTTCGGCGGTTGATTCTCAAGGTTCTGAAAGAACTGGTTAAGACACTTACGAAGGCGGGTGAAACACTAATTTTGTTAAAAAGCAAGGCACTTCAAGCATTAATTGTACTCTATATTGGGAGGAAAACTCTGGAAATTCCCAAAAAAAACACGCCCATTTTGAATGATGTCATACTGAACTACACAGACAGATATTTGGAGTTAGATCTTAATTTTTTATGGATTAGCAGTGCGCGCCTTTATGGATCTTTATGGAATTAACATTTAATTCCATTGAGAATTACGTTCATTTAACCCTAAATCATTAAGTTATATAGGAATTACATTTTCTTAATTATCGTCGTTGTTACCAATTTTAATTTCTTTAATTTCTACAGTCGACGGATTATTTCGTTTCAGCTGATCCACTCATACAAATTCAAGTTTTTTTTTACGTCAATAAATGGTCTTTTCTCTGTATGAGTGGAACAATTACAAAACGTTTAAAAATTTTAATCTAATTTTTTATCTGTGTATGCTTTGTGTCATCTAATCAATGTTCATACCAAAGCAAAGAAAATACGCTTACACAAATTGCTAAATAGAAATTTTCATTTTTTTTAAACGGAGCCTGAAATGGAGCGACAATATTCAATTTATTTTCCAAAAAAGTCATTTTACACAAAAATTATCGTTTCCTTGTCAGATTTAAAACCGATTTGGAACATTTCAATCAATTACTCTCAGTAATTCGACAGGTACTAAATTTTCTATACATTTTCTCGTCAACAGGTATTTTCTCTACCAACATTATTCGATTTACCAGTATTTACTCGGTATTTACCCACATCTCCGCATGTACCTTACTCTGTGACTGCCATTACCCGAGTCGGTTACCCAAAGCTGTGTACTGTCGCAGGTAGCGCCAATCACCATCAAATGAGAGTGTAACGAACGTCGAACTGTATTGACGAAAGCGAGCTACTCCTCTCGACAGTCCGCTCGCTTGTATTTATAATAATTTAGGAAAAGTCAACCGAAACATCAAATATTTTTGTTCTGTATGTTATTTTGACGGTACATTCAATGGTCCCAAAAGGTACACATTTCGCAAGGAAAGTAAAATTTACAAATTTATCGAAAATTTCTCATAAAAAATTAGTCTGAAATGCTGCTTCACATGAATCGTCACATGAATATTAATTAGTGTAGAGAAAGAAAACTTTTCTAATTGACGGGGTGTACAAACAGTTCTTTTAAATCAAATAGTACAGAGGATGTCAGTAAAGTTTAGACAGTTTAAAAATACCACGCGCGTGTATGTAACACTTTCAATGAAAGAGTTTCATCTGTATAAACACTTTTGCTGGTATAGGTGGATCAGCTGAAAAACAGGCGAAGCAAATTCGTGTTCGCTTGACGAACGAATAATGCGAGAACAAATTATTTACTCTTTTTTTTTATTTATTCAAACATTTCTACATCATGAAATTAGTATAACAAATCGCATTGTGGTTCTCCACTGTGAGACACTTTAAAGGAATAACCAATTAAAATTATATAAAAAATAGTCCTTGAAATATAGCATGAAACTTGACCTGCAATTTACAGTAGCTGGCCTAAAAATAAGAATGGAAAAATTGACTTGAAATAAAGCATGGAAATCAAAAATATAGAATTAAATGAAAAATTTAATACGATAATAAGTCAGAAAGGAATGGGAAGACAAGCTGGAGCAAGCCGTCGGGGAGCAGGAGGCAGAGGCATCCTTCACGCACCAAAAATCCAGCATCCAATAAAAAAAAAACCGATGATCCATCAAAAAAATAAAAAAGCTAAAATCGGTTACCTTTAGTCTCTTTATCTTCAGCCAAGTGAGTACCCTAAGTTAAAAGCGGATTGCCCTGATCCTGCTTTGTACGATCATTTTGAGGAAACATACCCACGAATTCATTTAAAAAAAAAACCCTTTTTTCCATTGGTGGAAATTCAAAATAACGAAATTGTCCCATTTAAAGTGCGACATAGATGATGAGGAAATTAGTTTTCACTGTAACGTATTCCAAAATTATTTTCTGTTCTGATTGTTCTCCGTCACCGCTGTCAATCGTCGACATACATTCTATGCAGGTAAATTTTAAAAGGTAAAAACACCTCTATATACGTCAAGAGATCCTATCATTAAAATAACTATTACAGTACAATTCATCACACTGCGAATATACAAAATAAAAAATATTTACAAAAAAAAATCAGACGAAGTTATCATTGTATATTCCACTTTTGTGTTTCCCGTATTGATATATACTAAACACCTATTACTCTTGACTGTAAGTCATAGTTAAAAACAAGTGGGTATTATATATAGCTATATGAAAACGTATATCCGAATAATATATTTCATTTTGTAGTAGAACGAAGTCCTAACGAAGTGATGTACATATACAGTATAAGCATGTACAAGAAAAAGGGCAAAATCATTCAGTACTTCAACTGATTCAATTTCAGATTCACTTCTTCAGTTGCTGTACGGAAATCGAATTGTACGGGTGTTTATGATTTTACTTTTTTTTAAATGTAAAGTGAAAGACAAGTGGTGAATAAACGCGCGGGATATATAATTTGTATCATCGTCTTTTATTATCGTTGGAAATTTGTATAGAAATGTGCAGAAAGAAATATAATAACTGATATGATGAATGTGTAAAAAAGAAACATTTTTTTACATTTTTTGAATTTTAATTAAATATAAAACAAAATCCTTAATTGTATATGTGAATGAGGTGGTTGAATTGAGTGTTTAGCAAAGATATCATTTGGTGAAAAGATATCTTTATTTATATTTTGTTGTCGGTTATTTTGGATAGATTTTTTTTTATATGAAGACAAAGTTGTCCTCTGACGGAAGGCATATCCACATTGTCCACGGTATTGTTGAAAAACAAAAAAACCAGTTGAGTTGTTCCACACACAAGAAAATATGATATAGAATCGGGAAACAACGAGTGCAACTAAAATCTAATTATGAAATCATTTAATAATATTATACAATTCATAGTAGTATTGATTGTGTGTTCGATTTGTTTCGAACACGGTGATTGTATTCAAAATGATACGTTGAACACAAGGAGACACAAACAAAAGAAATACAGTATAGATGATCTCTTATCGAATAAATTTGAATTAAAAACGTCTGAGGATATCGATATGGACCCATGCAAAGCAGGTAAGATTTTTTTTCGGTTTTGTTTTATTTAAAAAAAAAAATTTCAAAAGTTGACAAAGGAATAATATTTTGGAACTGTAGGCAGGGCATGCATATATTATGTACTGTGTACATATATAGAAATGTTCGTTCGTTTAACGAACTTTAATTTAATTGGACCATTCAATTCAAAACTCTTTCATTTCGTTACCTTTTGTTCTAAATATAAATTTTTAAAATATCACAAAAAAAATCCTTGTTTTTTTGTAAAATTCCAGAGAAAAAGAATTTTACAAAAAAACGATAAATGACAAAATAAAATAAATAAATTGGAAATTCGATAGATAAATAATAAACAAATCGAACAGACAATGAGAATCTCTCAATATATTTGTATATATACGGAATATGTTCAGTTCAATGTGTAAAATTATCAAATATTGCCGTTTTTAAAATTAATAAGAGGTCATTTGTTGGCCTGTTAGTTCAA
Source organism: Bradysia coprophila (assembly GCF_014529535.1). Taxonomy (NCBI): domain Eukaryota; kingdom Metazoa; phylum Arthropoda; class Insecta; order Diptera; family Sciaridae; genus Bradysia; species Bradysia coprophila. Next base: position 425,199 of record NW_023503296.1, on the reverse strand, counting down.
GTAAATAAATACAAAAAATTGATAAGATGTTATGGTTATTTTTCTCTTTTCACAGCAACAAACAAGTATAAATCTCAATAATATTATTTTCTACAGCAAAATTCATTTTATATATTAATTCTAGAAATAATTAGTCATTTCGCACATTATATAAAATAAAATGTGCCTGCCACAATCAAATAATAATTTTAAAAAATATTCCGTATGCTCATGACATGTATATAACATTCAGTTCTCAATAAATGAATTCTTAGAATACGCAATGACCTCGCCAAGATACCATTGTAGATAAATTCAATTTTTAAATATAAAAAAACTTTTTTTTTATTTCTTTACTGTCGAAAACTTCTATCCTAATTAAAGTCATAGCGGTTATTGTAGATGAGTTGCATCAATAAAATAAGCTTCACAGAACTTCCTTGCAAAGTTTCATTTTATCCAAATTGTTGTACTTCAATAGCATTGCAAGTTACGAGCGCCCTTAAATGCCCGAAACAGTTAAATCAAACGCTTTCACAGTTCCAACTTAGCTTTAAATATTAAACTTTTTCTTTTCTAATTTTTTTTTTTTCGTACAATAAACTCGTGTTAAGTACTCTAAATATAATCGCTAAGTTTGCCATTATTTTTGAAAATAGTGTAGATGAGTGGCGTTTATCCTTTATCAGAATAGCCTTTGCATTTCTCTCGTTAAGACAGGAGGCATGTTTTGATGGTGTTAGATACAATATACAGTCCATGCAAGTGTAAACACATCTACATGACTACAAATTTATCCTATTAACCAATATCATAGCACCGCTCCACTCCTAGAAAATTGTTATCAAAGGTATGAAAATAGCCTTTGCATTTTTTTTTCGTTAAGACAGGAGGCACGCGTTTTGATGGTGTTAGATAAAATACACAGTCCGTGCAAGTGTAAACGCATACATGATTGCAAATTTTGAGGCTTTTAGACGTTTGACAAACGAGTGTTAATTCTATTAGCAGTTCCAATATTTGGTACTACTGGCAGGCAATATATTTGGGTAAAACATATAGATACTGTAACTCAACTCTTTACATATAGAAGGAAACACCGAAATAGTTTACTTTGGTAAAGTTTTTCATTGATAAATTACACACCGACAAAAAAGTTTCGAAAAACGCACCTGTAGGAGGTAACTTTGTCTCCAGGTAATCTACATTATCAGCCGCAGCTGTATTTTTTGTATGGGCGCTACAGCTGTTACAGCTGTTACAGCTATTGTGGATTACCTGGAGACAAAGTTACCTCCTACAGGTGAGTTTTTCGAAACTTTTTTGTCAGTGCACAAACAATATTATAAGAAAATGCGACTAACGCGACGCCTAATATATACAAGCACATCGAATATCGTTAACTTAATCTTTCGTCCACAGAAATTATTGAAAGAAAGGCAGTAATAGTATTTGATAAGTGGGGTGTCAAATAGCAACTTGGAACCTCGTAAGTACAATGTTTTACGTGATTAGGCAATGTAAATGAAAATGAAACATGCCGTAACACGTAAAATATAATACGCCTTCGATTCTGGACACTCTTGAGTAAGCAAATTTTCCCGCATTTATGTAACATAGTATTACTCACTGAACCGGAACCGAAAGTCGAAGTATGAGACAAAACCCAAAATTTTGATCAACTGGGTATCATATTTTGTTTTTGACTATTGCTAGACATACAGCAAACATTTCTTTTCAAACTTTGGTTACCCCATATACCTAGCTTTCCATCGAACACATAGTCATCCCTATTCTACCCAACCAGTGCCCATAGAAACTTGTGTAAGAAGACCTGGGTTTGAATTTTTAAGGCACGCCACGGGTGAATTAAGCTTGTCAAGAACATTTAAAGTCAGTTTTGAGATCTGGAGAGCGAGACCTATGTATCAAACAGTCTTCAGGAAAATCGGACCGATGAATTTAATTGTAAGAAATCCTGTTTCCGTAATATCAAACCGTTTCGGTTGGCTCAGTAACTCTGGAACTTATTACATTTTTTGTGTGCTTTTTAATTCCAGAGCTATATTAAAAAGAACTCATTCAAGTACTGAAGGTGCCCTTTCTGCATTTAACCATTCTGTGTGGTTCATTTTAAAAGCGAAAGCATCACATAGGATTTGATCATCCATATTATTCATCCATCGCATCATGCAACGCACAGTGCTTTGCATCATGTCATATCGTGCTATGAACTACGTAGTTGTTGTCACAACGATACCGAATGCGTACCAAAATTTCCCGAATGACTTTTCCGCAAAAAAGAAGTTACTGTGAAGGTGTTTGTGACTTGATAACAGTATCTGGTACAAAACTTAACACCAATCTTAGTCTTTTACTAATAAGTACAAATAAACAGACTAGAAATGCACAGGTCATAAATCGATTCTTGTCTGATTTTCAATACACAACTCCCAACAATAACAGGTTTCTGGTGTCAGTAGAAGGGTATAAGGGTGTAAGGGTGTTTTACTCGTCATCAGTTTCTTTTTACATAAAATTGACAAATTGTTAGTTCAATTTGCATATCGCAATAAAAGTTTTGAAAATATTTTGTGAGCATTAAAATAACAATTAAACGAACTCTTAACTTAATTAAGACGGTAATTAAAATCAAAGCACGGAATAGCCCCTACAAATTACAAAAGTTTTGTAGTAACATAATTATACTACGGCTGCCGGTTATTTGTTCTGCAAAAACTTTCGTAAATTGTTGTATATACCATGTATTCAATTGAGAAAAATTTTCACCAGTTTCCAATTAATGCTCCACAATAGTTTCCGGAAGTATTTCATTTCATTTAAATATTAAAAATGAATTTAGTGAGTTGACAAGTAGTATAACAACTTCAGAATTTTAGTTTTGGCGGATTCAAACCCATTAAATCGTAATGAGTAATGGGTACGCCAAGCATCAAAATCAATCAAATGTTAACCGCGATATGTTCCAGCCAATTTATGTTGGTTGGCACATCATTGTGCCTTCATATGTGACGAGCTCTACGATGTCGCACGATATCTTCCATCCGTTTAAGTTTCTCCACATTCGTCTAACGGGTGGCTCAGTGACATCCAATTTGTGCATCATATAGACAGAGTACCCCTGGGTTGGTCTGATATTCGATTGAGTATTTTTATTAGAATTTTATTAAATATCTTGACTAAATCACTCTGACAATTGAGGAGGTTGAAGAACCGAATTTTTTTATGAATGCGCATTTTTGAGATTCGATTTTCACTCATTTTTCTTTTTCATTTAAATGTTTGCAATCTCAAGCTTATAGAAATAACAGATAATATTTTTTGTTGATTCTGTTTCAGACTAGAGCTCTCATAATTACACAAAATTTAAAACGAAAATTTTTTATAGTGTGCTGAACGCACGACTCGATGTCAACCCAATGCAGAATGGAAAACTAGAAATTTTGTCTTCCTTGTTACGAATGTACGTTCGCTCCAATTACCCCGATTCGAATCCTAGAATTTCAATTGGATTTTAAAACGAAATCTTTCAGAAACTACGACCCACCGAATTTTGGAAACATTGTTTATGTAATGCATGATATATCAAGTCATATCTGATCTGAATGAATTTTCAATGACTGAGCTCCCTCTCCACACATCTATTTGTGTTCCCATAAAGTTTAATAAATACACTTGAAATTACACTCCGAACTGACACAATGTGCATATAGTGTATCAGGATATGAACATAGCTCGAGACATTGTTGTTATTATTATTTTAACATCAAACGAAATCCGTACCGACTTCGAGCTTAATAACTTAGAATTTAAAGCCTAATACTTTCATTGTTAATGAGCACAAACAATTCTTATCTCTAAGAAAACTATAATTCTCAACCCCATTCTCTGCAATTAAGTATCTCATTCGAGACGAAGACGGGTATCTATCTATTATACATATACATACAACACAAAAACATAAACGTTAATTTTGTACATTTAAACATTGTTTATTGGATGGATTAAAACAAGTTTTGTAAAGATAAATTTCATGCAAATTTAAATGTTATAGATTGGCAGCAAGGGTAGATTTAATTAACCGTAAATCGGGACAAACTCTTAAAAAAGATAAGAACGATTTTAATTAAAGAAAGATGAATTAATATCTATAAGGACTCTATGAAGTGTATACACATGCAAACATTTCTATAAAGCATAAATACCTTTATGATGGTGATGTAATATAAATTGTATAAGCAAAGGTACAGAGTGTTTCTCGTTTGTAATAAAATGATAATCTCTTGTACAAAATACGTACTTAAGTTATGTAAGTAGGAAAATAAAAACTGAGAAAATTTACTTTTATTCAAAAATTGAATGGGATAGGTAATTCGAGCTCTTGAATGTTTTAATTAATTTGTTGAGTGAATTACACAATTTATTTTTGACGATTTAAAATGTGACACAGTTGAAAGAGATTAGAATTTCAGAATTGTCTTTAACAAGAAAACAAATGGAATTTTGTGGAAGAGGAGTAAGAGGAACTTAACGATCAGGATATAATGTTGTGTTGTCAGTTTTAACATAATTTCAGTACACCAATTTAACCTTTTTTGTTTTTTTAGAAAGGGTAGTCATCTGTTAGGGAAGGGGCATATTGTGACGGCAAAAATATTTGTCGAGATCTAGCTATGTACATATGTATGAACAAGTGAGGCTAACCTATTGAAGTACTAGATATTCATATAACCAAGGGATAAAAATGTGAAAAGTCCAGCTTTAGTGCGAATTGCTTGTGAACCTTACACACCAACAACAAAATAGAAAAAATGCTTTATTACCTGCAAGATGCTAAAGTTTACCATTACGTAGCAGAGTGTACCCTGCAAAAATGATACATTATTTGAAGAATATTTTCGGTTTATTTTACGTGACTATGTGTTTTGAACAACTAGCTTCGGTAACTGTAGTTCGACAAATTTAGTCTCTCGAAAAACAGTCACCGAAGCTTGTTGCTGAAAAACACACGAGTGAGTTTGCTTTTATAACACAATTTTTACCTCTGGTAATGAATTACTTTCGCAACATCCAATGTAAAATGTAATCTTCTGTCATGCAAAACCGATCAAACAATGTTCATACATATAAAAGTGATGTTTGAAAACCGTGAAATTGGGACAAATGATCGGTAAAAAATCCAAACACCAAATTTATGAGAATATTTCCGTTCAAACCACGATTTTGCTAATTATTCGCTGTTCTCATTTACTTCTGATGGCAAAACGATAAAGAATGTCCGAGCTATTTATCACACCGTACGATGCTGGACAAAACGCAAAACGGAAGATGAGAACGGTTATCATTAAAAAGAAACCTTCTGCATCACAAGCACTTGCATTTTCTGTTGATTGTAGAAAATATTTCGACAATGTTAATTGATGAAAATAAAGACTCGACTGCAATCAATTACAATCAATAATTGATTAATGAACACTTAACTTCTTCAGATACCGAGAACATTTAGATTGTAATTGTGTCACATCTGAGTCTTTCCTGTTCTTAGTTCGTATTATGCATTCAATTTGAAATTGTTGTGGTTCGTCGAACTATATCAATTATTTTATTTATAAACATTATGACTCCACGTAGCACGTTTAGAATAACAATCGTAGCGGTCTAACAAAGTATAGTTCTTTCGTATGGAATATCATCTCTGCGTTAACGATGGCAAAAGGACTATCAGTAGAATTATTAGCTTAAAATTTACTTTGTGATCAAATTCACTATTAAAATTGTGAAATTAAAACTTCCATTGTTGTATGCTATATGAATCCAATTATTTCCATATCAGATATCAATTTTAAAGTACGTTTTTATAGGTATGCTAACGTCGATATTGTATGTGGATTCTACATTGTATAAATATATGCGAATGGAATTAATTAGATTTAAATCGTATTACAATGTTGGAAGCTACAATTCCATAAGTGTACAGCCAAATTCAACAGTCTCTATTTGTAGCATTTATATTGAAAAACAGTAGAAATATGCACAAACCTACTTATCAGTTGTGGACAGTAGATTTTAGACAATGTAGCCCGAGTTGTATCCCGAACGAACTGAGGGAGACAAGCGAATGTGCCCAAAACCAGCCGTCCACAACAGGAACAGATACAACTTTTTACGAAATTTTGTCCCGTGGAAAAAAAAATTATATTTTCACAACGCAGAAGAGAAAATAGACATTTTTGAACTCATGTGAAACTTCGGAAGCCTTTGCTGTGAAAAACGAGAAAAAAGTTGGAAATTGCATTCCTCGTGTGACTTGTGGTATACGCTGGAAATACGAACGAAATCCAACTTAAAACTTTTCTTTCCTCGTTGAACAAATAACTATTTTGTGCTTCGGGGACAAAAATGCGGTCAATTTTGGATTTTTTCTCTAGTTTTTGTCCCTTTGCATGGAAACGATTGTCTTGATGTCTTGAACGATTGATTTTAAGCACTTTCGCTTGTAGCACTTTGTTCGAACGAAATTACCTATAAACGATCATCCAAGACATAGATCATCCAAGTCATCTATGTAAATAACTAATGTAACCGAATTACACCACGGTGAGCTTGACATTTTTTTTATTCGACCTCTCGTGGACATGAAATGTTTTTAGTGGTTTTGTAGAGGGCGGCACCACGAGTAAGAATAACATAACAAGAGAATATTTCGATGGGAAAATTTTTAATGAGATCGATTTTTCATTTTTTTGGGACCTGCGGGAAGCTTCGAAGACTGTTCGGACTCCTCTGGTGACTCGTTTGATCACAAAAATATAGTTGGTGTTTAGCCTGAGATCTAAGTTTTACAGCGTTACCAATCATGATATAAATGACTACCAACAAACTTCTTTTATGAAGCAAAGTCATTAAACTAGGTCGCTGAGAATTTGAAAGGCTCTATCACATGTGGATGATTTCTATTTTTACTCAAAAAGTATGTTTAGTTATTTTACATATTTTAATAAAAGTCGAAAGAAGATTTTTGACTCGAAATATGTTTTTTTATAAATCGCAGCGATGAGCAAATTGCACTATCTCAAGTCACAAATTAAAAAAACCTTCTCCAATAGCCATTCTAAGCTAACTCTGCAACATTTTAGTTGTTTCCACTAAAAAATGAGACATTATACGAAGACAAATTGATGGCCGTTCAGGTCTAACAACAAAGATTATATCAGAATGAAATACAAATTTATTTTCCGACCTTAATTAACTTCCAAATTATGTAAAATAACTAAACATACTTTTTGAGACAAAATAGAAATCATCCACATGTGATAAGGCCTTTCAAATTTGCAGCGACCTAGTTGTATGACTTTGCTTCATAAAAGATGTTTGTTGGTATCGCCGTAAAGCTTAGACCTCAGGCTAAACAGCAACTATATTTTTGTGATCAAACGAGTCACCAGTGGAGTCCGAACAGTCTTCAAAGCTTCCCGCAGCTTCCAAAAAAATGAAAAAAAGATCTAATTAAAAATTTTCCCATCGAAATATTTTCTTGTTATGTTATTCTTATTCGTGGTGCCGCCCTCTACAAAAACCACAAGAAACTTTTCATGTCCACGAGAGGTCGAATAAAATTTTTTTCAAGCTCACCATGACACTCGAAGTATAATCGAAGCATATATGTTCAAGGTACAAGGCTGCCTTAAGAGTAATGGACCCTTTGCAAATTTGGAGCCTACATTTAGGCGGAAAAATATTCGTTTTTCGATGATTTCTCTGAACCAAAATCTTTTTTCGAAAATGTAAAACCACTAAAGCACGCACACATGTGTTACTTTTAAAGGAAAAATTGGTTTGTGGGTGATAACTTGGCCCACTTGGAGAAACCTGTGAAGATTACACAAATTTACACAATCTGCAAAGGTTTCTCCAAGTGTGATAAGTTATCATCCACAAACCAATTTTTGCTTGAAAGGTAACACATTTTTGCATGCTTTAATGATTTAACATTTTCGAAAAAAAAAATTTGGTTCAGAGAAATCATCGAAAAACGAATATTTTTCCGCCTAAATGTAGGCTATAGATTTACAAAGGGGTGAGCGCTCTTAAGATTTTCTGGCACTTCAGGCGATTTTTAAATTTGTATGTCTTAGGTGACTCAAAAACATTGCCAAGGTATGGTCCCGAAATGTCTTAAATGTGCTGAAATTTTTGGGTTGACTAAACTAAAAAGAAAGGACAGAAAGATATTTCAACTATGACTAAACTGGCGTATAATTAGTAGCTTGTCGTCTGAAAATAGGCGGCTTACATCTTTCGACATCAATGATGAAATAGCTTAAACAAAGAACTTAAAATGTTTCATTTTAAATGTGGATACTTTCACTTACTATTCGCTTCGCATGATTCAATCAATTATCACAATTAATTGTTATAATTCAATGATGTGATCATATTTCTTATGAAGTCCTTGTCTACCCAATTTTTGTGCTCAAAGCAACAAAGTATATGTATCATCGTTTGACCGACCTCCGCGACTTTAAATCGAAAATATAATTTCTACGAATTATATTTAACTTAACAGTCGTCTGCATGAATGATACCCTCGGTTATAATTAAAATTTTAACATGAAAAGAAGACCCTTTTTCTAAATAACGTTAATTGTTCTATTTTCAGTGAATTCAAATTCAAAAAACATTTTCTCAATTTATAATATCCGCCTTTGTGTTTTGTGTTTTTTTAATTTTTCGGTTCCCAAATAGATTCATCATCATCTTAAATTCTATGAATGCACTTTGGGTTTTCATCTTCTTCTCTTTCTTTTTTTTTTTTAAATTCGTTTCAAGAAACGCGCAGAGTATTTTAAAGGGCTCTAATGCTTTCCGTGTATCATGGAAGTTGCATTGTTAAGTGAACTGTGTGAGTACGAAAAAAAAAATCTAATTTCGTTTGTTCGAGATGATAGATATAATTAGGTAATATTTATGTTTGGTGCCAGACATGAATATCAACGAAGTGATTCGTGAATGAGGTATAGAGATAAAATTGAAGATGTCTTAAATAGCACACAGCGCTATGTGACAGCTAGATTATTAATGAGCACCCAGTTACGTAATAAACTTATCCATTGTTCACTCCGAAATGGTCATCAATGCAATCTGACATAAAGGAATAAATAAATAAATATTTGAAAGACACTAGGGCAACTCTGGTAATAATAATAAAATTGATTTAGTATTTCGTAGAGAAATTCCAAAATTTCGCTTTGAAATCGATTTTAATCTTTGCACAATTAGCGGTCGTGTGAAAACACTGAGTTTTGGGTGGTGCTTTTAACGAAAGGACTTGGGAGAAGGTGCATTGAAAATAGATGTCCTTTTTTGTAGCAAACATTTTGTTTCCCCATACAACTCGTTCGCGTTTGTTGGCATTAGAATATGATACGGATACGGAATGATACGGACCCAATTTGGTAAAATTTGCGGTATTCTGCGGAAATTGCTACTTAGAATTTCACAACGAGACTACAAATTTCATTAAATTTCACTTAATTTTCTTTGCTTAAGAGAGGCTCTGCAACTGTTCACCCGACTTATTTTACATGTTTCATGTTATATTCTATGCTACGAGTGGTCACTGACCACTGTTTAAATTCTGAAAATAATATCCAGACTTCGAGCTTAGATCAAGTGGGTTGTGTCTTGTGTGTCTATAAAAACGTTTTTTGCTTTATAAAAGTCGTTCACCAGCAAAGAGTGAGTTTTAATTTAAATAGTATTGCAATGACGACAGTAGTAGATCTACTGGATTTATTTAAAATGTGGAAAATCTAACGAACTAATAATATGTATAGTTCCAACAGTTGTTTCCCTTTTTCGCATATAGGTTGAATAATACCTCTTCTATATGCTATAAAAACCACTAAAACCTTCTGTAGTTCTTAACGTGATAGTTGTCTGCATTTATAGGGGTTTCATTTGATAATACTTGAATTCATTAAACTTATTTTATTTATAGAGATTATACTACGTTAAATGTAATGCTAAACTATTTTTTTTTCTTTCGTTTGCCGTCATTACCATAGTAGGTTACCTTTTATATATTATTGTACCTGCTAGTTTACCGAACTATAATTCTATTGTACTGGATATGTATGATAATCATAGCACTTTTGCATTATCCGATAGATATCTATGCATACAGTCGCATCATTAAATTATCTTAAATCTCAAATAATTATCAATTCGACATTCCATACATTAATCAAGAACTCAAATCTATGGTTTAATCTACAACACAATTGTTTTGATTTAATTCAACCAATATTTGGTAAACCTCGAGAGCTATGCATTTATAGGTACACTAAAATAAATTATCAATGATACCTCATGCTCAGCATATGTGTAGACATTATGTGCGATGCAAGTGAACATAATGAGAATATAGTTTACTGCACGTATAACATTACTTATATTCTAGTCGAACTCCATTCTAGCATAGAAATTAATTTTAGTGGTATTTGATGAATGTTTGTAAACACGATTAGTATATATATAGTGCGATGATGATGATAATTCATATTTATTTATGTTGTGTGTTTACAGTCGAAGAAATTTAGTTTTCGGGTTTTCCAAAGGTATTAATCTTATTTAACCCACACTTTATCCCACAACAATGGAATCCACAAATTTAAATTTAGTTAACACAACGGTCACAATGACGGCGCTGCAGTCACGATTTCAAAATGTGATATAGGGTGGATAAACTAAATTTTGGTTTTGGTTACATTTTCTCTTGGTTTTTAATTATTACATCAGGCTTCTAAATTAAGAGTACCTTTATGCAATATAAACCGTTTGAGTTTGAAAAAAGATGTTTTGTATCAGTGAACGATATAGGAAAGCGTTCAGTACGTCTCAACATACAAAAGAACGTAAAATATAATTGTACATTTAGCCACCCTACGTCCGTCATCGCTTCTATTGTCTTCAAAAACATATTGTGTGCTTGTCATGATAATTATCAGACGTTTGTTTATTTATGTGTCTCATCTAAAATGCTGGCCAGCAAAATTTTGATCATTAAATTCAACGGCAAAATTGATCTAAATGTTAAAGTAATTGTGAATAATAGTGAAGTTAATGTGGTTTTGTTTTCTCCTCATAAAGGAATTTGCATCAGTTCGATGTAAAGTGCGGAGCACCATTGGAAAAAAAACTTGTCGCTGAAGAATGATCAAAAAGTTGCTGGACGCAATAGCTTCAACTAATGCTTTGCAGGATATAGAATCGAAATTAGAGAAACACCAAGAGCCGTCCATTTGAAATCTTCATCATCATCATTTCAACTAAAGGCTTTTTTTTTTAACGAAACGCAGATTCGGAACATTCTTTTTCGCCAAATTACAATTTGGCATAGGAAATCAATTCAACTCTTTGTATAAGTGAAGCTCATGATTGAGCTCAATCATGAAAACAGAATCTGGTCAGGAATAAGATAAGAATATGAATGTATGACGAACTTCAAAGTTCCTGATTTATAATCCTGAGATGCCTGCTCATGCAATTATGCGATTTACGATTTCCAAAGAATTTTAATATCAACTTTTAGACAAAATAACAATTTCCAAGTCTGTTTTCTATTTGATTTATTTGATGTATTTCCGACCTCGTTCTAGGATAATAAAATTTTCTGTGGATTATTTGTAACTTCATGAAAATATTAAGATTGAAAACCTCAGAAACATTCACATAAAAATTATGCTTTCCTAACTAATGTTGAAATAGCCTTTTTGCACTCATTAGGAACTTAGGAAAATAACTACTGGTCGAGACGGTTTACTTGTAGTCCGAAATTATATTTTGGCTTCGTAGAACACAGATAAACACAAGAGAGAGGAATTATATGATATGCAGTACATACTGTCCCGCAATGAAAGTAGATAAGTAGGTATGGCCAGTCCATACAAGTCGGAGCACATACGGATTTGCATGGCGCCACCTCAAACTAACTCATTTCTAGTGGAAATTTGCACTAGAAATGAGTTTGTTTGAGGTGGCGCCATGCAAGTCCGTATGTGCTCCAGCTAGAACAAATTTGAACGTTTGGCCATACCTATCTATTTACTTTCATTGCTGTCCCGTACAATCTTTTTCTAAATAAAAGTTATAGTCAAATCGACAATATTGTATTATTTGGCGATTTGTCATATTTTGGAGTTTCTTCACACTTTGGCGATTTTTCTTGACAATTCATCATATTTAGTTGATTTGTTAAATCATCAAGAAAAGTCTCAGAAGTGTGAAGAAACGCCATAAAGACAAATTTTCAATTCTCTATGATCCTTGGAGTTTCTTTACTCTTTGGCGATATTTCTTGGTTTTTCTTCACATTATGGCGATTTTTCTTGTTGATTTAACAAATCAACCATAACAGGTTCCGAGCCTACGCTGAAATTGTAGCCTACATTTCTGCGTTTCGAAATTTTTGATCGCTGATATCTTTTTACGAGAACCCTTTTTGAAAAATGTACGACCACATTTTCGAGTAAAAATATGTCAGCTTTGAATAAAAAATAAAATTGTCTGTGAAAGTTCCATGTGCTTTGAGAAAAGTGTACCTTTGATGGAAATTTGGGGCATCGGTACAGTTTTCTCAAAGCACATGGAACTTTCACAGACAATTTTATTTTTTATTCAAAGCTGACATATTTTTACTCGAAAATGTGGTCGTACATTTTTCAAAAAGGGCTCTCGTAAAAAGATATCAGCGATCAAAAATTTCGAACAGAAATATAGGCTACAATTTCAGCGTAGGCTCGGAACCTCATAATGATGAATTGCCAAGAAAAATCGATAGTGTGAAGAGAAGAAGAGAAAAATCGCCAGAGTGTGAGGAAACGCCAAAGTGTAAAAATACGTTTTTGAAATGTCTCTACATTATCTTTCGTAAAATGATAGTGTCCTCGGGATCTTTTGTTAAAGTATGAATTCCCTAGGATCGAACAAGATGCCGTTACCTGACGTAAAATAAGAGTTTCCTTAGGATCGAACCAGGCAGCATTTCGTAACTTTTATAAAAGGGTAGATTCACTAGCTTCGAACAAATAACGCCTTTTAGATAAATTTCGTAAAAGGATAAATTTCCAAGGATTTGTTTAATCACCACGAAGAATCGCCAAAGTGTGAAGAAACGCAACAAAGACAAATTTATCATTCTTTGTTTTTGCCGGCGTTTCTTCATCCCTTGCCAATTTTGTATTTTTGGCGATTCTTCATGGGAATCATGATTAATGACGGCTACGAGCTTTAGCGAAAACGAATGAGATGTTCCGATCCGAATCTGCGAGCGAACTTCCGTTTCGTTAAAAAAAAAACCTTTAGTTGAAATGATGATGATGAAGATTTCAAATGGACGGCTCTTGGTGTTTCTCTAATTTCGATTCTATATCCTGCAAAGCATTAGTTGAAGCTATTGCGTCCAGCAACTTTTTGATCATTCTTCAGCGACAAGTTTTTTTTCCAATGGTGCTCCGCACTTTACATCGAACTGATGCAAATTCCTTTATGAAGAGAAAACAAAACCACATTAACTTCACTATTATTCACAATTACTTTAACATTTAGATCAATTTTGCCGTTGAATTTAATGATCAAAATTTTGCTGGCCAGCATTTTAGATGAGACACATAAATAAACAAACGTCTGATACATATCATGACAAGCACACAATATGTTTTTGAAGACAATAGAAGCGATGACGGACGTAGGGTGGCTAACTGTACAATTATATTTTACGTTCTTTTGTATGTTGAGACGTACTGAACGCTTTCCTATATCGTTCACTGATACAAAACATCTTTTTTCAAACTCAAACGGTTTATATTGCATAAAGGTACTCTTAATTTAGAAGCCTGATGTAATAATTAAAAACCAAGAGAAAATGTAACCAAAACCAAAATTTAGTTTATCCACCCTATATCACATTTTGAAATCGTGACTGCAGCGCCGTCATTGTGACCGTTGTGTTAACTAAATTTAAATTTGTGGATTCCATTGTTGTGGGATAAAGTGTGGGTTAAATAAGATTAATACCTTTGGAAAACCCGAAAACTAAATTTCTTCGACTGTACGATAATTCACATAAATAAATATACTACATTGTTACCAAGGCACATCCACACATTTTAATTCATAATACAGTTTTATTGAAATTTACTGTGTAATAGATATAAATAGAAATCAATTCGGTTTGTTTTTCACTAATAAGCTGTGATGAGATGAACTTATCAGTAAAATGTTAACTTTATCAAAGCAAAGTCATGTACATAAATCTGTTGATTAGATGATTTTGTAATAGGGAATCAAGAATATCGGTAGATTTAGCCTTGTTCGCTTGTACTGAAACTTCAGATCCATCCTCAAAGGAGAGATGCTAAGCTTTTTGCCCATTTCTGGCAGTGAGTGATGTTACAAACAAATGAATAATTTGCTATACGACCAGATGTTTTTGTTCCCATTTGTGGCAGAAAAATAATAAACAATTCATACTACCCAGCTGGGTAGTATGAATTGTTTATTAGACGTTTACTTAATCAAGAATTCATTTGTTTTTGTTTTATTGCAAAATGAAACACGGACTTAAGACCACTGATATGACGTCCACTTTCATGGAGAGAGAAGTCATTTATGGACAGTCCCTAGGTGTTTTACACCAAACTCGCAAAACATTCAATATTGTCGTTGATAGTTATAAAGATCCTAAAATAGTTATTTATGCCATCAACCCGAGTAAAATAAAAGTCTCAAAAGTTCGAAAAGTCCTTTGTATTGTGAGACGTGAGACGTCTCTTTTCGAACCTTTGAGACTTTTATTAGACCCGTACGAAGTACTGGGGTCTTATAGGTTTACGCATACGTTTGTAACACGTCGAATTGGACTCCCTGAGTAAGGGGAAACCTATTGTGGTTGTCTAGAGATGCCAAATCCGCGAGAAAAAAAAATGTCCGTCTGTCCGTCTGTCTGTCTGCACGATAACTTGAGTAAAACGCATCCGATTTTGAAAATTCTTTTTTTTTCCGTTTGGTAATGTCAAAAGACAGGCTAAGTTCGAAGATGAGTGATTTTGGATCGACCCCTCCCGAGCTGTGGCCCAATAAGTGCTTTACGGTTTTTCGAAGATATCTCCGGACATTTAAACTTTAAACTTGTAAGTGATACGTCATATAAAAGGTATTTACAATACCGATCGACAAAAAAAAAAGTTTATGGAAATCGGATGACCGACTCGTGAGTTAGACCCCTTGGTGTGGAACAGACACAGGGTGGCAAGCAGTTTTTGCTTGTAGGTCGGCCACATTTCAACATATTTCGTCTGTTTTAGCTTTATTAGATAGGTATTGACCGTACCAATCAGGGAAATTTTTTTTTATGAAATTATGTTCTCCGGAGCGTGAGCTAGGTCTCTTGGAGTGAGCTCTTATCTGGCTACTCGGAAGTACAGTGAACGTGGTGTATTTTGACAATATCTCGAGTAAATTTTGACCGAATTTCATGAATTTTTTTTTTGTTTGAAAGGTATTAACGAATGTAAAGCGTCGGTACTATTTCCGGTCTCCTAACAAAATGGCTGCCGGCGGCCATATTGGATTTTAGTAAAATAGAAATATCTTGGGAAAAATGATACTTAGAGAGTTTCTGTTAACATGGAAATAATTTGTTATGTGTGTGGGGTTTCAGGGATTCCATATACGGACATCTATATATACCTATATACAGCTATATTGAGCTATATACAGGCATATAAAGCTATATAATAGCATATATTTATCTGTGAAATGTTTATTTATAGTGAAATATAGTTAAATATAGCGGTATATAGCTGTTTAAATAGGAATTTATGAAATTTGTCTTCGTACGGGGCTGTCTATATTGCCTCCGGCAATTTAGTTGTATATGATAACAAGGCAAAGAGTGGATAATGTAAGTGATTTTAAAGGGAGAATACTTTTTCAGCAGAGAAGAAAATGAAGTAAGAGAAATGAAGAGTTTCTTTAATGTGATGCTTTTGATACGAATAGGTGTTTCGTACGGGTCGGCGTTAGCTATGTTTTTTACTAGGGAAGTGATTGTAAACTGTGCATCGTGTTTCAAAAATCGACTTTGAAGGAGTAGCCCTAAATTTTCCATACGAGCGGAGCGATGTAAATAATTAGTAAGAATAAGATGGAAATACAATCAATGTTAAAGTTTCATTTATTTCGATACAAGTGCGAAAAAATCTGACAAATAATTTGTGTTGTCACTATAGCCAAAACTCTTCAAAAAAATCTCATTTATCTATTATTGGTACCAACATGACAATTATTTTAGTTGTAAATCACAAAAAACTTTTTATATAACATGTTCGACATAATTCGAAATGTTTCTCAATGATGAAAATTGTCAATCGGTCGGAGGGTGAAAACACTATTCGCACAAGTTAGGAACAAGACGTTTCTTAACTACTGTTGAAATATCGCGACTTCGTCGCTCATTTCCTACGTCGCTTAGGAAAAACGTTGTTCCTAACTTATGATAAAAGGCTTTTTTAGCGAATTCGATTCCAGCACTCGCCTCCGGTTCGAGCTGGATACACCCTTCATTCGCTAAAAAAAACATTTTAGCATGCGTTAGGAAAATAACTATTATATACAGGAGTGGAATATTGGGCAAATATGTATAATTAATAATTATGTATACGCACTAACGTCAATGTGCTTTACTTTGACCGGAGAAGATATCCTGAAGTCATTTAAATTGTATATAGTTCGTTGTACTGTACGATTCTTGGGAATGAAATCAATTCTTCGAATCGTGAGGTACAAAGAACTATGTACGATTATTGACACCAGAGCATATTCCCCGGTCAAAGTTAGGCACGTTGTCGGTAGAAACATTTATGACCGAATTGTGTACAAAGATTTTCTCAATAGAAACCGAAAATTTTATCTTTCGTCACTGAGTTGAGAAATAAGCTGTTTAACAATCATGATATTTCAATAGGGATTGAAGACAACCCTAACATGTCGGTTAATAATGGCAATATTGGCCCCGAGTTCAGGACGTTAACAAAAGAGATTGTAAGAGAATGTTGAGTGACTACGACCAGTGTAATTTGTTTCGAATATTAACAAGATAAATATCGATACATTTGTTACGCTGGATGAGCTACATAATTACTACTCTCGGCAATGTCTTATTTTTATGTATCAGACAACGCATACATGAACATTTCCATTCGTTACAAATTTTATTCTCCGAATCCTTTTTTTTTCATTTTAATTTACATACAAGCAATTGATTCGCTTGAATTTAAAGTTCAACTATTGTTTGATAGTGCAAAGCCGCAAGCGATTTTCTGTTAATTAACTACAACATCAGCTGGAGATTTGTTTTTTAATTCAATTCCTCAATCGCTATTTATGCTCCGTGTAGATTTTTTGAAGCGAGGATGAGTCGTCTACATACAATATTTCTAACATTTACAGAGCTCTGTTTTCGATTGTCTGTTACTTTAATCCAACATAGAACTTACTGTTGGTTTGGGTTATGTAATTAATTATGCGACTATTTCATTTATGTCATAATGCAATAGTCAATTAAACTATATTTTTTTTCTCCTTTATTACATGTATACACAGACGGATTTATGGGTGACATTGCATTACCAAACATAAATTACGAAACCGGATGGCATACTGAAAAGTTGAATAAGTCTTTTCAACAAGAGCTTGAAAGAATGAAACAAGAAGTTTATCATGAAGGTCTTCAGGTCGAAGAGGAAGGCTTAACGGACATTATACGGAAGAAAACAAAACTACCGAACACAATATCAGATTCGAATGAAAGAAACAGAAATGATGCAGCAGTGATCGTAAGTAGTTTTTCCCTCTTTTTGTTTGTTTGTTTTTGTCTTCACGTTAAAGTAATAGACATACCGTGGGCAACATTACTGAACATTACTACCATATCTCTCAAACTACAGATACAAAAAATTCTTTGAAAACTGGAACTATTTTTTGAGTCTTATATAAGCAGTGCCGGCCTGGCCCTATGGGTGTTCGGGCGATTCCCGAAGGGCCTTTTGATTTTTGTATGGATAAATGACGACGATGGGCTTTTTGAAAAATTTCTGCATACAACGCCCGAAGGGCTTTTTTGAGCCAGTCCGGCACTGTATATAAGCTGTACCAGACTGATAGTTCGAAAGATATGCTCAAACAACCCATTGTCTCACACTATACTGCGCTGGAGGGTGCAGCGACATAAAAAGGATTTCGGAATTTCGAAATCAGCTTCTCTGAAATCATGTCGTTTAGAGGTACCAAATTTTGAAATTTTTGAAAAATTGCTCGTCGTTGAGCGGAAGAGTGCTTGTGACAAAAGAATCAGTCTACTAATGCCAGGGTTTAGTTCAGTATAGAAAAAAGATTGGTTTGATTCAAGTTTCAACCATGGGATATCCTTAAAGTTGTCGAAATGTTTTGGTTATTCGACTATGTCTTCCAATCTTCCGGTCGGATGTCCTCAATATGGATCTTAAAATTCCGCCCGTTAGTAATGTTGCCCTCGATAAAATGACCGAATGAACATGGTTTATGCATATACCGAACGGTATGATTCATTTAAGGAAACAAATGCTGCAACGTCTCCAAACAACCCAAACAGTAATTCTCATTTAAATAACGTGTTACCCAAATCGGACGAAGACAATTTAATTAGCCAAGAAAATGCTTCGGATGTGAATGCGACAATAATTGATGATAAAAAAGATAACTTAACGTCCACTGCTCTATCAAGTGATTTATCCGAATCCGAAAAACATGTGAAAAACGCATCCAGTCACTTCCGTCATATAGATCACACTAAAATCCAATCGGATACAAAGGATATAATCGATGATTCTGGCGACAACATAATCAATTTAAAGCGTGCGACTACGACAACAACAACTACTACCCCCACTGCTCCAACAGTGCGGACGACCATTCCGAATACCTTCAGCAATTCCGGCGGTAATGGTGGAAAATTGGATGATGTTCAAACGCTAACGTCGGATTCTGTAATTCGTAAACGGCATCGACGAAGACGCCAAGGCAGGTACTTATCATGATAATCGACAGGACTTTTCACAGTTTTACGACAATTAAACAGAAATAATTATAAAAACCACAGGAAATCCACGAAAAAGCCAAAATCCAAAGCCGACAATTACCAAGAACGTTTCGAGAAATTGAAGCATGAATTGAATCGCCCTGTGATAACTTCCGAATTTTTTAAACAAAAAGTAATGACTTTCGAAACCAGTCAAAAACCGAACAAAGACCCGACGCATGATGGTAATGCTAAAGATTGGCTAGTAAACGATATGCCCGAAGAATTGTCGCCGCTGTCGGATATCGATTTGAATGTTATAACGAAGAAGCGATCAACAGTTGAAACGTTGTTAACTGAACTGACAACGGAAATTCCGACCATCGAAAGTGTAACGGATAGCGAAAGGTACTAAGTGATACTAAATCGTTAACATGAAATATAAAATCATTGTCATTCCATTTCCTTTCAAATTTTTTATTTGCTTGTTGTTCCCGTTAAACATTTATTAACCAACAAAAAACCCAATGTTTTCTTAATCAAATGTCATCTAATCTGATCATGTTGTATATCACTTTTAAACGAAGATTAAAAGAACTACAACATCACCACCGCATTACAAGGGCTGCGACAGCCAAAAAGGAACGCATATGGGACTATGGAGTGATACCGTACGAAATTGATGCAAACTTTAGTGGCGCACATAAAGCACTGTTCAAACAAGCCATGAGGCATTGGGAAAACTTTACGTGTATTAAGTTTGTCGAACGCATTCCCGAAGATCATCCGAATTTTATCATGTTCACGATACGACCCTGTGGGTGAGTATAGCGCCACTTTGTACTAAATATTAGGTGTGAAGGTCACAAGAGGGGGAGAAGTTCCAAGACTTTCATGATACAATTGTATCAAAAGTCTCGTAGATTTTGCGTCTCATATGGAAGTGGGGGTCTTGACAATGGAGATCTTAGCGTTACGTAATTTATGAACGGCCCCTAAACTTTCGTCAAGTAGGATCTGGAGTTTGCTCATTCATTGTTTTTTTTTAAACAAACTTTAACAGATGTTGTTCCTTCGTTGGTAAACGGGGCAACGGTGGACAAGCTATTTCGATCGGGAAGAACTGTGATAAGTTTGGAATCGTGGTGCACGAGCTCGGTATGCTAACTTAGAGACCTGTATGTCTTAAGATTGTATCATCTCAAAATTATTCACAGGCCATGTGGTCGGTTTCTGGCACGAACACACTCGTCCCGATCGCGAAAATCACGTTGTTATCGAACGCAACAATATTATGGGTGGTCAGGAGTACAATTTCAATAAACTTACCTCAGACGATGTCAATTCGCTCGGGCTTCCATACGATTACGATTCGATTATGCATTATGCACGGAATACATTTTCCAAGGGAACATATTTGGATACAATTCTTCCGGTTGATGTGAAAGGAAAAAAACGGCCAGAGATCGGACAGAGGTTGAGATTGAGCGAAGGGGATATAGCACAGGCCAATCTACTCTACAAATGTCCGAGTAGGATTTCATTTCATTTTTTGAAGAGACCGACGATTTGTAATCGGCCATTTCATTTTAGAATGTGGCAAAACGTTCCAAGACAATTCGGCTAGTTTCACTTCGCCGAATTATCATTTGTCAGCACCGTCACAAGAGCCTGAAGCTTGTGAATGGCGTATAACGGCCACTCACGGTGAAAAGATTATCCTGAACATAACGGATTTGGTGAGTCATCAATTTGTTTTCCTTAGTATTTGAAGGCTCACTTCTACTTGATCGTCCAATTATTTGAAAAACTTTTATGTTTTCATCCTCTCCGTTCAAAGGATATTTTCAAATCCAACAACTGTCGAACGGACTATTTGGAAATACGAGATGGTTACTGGCACAAGTCACCAGTGCTGGGTCGCTATTGTGGATCTGGAAAAATTTCCGAGCTGATTAAATCTACAGGTAGTCGAATGTTGGTTACACTGACAACAACGCATCGTCAAGAAGGTCATCGAGGATTCGCAGCACATTACGAAGGTACGTACGCTTGAACTGAGTCACTTTTACTTATGTCACCATTTGCTGGAAACGTTCCTATATCAAATTCGATAGAAAATTCGCTACCTTCCCTGTACAATCCTTTTCTCTTTACATTTTCCAAGTCATAAGCAAAATTATCGATTCCTAACAATTCTTTGTCTTTTGTATATTCAATTCAAAGAATTTATGTGTTGGTCACAGTATTTGTCCCCTTTACAAAACCGCACTTTCTCGAGTATGTTGTTCGAATTGTAATTTTAAAAGTTCCAGTTTCGTCATTTTTAATGTTTGAAGAATGTTTGGCTTACAAATGTATGTACAAATGCCAAAGAAAAGTGGTGACATGAGATTGCAACAACCGAATGTCTTTCACATTCAACTAACCATCTTTTTAACTACTCCTCGTTTCAGTATTGAAAAGGATGAATTCTGTGACCACAATACATGAAGGCAAAGGCTTTAGGACATCGAGCTAGTTAAATGAAAGACTGTTTCAGATAAGGATACTAATCGTTAAAGGGAATTTGATATGAAAAAAAATAAATAAATTTAGGGTGAAACTGTAGAAAGATGAACAAAGTAATCGTCTGGTTTACCTCTCACTACTCTTGATATGCAACCATCTTTTTGCACCTGCCGTAGTCACACTTTAGTTTCGAAAAAGCATAAGCGAAAAACTTTCATAAAATCAGTGATCCTGTTTTCATTGACTCTTCCCCACGGATTAGTATCAATAGCTGAAATACACTGCAAATTGACTGATTTCTTTTATAGTTTTATTGTAATACATATTAATCCTTAATTTTAAATAATTTGTGTTATTAGTTCTAAACTATAATTAGCTTCAACATTATTAATCGTATTATTAACAGCAATAAAGGAAAAAAAAAGTTTTTTTTTTTAAATAGTAACTTTCACACTAGTGCCTTAAAGTGACAAGATACAATCCGAAGGATTTTAGAAATAAGATGAGACAAGGATTTAATTGGCTAAAAATAGATCGACACGAAACTCATTCATGGAACAGAATACAAAGTTCATACAAAGTTAGGTCGGAAAAAAATTATCCCAATACCTGAATCTTGTTTACATCCTTCCTGTAGGATTAGGCAAACATTTATGTTATTCTAAATATGAACTCCAAGACTTAGATTCGAAAGACAAGAACGGGAGAGGCAGTGGTAACCCAGCATCACAACTTCTGAGTTTGCTTTTATCACCTCATACACGGTGGGGTTGAACAAAACTTAAATAGAGTCGCGACACCACCTCTGATTTTTTTCATATTCTGGTTGAGGGACTTCACGAAACTGTTTTCAGTTTCCGGATCTGTCCGGACGTTTCGGAGAACCGGCATACGTGGCCGTGCGGGACCCACGAGTCACGAGTCAATTCTAAATTAATTCGTGTCAAATTTACTTCACTCGACAACCTGGCCAAGTAGCTACAGCCAGCTAAAGTTGAAATTTCGACATTTTTGAATGGTTAAATGTCCAAGACGAAAAAAGTCTGAAACTCTTTGAATGGCGATATTGGTAGAGGATTCCATGCTCTATTAAACGCCGAGAATGAAGTTTACAAAATTTGTCTGAATTGTGCAATATTTGAAAAAGTTTATTTTCACCATCCTCGACGAAACTTCAACTCATCTGTAATACATCGGTAGACCCTTCTTTTAACAAAACAATAATGCCTGATATGCCTGCAGTCTTAGCTTTACAACGATACCAAACTTGCCATACCAGCCTCACAACAAGTATCTATTACGACATTTTGTTTGTAGCAAGGTCACTCTACGACGAAATGTTCAATTTGTCATCCACCTTCAGGTGCCCGTTTCTTTAGGATGAGTGGTATTGTTATCCATTCTTCATAAATAAGTGGTTTTGAGTTATTTGGAACATTTTTTACAATGATTACGTGCATCTGCAGTCGGCAGTTTTAAATACAGTTTCGTGTAGTACTCAAGTCCCTCAACCAGAACATGAAAAAAATCAGAGGTGATGCTGCGACTCTATTTAAGTTTTGTTCAACCCCACCGTGCATCTAATGAATTACTTTCGCAGCATCCAATGTAAGTTACATTATGTAACCTACTATTCACACAACCAACATTACGTCTGTTTATGAATTTTGACACCCAAAGATTAGTTATGAATGCAGAGTAGAATCACATGATCATTTAAAAACCAGAAAACACAAATTTACAACCATAAACTATTTTATTCTTCACGTTCAGCTGTCTGCGGTGGTGAACTTAATCTAGACAGCGGAGGTCGACTTGACTCTCCGAACTATCCGCTCGACTATCTGCCCAATAGAGAATGTATTTGGCGAATCACCGTGCAGGAAGAGTATCAGGTTGCTCTGAAGTTCCAATCATTCGAAGTTGAAAATCACGATAATTGTGTGTATGATTACGTTGAGGTACGAGACGGCGACAGCGCCGATTCCAGATTAATAGGAGTTTTCTGTGGCTACAAAATACCACCGGATATGCGGTAGAGTCATCAATTGTTTTTGTTTTGTTTGAGTTTGAAACTTAAATTTTTGAATTTTTGTAAAGGTCGACCACGAACAAAATGTTTGTGAAATTCGTTTCGGATGGCTCGGTTCAGAAGGCCGGATTTTCAGCATCTTTTATCAAAGAGCTCGATGAATGTGAACTACAGGATCATGGTTGTGAACATGAGTGTATAAATACTCTTGGCGGTTATCAGTGCTCCTGCTTCATCGGATATGAACTTCATAGCGACAAGAAAACTTGCGAAAGTAAGTTGCATTAACTGTGTGTAATGCTTCATTATACAGATGATCACAAAACGTTTTTTTTAAACTAGACGCTTGTGGTGGTATAATTGAAGCGCTAAATGGGACAATAACGTCACCCTCATTTCCTGATATTTATCCAATGTCCAAGGAATGTGTTTGGGAAATAATCGCTCCCGAACAATATCGCATTACCATCAATTTCACCCACTTCGATCTGGAAGGAAACAACTACCATCAACAAGAATGTGACTACGACTCGCTAAGTATTTACTCGAAACTGGATGAAGACAACGTCAAAAAGCATGGTGTCTTTTGTGGATCTCGATCGTTACCATTGGTCACATCTGAAGGCAATGCCATGAGAATTGAATTCCGGTCGGATAATACCATTCAAAAAAGTGGATTTGCGGCTGTATTTTTCACAGGTATGGAAATAATCTGGGAGGGAATCTATGTCGCGCTTTAAATTTCACACGATCTGTAATCCTCTTACAAATCGTGTCTGCAGATATTGATGAATGTGCCGTAAACAATGGTGGATGTATGCACGAATGCAAAAACACCGTAGGATCTTACATTTGTTCATGTCACAATGGCTATGTTTTGCACGATAACGAATTGGACTGCAAGGAAGGTGGTTGTAAATACGAAATTACTGCTCCGCACGGTCAGATTTACAGTCCAAATTATCCCGATTATTATCCACCGAAAAAGGATTGCATATGGCACTTTAGCACGACTCCTGGCCATCGAATTAGACTTACGTTCACCGTATTCGAAATGGAACCGCATCAGGTAGAAATAAATTTTGTGATTGAAGCCGTTTCCTCTATTCAATATGTGTGTTAATGTGTAGGAATGTGCCTACGATCACATCGCAATTTACAATGGAGATTCACCCGATAGCTTCACGTTGGGACGATTTTGCGGTTACAAATTGCCACATCCGATATCGGCTTCCAGCAACGAAATGTTTATGGTTTTCAAGTCTGATGTGAGCGTTCAAAGAGGAGGATTTGCTGCTACACACTCGACGGGTAAAATACTTTTTTTTTTGGTGTGTTTGTTGTTACAGAATTATTTATTGGCTTTGTCTTTAGCCTGTGGTGGACATTTGACTGCAACATCTCGAGTGAAACATTTCTATTCCCATGCTAAATTTGGAGGATTCGATTACGATAATAATGCCGATTGTGATTGGGCTATCGAGGCCGAGCCGGGACGAAACGTTCAATTGACGTTCCTAACATTTGATGTAAGGTCTTGGTTCGCGTTTACTTGTTTTCTATGGATTATTATTTCATTTTATTCAAGTGAAATTTAACACAAAATTTTGAGCCCCGTACGAAGTAATGTAAGACAAGGGATTTTGCTGTTTTCACTTTTATTTGAGAGGTTTTTACCAGAATAACATATCTTTAGATTAGAGAGCTTACCTGCCAT
Organism: Bradysia coprophila; assembly: GCF_014529535.1. Lineage (NCBI taxonomy): Eukaryota > Metazoa > Arthropoda > Insecta > Diptera > Sciaridae > Bradysia > Bradysia coprophila. The sequence goes on along the minus strand of NW_023503296.1, from coordinate 399,822 downwards.
AAGCTTAACAGCTCTTCCTTTCCAAAAAGGATTTGATCGAGATTACCGCTCAATCAGCGGGTAGAACTACCTTTTTATGCCGGTGTTCATGCACCAACATTACCAAAGGTGAGGCCAGAGCCCATCGCAACCCTTACTGCACTTTCCCCGGGAGCAGTACCCCAGCGCATAAAGCGCAATTGAACCGACAGCCACCACGTTTCAGCCAAGGATAGGCTCCTCAACCATCGCTGGGCCCGATACCGAGAGTTTCTCTGGTTCTCGGGGGGCTTCCAGCTCCCGTGGTATTGATACAAACCCTCGGGTAGGGTACGTGGTTGGTATGACCACTTCGGATGGAATCATGAACTCCCAGCTCCGATCGACTTGCATCAAATTCCGCGGGGTTGCAACGCCCCGAGGGAACTTCGTGGAATGGGCCGGGACTGCTCGGTTTAGAAGCAGAACCGACTTTTTCGTCAGTAATACTGACACCAGTAGTTCCCATTTTGCGGTTGGAGAGCATTTGGCGTTACCCAGGGTGCACGTGTATCAAAGATACGGACGCGCTCTCCGCTACACCCCACAAATGGAATTTTGTTAAAATTTTGGGGCCTTGGACTATAAGGTCTTTACTCGCTCCTGAGTGTTTTTTTTGCATACAGAAGCTTTAGCCGATTTTTGTAATATTTGTTTTATTGAAGGAGCGAACAGTAATTTAAAAAAAATGAATTGGGTCCCTAGACTGAGGCAGCTATTCTAACGCCGTGAAACTTTTTCAGTGGGGTTACAGGCACAATAGGGCTGTGTAGGTAATATGTATAAGGGTTCGTACGGGGCTAACGTCAAAGTGTCTGCTACATTCCCTACTCGTTTGATCTATTTGTAGATAGAAGATGAGAAAACATGCTCGTATGACTATGTAGAAGTGTTTAGTGGACTGGACGACTACAGTGGCCCCTTATACGGACGATATTGTGGCAACACTGTAAGTTATTTTTAACGGTTAATTTCGGCAAAAACTAATTGTTTGAATTCACAAATTGTTGACAATAAGAAACCACCCGATATAATATCCATCAACGAAGCTCTACTGGTTCGATTCCGTACCGATGGCACAATGGTATTCAAGGGATTTTCAGCGTCATACGTTTCGGTCGATCCATTCGAAGGAAGTGAAGAAATGAATTCAGAGGATTCGGAAATGGTGACACCGTTTCCCGGTTACTTGAAGAGCATATATGTGGCCAAATTGGACACGGATAATGACGAAGACGAGGACGATTATAATGAGTACGATAATTACAATAAAGTCAAGTACAAGAAAGAAGATCAACAACAGCCCGACAATAAATTATCAGCCGAACAATTTGATTAATTCAGCCGCAGTCGATCAAAAAGATTTTTTTTTAATGTTACTTAAAAATGGTGTACGTGACAGTGTGTATAGTGTCAGTGAGTGTGTCTGTCTTAAATGTCGAATTTTATTCAAAATTTTCTAAACATTGTCGAATCATCTCATTTTCCATCAACACTGAACAAATTAGTCATTTTCCGAGTGGCAATTTAATTTACTTAGCTTTTACCATTTTTTCTTTATTAATGAACTCTCTGAAAATGTTAGATCAATTACTTTTAGTCATTAAAATTATTGTCATTTAATTTATTTTGAACTGAATAATAGACGAAAGTGGACGATCATCTAATTGAAATGACTATGCAAAAATATCGAGAAAAAATCAAACACGAAACGAACGTCTTTTAGTTTCATACAGTTCGAGAACGGGTGCGCTCTGATCTGAGTTTAGACCATCAATGAGAGGATTATACTAGGTTCATCTATTTATAAATTTTTCAAATTGTTTTGGATCCTTTACTCATCATGAACACATTCGAATGAAAATTTTCGTTTGATCTTGTCAACCATCATCAACACAGAACCGTTTCAATTAATGAACTGGGAAACTTGAGTATAGCTAAATGTGTAGTGTCTGCAGTGAGGAATGCGATGGTCAATAATTTACAGGATCGGACTTGACTTTAGGCAATTAATGCTTGGAACGGTCGGACTGGAGCCCGAAACTTTTCGCAACAATTTGTGATTCCTGGTGGAACAATTTCGGGTTACCTGAAACGGGTCTAACTAATTCAGGTTCGGTTAAAGCCGAATCGAATATTTCAAGTTCAGGTCAAGTTCGGGTCGAAGCTGAAATTTTAGTTCAGGTTCCGGTTGAAATTCAATTCGGGTCAACCTGAATTGAAACAGGTCTACCCGATCCGAGCCATTGGCAAATTAATGGTCGGCCGCAAATTAGGCATGTTGCAATTAAGTCTTTCAGCAATTTTTAAGAAGTTGGTCAAGATCAAGAACATATTGCAATTCGTTGGTCGACTAACAAAATGTTGAGTTCATGCGTTGTGAGGATGCTCAAAGGTTGTTTCCATCAGTTCAATTTTTTTTAAACTTCAAAATTATGAAAATCTGTTGCTTAATTTAACTAAAAAAATCTTCCAACTTTCATGTTAAAGTAGAACATAAACGGAGAGCTACTGAGTCACAGCACTGCTGCTAGCACGAACGCTGAAGAGTCATTGCTGACTAAGTCAATGTGAGTAAAAAAATAGCTCAACTAGGACTGCTTGACTGTTATCTCTTATCGACCAAGACGAATAATTTAATTGATGGGCTTGTTTTATAGGAATAAAATGTGAAAAGGATACGTGTCCGTACACAAACATTAAACATGAAACGCTTGAAACACAGCTCACATTATGGATGCTCATTAGGGTGTTTCTCAAAAGCAGTTGGTTCTCTTACTCTCATAAATCCATCGGATACTTCAAACCAAAATTACTCGCTTTTATTTAGGACGTATACAGGCAGTATATGCTTGCCGGAAGTTTGTTACATAGTCCAGAGCCAGACGTAAAACTAATTTTTTGAGTCCATTACATTGATGAAAAACCTTTATCCTTACCAGTTTTTCGTTGGCGAGGGTGAATGAATTAAAGAAGCGGTATAGACTATGTAAAAAACTTCCGGTAAGCATATACAGCATATACGCCGTGAATAACAGCGGAGAAATCTGGTTGGAAATATTCGAGGGATTTGCGAGGGTAAGAGAACCAACTGCTTTTGAGAAACAACCTAACACTCATACAGAAAGAATGTTCTATTAGGACGTGTTAAAAAAACGGTTTAGCAAAGCGCAAAGTTCTACTTCGTTTGTATAGAGTTAGTATTCTTTTAAAAAACAGCCTACCGAAATCGACCACACGACTCTGTAAGGCAAAGGCACTTTGTAAGTTTTCGGTTTTTGATCGCCTTTCACCAGCCACACAAGCTTCGAAGAATTTTTTTGAAAGTGGTTTTGGCTTCTAGGGTCGAAGTCCTTTCTAGGTACATGCAGAAAATTCCACTAGAAAATGCGTCCGATTTCGGTAGGCTGTTTTTCAAAAGAATGTCTCATACGGACAAAGTGGAAGAGATACGGAAGAGTCAACAAATGATAAAAGTGGCATTCTTTTTTGTCTACTACATCCATTACAACTACTAAACTAGAATCTGTGTTGACTTATAGCTACATATATAATTCAATCATTGCTCAACCAAAATGTCATCGTATTTGAGACTAACTTGTCTACTAAATGTTTCAGTTGCCTCATTTGATGTGCATGATTTCAATAATAAACCGATTTCTGGGATTTGCATTATGTGCATTACAGTAAACAAAAAATCATTGTTTCAGGGTTTTAACGTAGATATTAAATGTGGTGGTATCGATACAGCCAGTTAACTCAAAGTTGATACGTTATTGATTAATTATTATTATTAACAAACAAACAGATATAAATGTACTGATTTTGAACTGATTTTATACGGCTAATTGTTATGAGTTTAAAGTGTAGTTAAATTAGCGTATACTTCGTAAGTACTGGCAACAAAAGGGAAAAAAAATTAAAGAGGAACACGTGACAAACAAAACAAGAAAATTTAGGATATTTAGAACGTCGTCATTATATCAAATTATTATATCTTTAAATTTAATTGAATAAACAAAAACGGCCACTAAGCGACTGTAATTAATACGGAAAAATAATTAATGAAGTTAATAATTTATACTGTAGAATTGTAATCGCACGTTTTAATGAAATAAAATAATGGATCGCATGTACTTTTTAGTGAAACACGTAAAACAAACAAAAATAAAGAAAAAAATAATTAAGAAAAGACAAATTCGACTGTAAAAAAATGCAAATAAAGTTTTAGGATGGAAAAATGATGAAAAAAAAAAATTGATTGAAGCTGTACTTGAAGTCGAAGAAAAAATTAAGAGCGCTCACTCTTTGGCAAAATTCTAGCCTACATTTGTGCGCAAAATCATTCGGTTTTGACGATTTCTCTGAACGAAAGTCTTGTTTTGAAAAAAAAACCATTAAAGAGCACGCAAAGATGTGTTACTTTTAAAGAAAAAATTGGTTTGTAAGTCAATTTTCCTTTTAAAAGTAACACATTTTTACATGCTTTAATGGCTTTACTTTTCCAAAAAAAGACTTTCGTTCAGAGAAATCGTCAAAAACGAATGTTTTGGCGCACAAATGTAGGCTAGAATTTTGCCAAGGGGTGAGCGCTCTTAAAGCCAATCGCTGCTCGGTCGACACCAAGTCCTCAAAATAGATAAAAAAAAAGAAAGAGTACGAAGAGGATCTGTATACGAACTAAACAAATAAAAGGTAAGCAATATCAGAGAGTTTAGGCATGTTCGATAGAATATCGACTATTCATTATTTCTAATTATCGATCTATTCAAAAAATCAATATCAATCGAATGTTTTATCGATAATCGGTAAATGTTAACTGAAAATCGGTCAATCTCGACTGATAATCAGTAAATCTCGGCTGTTAATTCAATAAATATCAACTGATAATTCGATTATCAGTCGATATTCATCGATTATCTATAAAACATTTGAACATTCGATTTACATTGTATCGATTATTTACAAATTTTATCACCGGTTGATTATATTTTTCAGCCTACGAGATTTTGAAAATTTTCTTTTATTAATTTTGAATGCATTTAACGTACATTTTCAAAAACCGGTAGGTATTACCGATATTTTTTAATAAATTTACCTGTAATTCATTTAGCATATATTAATCCAGATTGATTTTGTTTCAACGAAACTAACTACTTTAATGTGTCGTAATTTCAATCAGGCTGACGACAAAGGCCTTTTGTGTTTCAACCCAAAAATGGGTTGGGTGACCTACTTTTACTTGTAAAAGCACACATATATAGCTCAACTTCATATTTAAGCAAGTCATTCCATGTTTTCATTGTTTTTATTTCCTTGAGTTGAAGAGTCTGAGCTTCTGGATCCTTCTTCATGAATTATTGTATGACAACCAAAAAGCCATACGAAGCTTATTGTTCACTATATTAACTTGACATAATTATTGAATCGATCGACATTATTATTTGATTTGGGTTAAAAGCAAATTTTGTAAGGTTATTGGAATTTTTGATCATTTATATCGTGATATCGTGAAAGGGTTTGGAAAACTAGTTGTGAGTACCATTTAGAGATATCAGTCTTTCAACATGCTGAAATTTTGACTTTCAGCTGCTATTGCTCTATGAAGAAAATGTCAAGAGCTATAAATTTTACACTGTAAAATTTAGAACTTGTCCCTCTATCAATTCCAATGGCTGACGCTGATGGTCTTTCTCAGAAAAAGCTCAGGGGATTTTTCTTAAACTTGTTTGCTTGAATAGCATTCCCTCCCTCAACTCCACTTATGAAAAAACCCGGGATGTTAACTTCCACTTTTATTTAAAGTTCGTTCAGCCCCACCGTGTCAGTGAATGAAAATGAATTTTTGAGATAAAAGTGTGTTATTACATTTCATGCAATTCAGTAACTTACTTTGTAACTAAGTATTTTTAAGTATTTGTAACTTACGCTACCTGTGTGCAATGTCGTATTAACGTATTTTATCGCACTAGTGCGACAAAAGCCACGTATTACTGAAGTCACACTAATTCGGTAATCATTCGATTTTCTTCACGAATCGTATGCTGTATAGTAGCGCACTAGGCGAAGCCGAGGTTGGCAAGACATCGTGCGCGATAATATACCAGCATACGATTCTTGTTACATGGCGAAATTGAATGGAGACATTAGGCCTATCGCAATTGGACTGGTCTGGAGAAGATTGGCGGGAAAGATTGGCGTTTTTTCGGTCAAGGATTCTATTTCTGAAATTCTAGCTCCCATCCAAAACGGCTTCGGCATCAAAGGTGGTGCAGAAGCGATTGTGCATGCCGTCCGAACATTCATTGAGGCTCAACACAGTTGCCCAACGGCAATTATAAAATTTGACTTCAGGAATGCATTTAACGAACTGTTCCGGAAACTATTGCTCAGTACCATTAAGGATAAAGCTCCATCATTATATCCAATGTTACAATGCACAAGGATCGCCTTGTTGAGTACCTCTTTGCGAATCGATTATTATGTCTCCAAAGAAGAGGCTGGATGGACAGCTGTAGGCTTGGCGTAACATTGGATATAATGATGGAGCTTTATCCTTAATGGTACTGAGCAATAGTTTCCGGAACAGTTCGTTAAATGCATTCCTGAAGTCAAATTTTATAGTTGCCGTTGGGCAACTGTGTTGAGCCTCAATGAATGTTCGGACGGCATGCACAATCGCTTCTGCACCACCTTTGATGCCGAAGCCGTTTTGGATGGGAGCTAGAATTTCAGAAATAGAATCCTTGACCGAAAAAACGCCAGTCTTCTCCAGACCAGTCCAATTGCAATGTGCATCAGTGGCGTTTTGTCTAGCAATAATGAAATTAACACATCAGATCATAGGCATCAGAAAATTAGTCGATTTGGCTCACCCAGCGTACTTTGCTTCGGTTTATCAATCACAAGCTTTGGCAAACCGAATTCTCGCGAAATTTAACTTGAGTGTCATAAATGATCAATTTAACGCATCGATCGAATCGTATCCACCTGAGTTTATACCTTCAAAATCAGATCAAAAAATGGGTCAATCGTCCTGGGATTTGTTGCGAGTGAAATGCATTTTCAATGAGTTGATGTCATTCAGTGACCAAATTGATCGAGCTAGACTTCTTGCGTCATCAACAAAAACATCATCAAAGTGGCTGCAAGCTGTTCCTTCTCATCAATTGGGCCTTCTGTTGGACAACGACGCCGCGAGAATCGCAGTGGCAATGCGTTTGGGTAGCCTGATTTGTGAACCACACGTTTGTGTTTGTGGGTATATATTCAATTCAAATGGTCACCATGGGCTATCATGCAGATTGGTAAATACGCCAGACACACCGAAATAAACAATATCATATCAATGGCTATTGCATCTGCCGGATTTCCGAACACTCGGGAACCACAAGGTCTGGAGCCACGGAAGATCGTTAATCTGGGACGTTACAGTGGTTGACACTGTAGCTCCATCGTACATCAATCTAACATCCAACAAAAGTGGGGCTGCAGCTGATCATGCAGAACGCGACAAACACAACCATTACATTGACTTGAAGCGTCGTTACCATTTCACGCCCGTGGCATTCGAATCGTTTGTTTTTGTCAAATTTGGGAAAACTTATGAAACGCAAAACCGGCGAACCGCGAAGTCTGGATTTTTTGCTCCAACGGATTTCAATTGCCATCCAGAGGGGCAATGCAGTGAGCATCCGTAATACCTTCTGTGATAATAGTGATGCTAACGTATTCTTGTGATAATTTCAAAAATTCTTCTATTTATGTAATTTAATTGTATAACAAAATCAAATGAATAAAAAATGCAAATTAAAAAAAAAAATAATAATAATGATCTTTAATATATTTTTTTAATACTACGGAGGCAAAACGGAATGAAAACGGAGAACTTTTTCGTAAACGGAGTTCGTGCGATTCTGTAAACTTAACATCATCGAAATTGGATAGTAATAAACGGGAGATATAAAAATCAAAAAAGGAGATATAAAAAACAGAAATGGAGGTATAAAATTAAAAGTCGAAGATAAAATATTTGAAATTGCAGATAAATAATTAAAAACAGGAGATAATAAAATTAAATTTGGAGTCATACCGTCTCCTTTTTTGAATTTAATATCTTCATTTTAATTATTTTTTATCTCCATTTTTGTAATATCGTTATCTCCAATTTTTAATTTAAAATTTTCATTTTAATATATATTTATGTTCAAAATTAAATTTTTTTATCTGTAAAATATATTCATTTATCTCCAAAACTAAATTTTTCATTTTCAGAATTTAGTTTTTTATTATCTTTTTATTTTATTTATTTCCAAAATTAATTTTTTTAATTCCAAAATTTAGTGAAAATTATCTCAATTTTTGAATTTTATTACGTCATGTAATGTGCATACAAATTTTTGAAACTTGAGTCAGTTTTCATAGCAAGCGCTCTAATTGTGCAAAATTTTAGTGGCAGGCACAGTGCCGCATCCAGCATATTCAGCGCCCTGGACCATTTTGGTTTCTAGGGCCTCTTTTTATGAAACACCTTTTTAGTTTTCACGATGTAAAATAGATTGAGGAAATTGCTCTCGTCACTCCTTCGAGTCAGTCTTTCCAATGTCCATACAATCCGGAGGAAATAGCGATTTTATCTAAAAAATTCACCTCTCAATTAAAATCATTGAAAGGTGAGTTTGTTTATATGAAATTGCTATTTCCTACACTCCATAGAAATTTTGACATTAGACCATACCTTGGAAATTCCAGCGTAAGTCATGTTACCAAAACAGAATTTTGTCTCTTTTCAATGTACGAATATGCACCAAAGTAAGTCATGTTACCAAATGTGAAAATGGATATTGTAGAGCGCTATCGCTACAATACAGTGGTGATGTTGTGAGAGTGAAAGAGAAAAATCACTGTCACAAAATACGTGGATTTACCCACCTATTGAGTATGCTTTCATTGGGTTTTTACTGTACGATGAAAGAAACCTATAAACAGTTTTGTTTTTATATTTGGATTAGCTTAAAAACAGCTGAAGCAAATTCATCCTGAAATTGCATTGTCTCTAACTGTATTTCTAAGAATCTATACCTTAAAGTATTGGTTTTAGTAATAGTTGTTCGACTTTAATAAAAGCCTAAACTTTTAAAGTTTGACCCTCACCGCAAAATCTTACTTTTTTTTCTTTTTTCGTTTTTGTAAAAAAAAGTTGAAGATCGTTATCATTAGAGACGAATCTAGCACACATGAGTGGTAAATCGAAAAATCTTAAAAAATTAGCCTGCAGCGCTTCAAGTTGTTTACTTGAGTTAGAACAGTGGAACTATATATCTTAAGATGGATATTAAGGTGAATTGTGTTAACCCATTCACAAGGGTTTGTATCTGGATTTTGAACAACGACTCACATTTGTAACTATTTTATCTTCCTTGAGTTCGAAAACTAGAAAACAGACCGCAGCTAAAATGAAGTTGCAACCTTACAACTCTTCAATAATCTTTCGTTTTGTAAATGGCTTGTTTTTGAACTTTGCCGATTTGTAACAAAATGACCCTGAAATTGCAAATAAAATCTAAAATAAAAACTTGATACGAGTTGCATTTATTGAAAAAAATATTTTTTCCTGCGATCGAATCTCATTTTAGAATTATCAGTTTATCTCTTCCCCGAGCTCTTCCCTTTTAAGTGAAATTTACTTACCTGCGATACACCGAAGCTCGTCTAAACATCGAAACGGGCAGTTGCCCAATAATGTTGTTCGAAGATACTCGTCCGGTACACGATCTAGGCATGAATCTGTTAATAACTTAATACAGAGTCATAGGAAAAAGGTGAATGGGACTACATGTGTGATTTGTTGAAGAAAATAGCTAGCAAAATCATAGTCAAAATGTTAACTAATTGAGAAGCTATTTAATACAATGAATTGCACTCGCTATACAGAAAAAGAATGTCGCATCCATTAAATGAACACTTCCTCCTTCTATTAATATAGACTAAAAAGAAATTGTTGCGACCCTAAGAACCCAATTGACATTCGAAAAAATTTTAACTAACACCGTGGGCAACCACAATTCATCTATCTATCAGATCATTTTTTGATAGTAAACTCCCGGTTTTTAAATATTTATCTGCAATTTCGAATTTTTTATCTTCGATTTTTACTTCCATTTCTAATTTTTTTATCTCCATTTTTTGAATTTTATATCTCCACTTTGAATTTATTTTATCTCCATTTTATTAATTTCGATATCTCCCTTTTTAAATTAAATATTTCCATTTTAATATATATTTATCTCCTCTTTTATGTTTTTTAACTTCATTTTCAATTAATTTATCTCTTTTACTATTTAAATTATTTCCAAAATTTAAATATTTATCTCCAAAGCGAAATTATTATCTCCAAGATTGTATTTTCTATCTCGAAATTTGATATTTATATCTCCTATATTAATTGTTTTTAACTCCTTTTATGAATTTCATATCTCCAACTGTGAATTTTTTATCTCCAAAAATATTTCCCTTTTTGATTTTTTTATCTCCCGGTTTAATATAATCCCATCGAAATTCTACCAGCAAAAGCTTGTCTTGTACATACCCATAAATCCAGAACATTCAAGGAGCGTAATTATTCAGAAACATATTCTTTAGACCAACTCGTAACTTGAGAATAGTATCATTTAACAAATCGTTGCTAATCAGCTTTGAATCATCCAAACAAAGTACAAAATTTAAGGAATATTTATTCGACTTAAAATTCCCGCACAACAGTATTGTAAGCGAAAATTGATGAAGAGAAAATGTAAGGTCTTCGCGATCCAACCGATAACATACCAAAATCCGACTTTTCACTTGGCAACTCATTCAGTGGCTGTACTTTAAGAGCAACCAAATTACGATGTGACACTGACTTTTCCATTTTGTGCCTTGTCATATTGTCCTTTCTAACAATTCGTCGCTTCATTTCGTCGAACATAAAAACCGCTTGAGAAGTTTTCATGAAAATTTGAATTTGCTGAAAATTTAATTTGAATGAGCCAGTGGTGATCGTCGTTGATGAATTGGTGATACCTCATTGAACCGTGGGGTCAGACTGAATATGTACATTACAGTGCACAGGGTGTTGAAAATTTCGCTGTCCTTATCACACCAACGTAACAGCACTTGAGCAATCGTATTCAAGTTTTTAAACTGAAAATGATCTGAAGAGTGATGATGCAATTGATGTGGAAGGCAACTTTTGTCGTACTTGGAATGAATGTTTTTTAGTTACGTTGCATCTGGCCATATTCAAAATGATCGAACTACACTGCTCTATCAGCAATTTGTCTGATTCTGATCGGCCAGCTTGCAACATTTTTGCATAGCAAAAATTCGATATGAACAACGAATGTTTGGCGAGAGCATTTGGTACAGTTCGTGATGTTTGAGCTATGTGCGAAATGGAAATGTGTTTAGCGTTGGAAGTTTTGAATTTCACAGAAAAGACTCACCGACAGCACGGAGTACATTAAGTAATCCCGCTGAATTGTTTTTCTTCTTTAATATAGCTACCTGCTCTCGCAAAACATTTTCCAGAATTTTCTCTTCCCTAACATGTTTGCTAATTCGTCCGACTTTTCGTCGGATTTTTCGTAAAATTAATGATCGTTCGGTTTTTCGATTTCGGACAGACCAACCTCGCCAGATTGCTTGTATCTTAGTTGCACACATATTTCGCTTCCTTTCAGTTACCCGTTGATGTGCTTTCTGAATTCGCTGGAACTCATTTTGTTCCGTAAGCATTAGTTTGTGACCTCTGAATTTTTGTTGGATAAAAATTACGTCCCGTCGAGCCTGTAAAAACTTCTGTCGTTCCGCATGCATAGCTTTTGTAGCACGCCATCGCTGTGCTATGATTAATGCCGCTCTCTTCATTTGCAAGTAATCTAAACGTTGACACTGACCAAGTTTTTTAGCACGAAAACGTCTCTGCAACAGTATACAACAGTCCCGTAGCGTTATATAGGATTTTCGGTCCAATTTCATGGATCGCTTTGCTTGGAATTTACGCTGAATGATAATAGCTGCTTGCTTTAACTTCAAATACTTGAGTCGGGTACTGTTTGCACGAAATTTCGCTTGAACGAGAATTGTGGCGTTCCTCAGACACTTATATTCCAGGAGTTCCATTCTCATTTTTATTGTTGCTCGGAAGTGTGCTTGAATAACGGAAACCGATTTCTTGTAACGATAAAATTGCTCTCGGTCAGCGACCATTGACCTATTTGCTCGATAACGTCTTTGAACGGAAATAATTGCCTTCTCTAGCGTCACATAGTTCAAGCGCTCCTTTTTCATCAATACATTGGCTCGCGAACGCCTCTGCAAACATGTAGTGACCTCTCTTAGCCGAAGATATTTGTGGCGTTCGAGTACCATTTTCTTTGTTGCTCTAAAACGAGATTGAATGACCAAAACCGCTGTCTTGTTTCGTTGAAATTGTTCTCGAACGGTGATCATTTCTCTCTTTGCCCGGTATCGTCTTTGTACCGACATAACTGCTCGTCGTAGTCTTAGATAATCCAAATGTTGTTTCTTCATCACCGTATTGGCTCGAACACGCCTCTGAATAAAGATAGTAACATTGATTAGATGCAGGTAATTCTGACGATCCTTTCGCATTTCCTTTGTTGCTCTAAAGCGAGTTTGAATGACCAAAATCGCTTTCTTATGTCGTTGAAATTGATCCCGCACAACAACCATTAATTTCTTCGCCCGATACCATCTTTGTACCGATACAATTTCTTGCCGTAGTTTAACATAATTCGAACGTTGCTTTATCATGAGTGCATTGGCCCTAAAACACCTTTGAATAAAGATAGTGGCCTTGCTTAGACGCAGGTATTTCTGACGTTCTTTTCGCATTTCAATTGTTGCTCGAAAACGAGATTGAATTACCAAAGCGGCTCGAATGCGTCTTTGTAATAGGTGACGATCAGCAACTAATGTTCTCTTTGCCCGGTATCGTCTTTGTACCAATATAATTGCTTGGCGTAATTTTACATAGTCGGAACGCTGTTTCTTCGTCAATGCATTGGCCCGGTAACGTTTCTGCAAAAATATTGTCACATTCCTTCGATGGAGGTATTTTTGGCGTTCTAATCTCATTTCTCTTGTTGCTCGAAAACGAGGTTGAATGACCAAAACCGCTTTCTTGTATCGTTGGAATTGGTCTCGAACAGCAATCATTGCTCGCTTAGCTCGATACCGTCTTTGTACCGATACAATTGATATCCGCAGTTTCACATAATCCGAACGTTGCTTCAACATGAGCACATTTGCCCTGAACCGCCTCTGAATAAAGAGAGTGGACTTCCTTAGGCACAGGTATTCCTGAAGTTCCTTTCGAAATTTGATTGTTGCTCGAAAACGAGATTGAATTACCAAAGCCGCTCGAGTGTGTCTTTGTAATTGGTGATGATCAGCATCTACTGTTTTCTTTGCTCGGTATCGTCGTTGTACCGATATAATTGCTTGCCGCAGTTTCACGTAATCCGAACGTGGTTGTCTCATCAAGGCATTGGCCCGATAACGTCTTTGCAAAAATATTGTCACGTTCCTTAGATGGAGGTATTTTTGGCGTTCTAATCTCATTCCCATTGTTGCTCGAAAACGAGGTTGAATGACTAAAACAGCTTTTACGTATCGTTGGAATTGGTCTCGAGCAGCGATCATTGCTCGCTTTGCTCGATACCGTCTTTGTACCGATATAATTGATTTCCGCAGTTCCACATAAGCGGAACGTTGCTGTCTCATCAAGGCATTGGCCCGATAACGTCTTTGCAAAAATATTGTCACGTTCCTTAGATGGAGGTATTTTTGGCGGTCGAGTCTCATTGACATTGTTGCTCTAAAGCGAGCTTGAATAGAGATGGTGGCAATTTTTAAACTCAGAAAGTTTTGGCGAGCAATTTTGCTTTGTTGGTTCCGCCGAATTTTTTTTTGTGAAAATAGAGTGGCATTCCGCAGAGCTACATATTTCCTACGTTCAATACGCATGGTCACAGAGTTTTTGTATCGTTTCTGCATCAAAATTGTGAATTTCTTCAAGTCAAGAAATTTCTTTCGTTCTATTCTCATTTTTCTCGTTGCCCGGAAGCGTCGTTGAATTTTTACAGCAGCATTTCGAAGTTTCACAAAAGATGTTCGTGAAGCCTTCATCAACTTATACGACCGGTAGTACTGCTGAATTGATCTGATTGACTTTTCGTTAACTTTACCTCTGTACTTTTGCATTAGATCGAATTCATTTTCGATATCGGTCGAGTACATTTTAGTTGGATCTACTTGCTTAATGAGGCAGCAATTTGACGTGTATTTAAATTCGACTCAACAAAATTAAAATTAATTTTCAAATTTGAATTTTATGCGTCCAAATATTGTAAAAATGAAAGTCAAATTGGATTCATGGCGGGCAACTTAGTATGTTTTAATTTGTATATTTTGATGCTGAAACTAATTCCGGAAAAATATTTTTAAATTCGGTAAAAATGGGGATTACTTACCACTTACTTACTTAGGCGGAAACCTACTATCTGTTTTGGCCAGCAATCTTCTCCAATCGGACCTATTCCGCGCCAACGTTCTCCAGTCACTCACTCTTACTACTTTCAGATCAGACTCGATTGCATATTTCCATCTCGCAGTTTTCAGTGGTATTGTATCGGTATTGTCAATTGCCGTTTACATTGATACCTCCAAAAATTGATTGAAGAATTCTTCTTTCAAAAACCAAAAGTGTCTGTTCATCACTTTGTGTCATTCACCAAGCTGGCCATATGCTGGTCTAATCAGCGATCTGTACAATTCACACTTAAGGTTGCGGTTGAGTGTTTTGGACGGAGGAGTTTTTGAAGACTGTAGTAACTCATGTTACCAAGCGTTACCCTTCTACGTATTTCCTTTCCGATGCTATTATCACTGTTGACCGGCGACCCAAGGTAAATAAAGCTGTCGACAGTCTCGAAGTGTTTTCCATTCACCTCCAGCGTTGGTCTGCCATCAGACGATGAAGTTGTCATGTACTTGGTTTTTCTCTCACTGACCCTTAAGCCGCACTTCTCTTTAACGATGTCAACGTTCCGTCCAATTAAGTCTAACTCGTCAGCATATCCCACTAACTGTCTCAAGTTTCTAAAGAAGTACCGCTGGTTTCCACGTCGCTATCTCGTATCACCTTCTCGATAACAGTGTTGAAGAATAAAGCTGCCAGTCCATCGTCTTGCCTATTAGGTATTTCAGCATTTTCTATAGGGTCTTATAGTATAGCCACTTCGATGCAAACTTATCATCAACGCAGTTATTACGTGGTAAACACATGGTAAAACCCTATAAACATGCATAACCAGATTTGTTTGTATGAGTGAGTGAACCATCTGAAAATCAGTTGAAGAAAATTTCGTCTGAAATTTGATTGCCAGTTTCTGTACTACTACTCGTCACTTAAAAATGGCATGTTTCATAGCGCTGCATTAAAATTCGTATGTCACACGAAGAAAGCGTGACTCCCATCTGTATGATAGAAATGCAAAGCTCATTCTGATACCATCAGCCTCCAAATATTTTCTATGTTAATGCTAGGAGCAGTGCTATGCATGTTTGGTACCACGACAATGTTTAGATTTCTGGTTAAACTGTTGTGCGTGCTATTCGCCCTTGATTCCGATCAGTCTTACAATGTGTTAACCGCTTTTAAGGTCGAACGGTTTTCAGGTATTCTTCAAATGTGCTATTTGCCCTATTTCATCAACTATTTGCCCTGAGAGGCAAAAATGAAAATTCGGTAGAGTCGACGAAATATTGTACTCGGGTGAAAAATTCAACAAATTCAAACATCCTAAATAAGGGCGAATAGCAGATTTCCCCCTTTAAGCGCGGTTAATCACTCTTGTAACGAAATCGGTTGAAAATTGTAAAAAAAAATTCTCAGCCGCTTTATCAAAACAACAAAAAATTTCACCTTTCTCCGGGATTCGAATGCGTCGTGGCATAAACGTGATAGTAAGCCCATGAGACCCATATAGCGAAAATACGATCATTAATGTAAAGACTTATTCTGCTTCGGTGTGAACAGCACTCGTCATTGTAAATGCGTCGATTCCTTCATTAACAAATTGAATAGATTTTCGTTCGTTGCGCAGTACCAACAAAAAAGTACGGTGCAGCTAGAGCATTCTGTTGAATCAGTTTGTGTCACTGCTATTGGTTTGATGACGACAATTCTGCTTGTGCTTGTGGTGCATATTGTTTGATTAAAAATCGGAAATTACAAATCGGTCGACCAAAATTTTATTTTTATTTTCGTCATAAAGTCTTGAAACAAAAGCAAAACTAACAAAAAAGAAAAACTAAATTATAAATCAAAAAAATTAAATTTAAATGTTCGTAATGTCCAACTTCTTTAAAATTGTATCAAAAGCGAACGCTGAACTTTCAAAGATGTATGGCTTTGTCGAATTCATACCAAAGTCTGGCTTCAGCATGGGCAATTGGCTACGTTGTCGTGCGTTGAGTCGAGACGGTGTCGAAGACAATTGCGTCTTATTTTGTCGCATGTTATCCTTTCGCTTTACAAGTCGTTTGATCTGATGCAGAGTAAATAGTTCAGCATCGTATGATGTCATGAACTTGCGAATTTCCTGTGGAGCAATTTTTGAAATTTGAAAATATTTGTTGTCACTACACAGCAGAGTGATCAATGTGGAACTAACCTTCGTCAATTCCGCGCTTTGACAAAATACGTAGACTAGGGAACACAAGGTGTTGAAAATATCACAGTCCTTGTCACACCATCGCAGCAACATTTGAGCGATGGTAGTAAGACCGCGCAGCTGGATAAACAAGAGGTTGATAATAAGCTTTTGTTTTGATATCAATTAGTCAAGCACTTACTTGAAACACATTAGCTTTGGTGAGCTCGTACCGCGCCAAATTTAAAATGATGAAACTGCACTGCTCTATGATCAATTTGTCTAATTCAGAACGAATCGCTTGCGACATGATTCCATAACAAAAGGTCACAACGAAATACGAATCACCAACGAGGAGATGTGGTACCATGCGCGATATCTTTGCTGCAAAGGGAATGAAGACAAAGGGTTAAATCCTTGACATGTTTGAATGAAGCTAAACAGAGGACTCACCTAGATGCAACAGTACATTTAGTATCTCGACCGTATTGCCTCTGCCACCTTTCTTCTTCAGCACATCAATATTATTGAACACCACGTGCTTGATTCTCTTATCCGCTCTGACATCTTTCGAGATTTTTTGAACTTTTTCACGGATCTTCTTCAAAGCCACCGCATTAGTCATCTTTCTCTTACGCACGTTCCAACCTCGCCAGAAAGCTTGAATTTTGACCGCACACTTGGACTGTCGCACAAACAACTTGAATTCGGGTGTCAACTTCTTCTGCAACTCTCGGCGTGCCAAAAATCCGCGTATGTTCGCCTGAAGACCAACTACGGTCGATCGTGTTTTGTGCCAAGCATTTCGATCCACAATCATCCGCTGTCGAGCTCGGTATTTTTGCTGTATCACAATTGTGGCTGCGCGCAACTCTGTGAAATGCTTACGGTCCATTTTCATAGCCATTTTGGCTCGGAAACGTTGTTGAATGCATACCACCAAACATCTGATCAGTTTGTACTGATTCGATAGAACTTTCATGCGCATTGTGGCTCGGAACCATCGCTGGATCACTATGGTACTGCGTTTCAGTGTGTTAAATTCGGTACGCTGCGTTCTCATCAGCACATTAGCTCGGTACTGTGTCTGTACTCGAACAACAGCCGATCGCAGTTGTTTGTAGGCGACACGA
Organism: Bradysia coprophila; assembly: GCF_014529535.1. Lineage (NCBI taxonomy): Eukaryota > Metazoa > Arthropoda > Insecta > Diptera > Sciaridae > Bradysia > Bradysia coprophila. The sequence goes on along the minus strand of NW_023503296.1, from coordinate 381,950 downwards.
TTCTCATTCATGACTAAATATCCTCGGTATCTAGTCTGAATGATGATTGCCGCATTTCGCATATGCTGATAGTGAGCTCGTTGTTCACGCATCAATTTGAACGCAACAAATCGTTGCTGAATAACCAATGCAGCACTTCGAATTCGCAGATACTGAGCACGTTGCATTCTTCCAGCCAAAATTGCTCTGAAATGATGTTGTAGGACGAGGCAGCTGGTTTTCTGTCGCAGAAACAATTTACGTTGCATCTGCATGGCTTTGTTAGCGCGGTATTTTTGCTGAATGAACACTGTGGCTTGGATGAGCCGTAAATATTCGGATCGTTGATTTTTCGCTAAAATGTTCGATCGAAAACGACGTTGGATGAAGACCGTGGATTTCTTTAGCTGTTCGAATGCAGCTCGCTCCGATCGCATCTGAAGCGTGGCACGGTACTGTCTTTGGACGAGTAACACCTTTGCTTTGTAGATGAGGAAAGAGCAACGTTGCTGTAACATCATGAGATTAGCTCTGAATTGTCGTTGACAATAGACGACGCTGTTCCTTAAGATCGAATACTTGCAACGTTCCGCTTTCATTAGTTGCGTAGCGCGGTAATAGTTTTGAATTGTTAGAGCGGCTAATCGTTTTTCTTGATAGATTTCGCGTTGTCGTCTCATCAGAATATTCGCTCTGTGGATGGTTTGTATTGTTGTGACGGCATTTCGAAGTTTCACATAATGGGCGTTTTCCGTTCTCATCAACTTGTTAGCTCTGTACATTCGTTGCACGAATATTGTCGATTCTTTCAACTCCAAAAAGTCCTTCCGAACAATTTGCGTCAGTCGATATGATCGAACGTATTGCTGAATTTTGATGGTTGCGCAACGAATTGTGAAAAATCTTTCACGTTCCATTTTCGCTAGTTTGTATTCTCTGAACCGTGTCTGGATCAACTTGACCGATCTGACGATCGTTCGATATTCCGTAATTTGTTTCTTGCTTTCAATTTTGGCTCTGTATCGACGTTGAATGACAATAGCTGCATTTCTTGTACGTTGAAATTCAATCTGCTGTTGACGCATTACACACTTAGCTCGGTATAGACGTTGAACGTATAAAGTGGCCCATTGCAACAATTTGTAGTTCGACCGGTCTTCTTGTGCTTGCAATTTCGCTCGATATCGCAACTGGACGTTGATGACACTCTGGCGATACGACAAATACTGCTGCCGGTCATGTCGCAACAGTTTCACTGATCTAATCCATCGTTGGATGGTTATTGCACTGGACTTCTGTTCGAGATACTCGATCCGTTGGCGTTTCATTTGCATTTGTGCTCTGTACCGGTCCTGGATGACAGTAGCGCTCCATTTGAGATGCTTGAAATGGGCCAAGTCAGTTTCCATCGCTTTTTTTGCTCGATACATACGTTGAACGAAAACGGTCATCTTAATTAAATGCAAGTAGTGCTGTCGCTCCGATCGCATTTCCAATTTAGCACGGAACATGGTCTGGATGCGTATGACGGTTTCTTTAAGTTGTAAATAGGCTTTCCGTTCAGATTTCATTAGCTGGTTGGCACGGAAGCGACTTTGGACGCGGATTACGTGATTCTTTAGGTGTTGATATTCAGCCTGTTGAATGTTTGCGATTTTGTTAGCTCTGAAACGTTGTTGAACAAATCGACAAGCCCAAAGCAACTGCTGATATCTGGACTGGTCTTCTCGCATCATTTGCAATGATCGATATCGCGTTTGGATGGAAATAGCCGCTTTCTTCAGTGCGACAAAGTTCGTTCGTTGTTTCAGCATTTCTCTATTAGCAATTACTCGTCGTTGAATAGAAACTGTCGCCTTGCGTATCTCAACATAATCAGCACGTTGTTTCCGCATCAAAAGTGTCGCTCTCCATCTTAGTTGGATCTGTTGTGCGGCCAATTTGGTTCGTAAATATTCATCTCGTTGCTGGCGCATTTCCACAATTGAACGATAGCGAGTCTGTATGACGATGACTGCTTTCCGTTTGATTTGAAACATTTTCGATTCTTCCAACATCTTCAATCGGGCTCGATAGCGTTGCTGAACGACAATCGCTGATCGTTTCATCGTCTGGTATTCATTTACTGCTTTCAACATTTCCAGGCGAGCTCGATAGCGGATCTGTAAGGTTTGTGCAGCTTGCTTAAATGTCAAATATTCCGTGCGGACTCGTCTTGCTTCAACCGTTGCTCGGAAATATTTTTGAATGCACAGAGCGGCCTGCTTCTTTGATTGAAATCCGCTTCGCATCTGTTTGCTCTGTAAATTGGCTCTGAACTTTCTTTGGATGGTAACAATCACACTGCGAACTCGTTGATACTCAGTTCGGTCCTGCTTCATCAGCAGGAACGAACGAAACCGTTGTTGAATGACAATTGCTGATGATCGCATCTTCAAATAGTTACGTCTTTCCAATCTCATTAGGCAAGTTGCTCGGTAACGGGTTTGCAGGATCATCGCACATCGATTCTGTAGCGCAGCTTCCTTCCGCAGCGATATAATTACCGGCACTAGAGATTCGATTTTCTTGGCCAGTCGCACTCTTCGATACCATTGCTGGATTATGATAATAGAATTTCGTTGATGCAAATAGTGGTTCCGTTGTCGATTATACAGACAGGTGCGCTGGTACCAGTGCTCGATGTATTTGGCTGCAGTCGATTGGCGTTTGAAGTGTTTTTGGGCTAGGTAACGACGTATGTGTGACTGCAAAATGATCGCTGCACTGGTTCTCTTTGCGTGCCACATTTTCGTCCATTTCCTGGACAAATGGCCTCGATACGCGGCCTGTATACGAGTGGCTGCAGATATTTTCGCTTTCAGCAATTTTGCTCGGATACGTTGCTTAATGACCACCCTCAGCCATGATCGACGCCACCATAACTGGATCGAAATTGCTGCTTCAATGAATTTAGGTGCACGGAATTTGTAAATAATTTGCCATAAAAGTGACAACGTCTTCTCGCGATGACCGTCAGCAATGTCTGCGGCTACGATGCCACCTGAAACCATTTTTGTTTCAAATTTAATTCAATTTCTCGCAGAAAATTACCGTTAAATCTTACCGGAAATGGTGAAATCAGCACTCCTCAGTGCATTCAATGCCAAATCAACGTTGTACACTTTCTGCAATCTCGAAATAGCCGGCACGCGCAATTGATTGACCATATCATCTCTGAGCAGAATGATTTCCATCACTTTGGTCAAACGGATGCCATCACGCAGGTCCACAGCCAGATTTCGGAATGCGTAATCAAATTCCTCGATGTACGTCTGTTTATGGCTCAGCACAATACCGATCCGCTTCAGATCTCGCTGAATATCACCCATGTTGCCCAGTATCAACGACGAGAATCTGCAAAGGATTTCCTTCGTTTCCTTGAACGGCGAACTCTTCACGAACAAGCAGGGATTGTACGTAATGATTTTGTTCTGTTTGGCATTGTCCAAGTATATGAGCAGCATGAACAGCTTCTTCAGCGTAAATTTCTTCAATGGGTCCGTTTTCTGCGACGAATATTTGCTAACTTTTTGCTCCAAATGTTTATTCCGGAACAATCGATTCACGATGAAACGGCTGAGCGACATGATGTCGAAATTGTGGCTCATGTTGATGATTTCCCCGTAGATGACCTCAAGACTAATTCTAAGCCACAATGGATTGAAGTTCAACAGCAACTGAAGAATTTCGCGCTGCAAAACAATGTCCAAATGCAATTCAAGTCCATCACGCATCTTCAACTGCCCACGTTCGATCAAGACACACAGCTTCTGTAGCATTGCAGTCATTTTATCGCTCATGTACAGAGTGGTTGCCGTTTTTCGCAAACTTTCCATACGGTGTTTTGTTAGGTAGTGCGACGACACCTGCTCTTTCGTCTCTGCCGTATTCACATCCTTGCCACGGACGTCATTGAACAATTTTCCAAAATCGACTTGTTGCTGTTTATCACTGTCAATTTCCCATGGTATAGCGACCAGAGCGTTCAACCACTTCTTAAAATTGATTTCATGCTTTTCGATGCACTCCTCGTCCAGGTACATCGACACACAAAGAAATGGATCGTTGGTTGTGGTTGCAGCAAACACGTCGGGATTTATGACCGCTGCAAAAGAGAAATAATTAAAATTGAAGGAGCTGCCGCCCGCTCTCATATTGCAATGTAAACTTACACTTAAAATGGGTTTCCGCGTCGAAAAAGACCACTCTTTCCTCCTCCGGTTTCTGTCTAATTAAATTCAACTTCGGAATGGCATAGGGAAACTTTTTCGGCTTAACACCACCCCAATTCGATGTACGCCGACTGATCGACTGACTGCTTGAACAAATGCTACTGTTCGAAGTGGAATCCAATTTGGATCTTTTCGGTGGAGACCACTTTGGCGCTGGTTTGCGCTTGTGATGCTCATTATCGACGGTTCGTTTCATAGCATAATTATCGACTGGTTGTGGCACTGCAAATTCGCGTCGGCTCACATCGCCCATCATGCCATGTGACTTGTCTAGGTCGAAGCGACTCGATTGGGCCAGAAAATCTTGTTCCTTAAAGCTCATCACACTACAGCCGAAGACACTGCTCGCACTCGATTGGTTTCGCTTTGCGTTCGCCTGGAAACCATTCTCAACGTTCTGGTAAAAGTATCGGTTGTTTTCAATTGCATGCACCTCCAAGTCGTCCGTTAAATTTGGCATGGAGCCCAGATTGTCTCTAAGCAATTTTTGTTTGTTAGAAATGTCGTCAAGATTTCGCATGGACTGAAACTTTTTGTGCAACGTATCCATGCCGTGTTGACTGCTCCGATCCATTACCGAATTATCATTGGTCGGCACGGCTGGCAATTTCGTTGGTAATTGAAATGTATTTTGCATTGAAATCGACTCGTCCGCTTCTTCTTTTATGTTGGACAGACTCGATGCTGGCACAATTGTGTGAGTTACGTTGAATATTGGCGCGGTCGATGTGGGTAGTGTTCCATTTTCGACGCATATCGACTGTGTCATATCAAATAACTTCCGTCGAGGATCTGCCTCAGCGAGTAATTGTTTCGGCTCCAACGAATTTGTTATCCTATCGACTGTGGAGGCAATGTTCGGTTCAAATGACGTAATTTCCATGGTGTCTGACGGATTTCGTACTGCATAAGTCGAGTTGTATGTTGGTTTTGTAACAGGCGTTGGCAACGAGGCCATATATTCGATGTCATCAACATCGGCAGGTTTGTCGCTCTTTCGATTGACCGGAGTGAATTGAATATCATCAAATAAGGTTGTCGCAGAAAACGTTGGTGAACGTGGCGGACTTCTGTTCTCCTTTCCATGATTCGGCTGCAATTTATTGTGATGACCAAAAACATTCAGTTCGCTTAATGGCAATTGACCAGCTGCATGCAGTGGTGTTGCTTTTGACCCTGTCACTGCCGTAGAATCCTTCACCGACACCTTGGCCTTGTGTTTATTCGACTGTATTGCTTGTCTCAAAAGACCGTGCGGAGGTGACGGTGATTTGATTTTCAGTTTTCCGGTAACAATCTTGGCCGTTTTCGTTGAGGCAGACGGTTTCGTTGGCTTAGCGTTCGTTGTGCTCGAATCAATTGACTTAAAGATCAGTGCCACATCCTTCTTAAAGTGTCTGTCATCGACTATGGTAATCGTATCCTTCGTTTTGACTTCAACCTTTGGTGTCCAAACGATTTCCATGGTGGTGCAGCCATTTGCTGGAACTCTGCTCGTGGTCCATTCAAAGGTTACACCAAACGACGTATCGATTGACGACTTCAAAGTTATCTGAACAACAAACCAGATTGTTTTATTGAATTCACATACAATTTACTATAGTTGTCCCCTTACCTCCAAGTCATCGTCGCACGGGTTTGTTATATTTAAAAACCGCCTTGCAGTCTTTGTCACGGGAATATCTTCAAATGTAACAACAGATTTGGCGGAAAATGGTGCTAGAACAACAGCGGTTGGTTCTCTAGCTGCATTCTTACGCCGTGCATTTTTAACGCGAGTGGGTGTGACGACAACCTGCAAAACGTAAAATTTAATTATCGAATTTTGTCCGAAAAAAACCGAAATTTCTCCGGTTATTTGAGTAAAAATTTTGCTCTGCTTAGATCGGAATCATTTATTCCGTTGTGTTGGAATGTCACCATTTCAGCTGTACTGAAATCCTTCACACAATACACTAACGGACGACCAACAAAATTGCATCACGGACATTTTTGATTGCATCTAACAAAATCGTGTTTCCCACTTGTAAAAAAAAATGTTTTACAAATTCAGACCACCTCAGTGGCTCAGTGAGCACCCAATTGTTTTTCGAAGAAGTTCCGATAATCAAAAAAAGGGTTTGTGTAACTGTTAAAGTCAAACCGTTGTGTCAGAAAACAATGGGACAATTTTCGCTTGCTTTACGCAATTGCTTACCTCAAATGCACTCATTTTTGATTGTGCGACCACATAAAACAACAAACAGAAATTATAAACGCGTCAAATAAAGTGAATTAACAAATTAATGTTCAATGAAACAAATATAATTTTTACGATTTTCAAAACAACAGACGTTTGACGATGCGCATTCAACGACGTTATTTTAATCACTGTATTGAAACTGTATTTTGTATACGCTAGATGGCAAAGACGTCGGCTATTAATTTTTTTTTTTTAATACTTTTAAAGCAATCAATCCTTTTTTCTCTTTTAAATCATTGTCTTATGTCTTACTAATTCTGAATAGATCAGTTCAACATAGTTATTATCAATCAACGCGTAATATACTTGAGATTTTATAATTTTGTTATTATTTTAGACGTCACAAAAAGGCAGTTAAAGTTCGAAGGAGTTCAATAATTCACTGTAATTGGTCGCTTTTACTAAAGATGGCGCACCGAAATTATTTTCTTCGAAATTTAATCCGAAAAATTGTATGCACCGTCCGTACTGTCCCAATCAATAAATTGTGCATACGAATTTGCTCAGACCGATATGAACAATGCGTAACACCAGTTTCTCAAAAACAACTGATTTTATAAAACTTTATGTTTCTTAGCCGGGCGCGAATAATTTTACGATTTACGTTGTGAAAAAAGTCAGGTCATCACGACCTAATAGATTGACATAATTACTACATTGAAAATTTCAGGTCAAAATTTATCAAAATTTTCAGGAAAATCCCTTTTAGGTAAGTTCAGGTTGAGCTGACCTGGTCCGAGCGTTATTTAGGATCGTTATATATACCCAAATCCGAGACGGAACTCACTGGCCAAAATAATGGCAATTCAATTACTAATTCCTTCAATTACCGGACTCATTTCAAATGTAAAGAAAATGAACAAAAACCATCGAAATTGCAGCAGTTTCTTGTAGTTGCCGGAGCATCCGGTAAATAATAGTAATTGAAGGAAATACTAGAAATTGATGGAATTACAAGGAATTGATTGGAAATAAGAGAAATTGATAGAAGTTGAAAGTAAATTTAAGGAGTAACGGATAAGTAAGATGGACGAAAGAACCAGCACTGTGTTTTCTTTTGATTGTAATTTCAAATACCCAAACCGATGGTCAGATTCTGTTTTGGCGTTGCAAAAATGCTGAACGAGCCAAATCGACAAGATCGCGATTCGCGAAACGTGCAGCGAGAGCGTAGGGTAATCTGGCGCACAGCACTAAGACACCACACTTTTCAAGTACGTAAAAGATGAACTCGCACAAAATTTCCTGTTACCAAAATTTCGTAAAAGGGAGCATTAAGTTGATGACAGGGCTAACAAATATTCGTAGCATTAAATGTCAGTTTTTTGTTTCATGTTTGAAATTCCCAGATGATGCAGTGAGTGAAAGAACAAGATTTTTTTGCATTGGCTGCTTCTTTTGATGATCATACTCATCTGTATTTCCTCTCAATTACTTTCAATTTCTAACAATTTCTCTTATTTTCAGTTAATTCCTTGTAATTCCTTGTAATTGAGTCGTTTCTCCCTCGCCCAAATCATGTCTTGTTGACGTAAACAACGAAACTTTCCATAATAAACATCCACCGGATTTTTTTTACTCTGAGATCTTTTTTCGAAGGGGTTTTTAAATTTTGGTTTTCTTATATCAGGCGATCGGAGCTTCTAATGTTTAGAAAATTAAATTGATCTAGAGACTGGAGTTTACCATTTGGGTCCACACTGACGTAAGTTTTCTGAATAGAAAACAAACGTTAGAGCTCTGACCTCCGAGAACTTACTCCGTTTACGTGACAGTTCTCACAAGCAATAGAAAAGGCACGGAGCTATCATTGCTAGAGAGTCAACTGTTAAGCCTGATTTATTCATAGAGCAAAAATTAAAATTTGACAGAAAATATATGGACGCTGTGTCTTTGATTTGGTGTGACCGGAAAAATTGACAGTATGACCATACATTTTCTGTCAAATTTTTATTTTCACTCGAAGCTTTACGGTTTAAATGGTTTACAGCTAAAACGGAGTAAGATAAAATCTGTGCCATCGGCGCTTTAATTGTTAAGGATGTTAAGGATGTTAAGTGACAATAGATTTTGACAATAGAAGTCGCCACCAAAAATTATTATTTTTGCTGGGAGTATGTAGCTGTCACAGCAGCATGCCTACTGTCATTTTCGATACAGTGTGTGTGTATTAACCAACGTGCGCCATTTGGTCAGTTCTTTTTTTTTAATTTGAATCAATATTAAATGCAAAAATGAGTAGTGACGATGATGACCGCGAATTGTTACAAATCCAGCAACCCGATGCTGCCCTGAACAATGAGAAAGAGGACAGTGCCAACGAACACATTGTGTCTGAAAGAGGAAAGGAACTCGCATACAAAGTTTTCGGTAATAAAGAACAACTTCTGTCGAACCTATCCAAAGCTGTAAATGAAACTGGCTCAAAGAAACGAAAGAAACGACAACCGCTGTGGCATGACTCGGATGATGAGCACTTGGAAGCTGATGATGTTATTGATTACGGCAAGAAAGGCGCTCCAACGGTCAGAAAAATTGGCAAGTACAAGGCTCACTTGGAGAACACATTTCAGAACGTTCTTGGGGCACCGAAATGGGCCGACTTAGATAGGAAAAAAGAAAGTGATTCGGATGACGACGATGCAGTCATTAGCCGTACAGTTGGTCTAATCAAACCGCACACATCAGATAAACTGCCGTCAACAGTTCTACAATTTAAGAGATTAAAAGATGTGAACAGAGCTACGTATGCAGAGGGACCTGGAATAACGTCGACCGTCTTTCATCCAACATCAACTGCGGCTATTGTGACTGGATACTCTGGTGTTGCGACAATTTATGCCATTGACGGGAAGAAGAATGAGAAACTGCACAGCATTACATTTGAGAACTTTCCCATCAAACAGTGTAGCCTTACGAATTCCGGCAATCAGGCGATAATCGGTGGCAGCAAAAAGTACTTTTACACATTCGATCTTCTCACCGGTTCGGCACAACGAGTCTTTCTACCGAAAAACATTACCAAAATGACACAATTTCAATTGTCTCCGTGTGGAACCTATCTGGCAGTCGTCGGCCGTTTCGGTGAGGTGCACATTTTGAGTGCCACCACAAAGGAGAAACTCTTCACACTGAAACAAGAGCATCCATGCGTGGCGCTGGCATTTTCAACCGATTCAACCAAACTGTTCTCACACAGTTCGGATGCTGAAGTAACCGTATTCGATATGAAAAGTCGCCTTGTCGAGCATCGATTTTGGGACGATGGATGCATTAACGGTTCCACCATAGCAATAAGCCCAAGCGGAGAACTACTGGCTACCGGTAGTAGGCAAGGAGTGGTGAACGTGTACGATTTGCGGCATAGTCTAACAACCAAGACACCGACACCACTGAAAGCTGTTATGAATCTGACCACAGCCATTTCATCGATCAAATTCAACTCGACATCGGAAATATTGGCAATGTCGTCGAATTGTATTGCTGATGCTGTCAGAATGGTACATTTTCCGTCTGGTACTGTGTTCAATAACTTCCCGGGCGTTTTATCCAAATTGGACAAACCAACCGTTTTGTCATTTTCACCGCAAAGTGGATATTTTGCGATCGGCTGTATGGCTAAGCAGGTGTCCTTGTACCGGTTGAAGCATTACAATAACTATTAGGGTCTGAGAATTGTGACGGTTCACTGTACAAATGAAACAAAACAGCAAAAAAAAAGAAGGAATCGAATGAACTTATCGCTTCGGATTTTATTTTAATTTTGGTTCTCTATTAACATTTTTGTCGGACCTTACGAACGAAATAAATAATTTTGCAACCGCTATATGCTCGGTTGGATAAAATATGTGTTTTTGGATTCACTTTTTTCCCTCTCTCATCAAACTACTCACGATAAAAACGTTCCCGCTTACTTAGCTTTGCCTTGGGCAGCCACACTTTCGATAGCCTTTCGAACGGTTTCTTCGTCGCCCAAAAATTGCATCGACACGACTGGTTTGAAATTCTCATCCAATTCATAGACGAATGGAATACCAGTTGGCAAGTTCAACAACATGATAGCATCGTCAGACAAATTGTCCAAATGCTTGACAATACCGCGCAGACTGTTACCATGGGCGGCAATGATGATTTTCTTGCCTTCTTTCATTTGTGGTATGATGGTGTTGTTCCAGTACGGTAAGGTTCGCGCGATGGTCAATTTCAACGATTCGAACATTGGAAATTCCTCAGGTTTTGGATCGTTGGCATACCGTGTATCCTTAACGATGGTGTTGTAGTAGGCATGATCCGGTTCCATTGCTACGAACCAGTCAACGGTTAATCGAAATTTGATTTTGTCAAAAGAATTTGGATGTTACCTGGTGGTGGCGTGTCGTAACTACGACGCCAGATTTGTACTTGTTCTTCGCCGTACTTGGCAGCAGTTTCCGATTTGTTCAATCCAGTCAGACCACCATAATGACGTTCATTCAATCGCCAAGTTTTCTCAATTGGAATACCAGTTTGACCGGATTCGGTCAAAATGGAATTCAATGTGACCTGGGCACGGGTCAGAACCGATGTATGGGCCTGACAAAAATGAAAATGTTAAACCCTTTGAACCCGAGTTCATTTGACCGACATACCACATCGAACTTAAGACCAGCATCTTTGACCGCTTTACCAGCAGCTAAAGCCTCCTCTTTGCCTGTAAATGGACAAATCACATTAATTGATCGTAAGACAAGTGAAAAACAATCGTCAAATAGGCGAAAAAAGAATATGAACGAACCTTTTTCGCTCAAATTTGCGTCGAACCAGCCGCAGAATAGATTTTTCTGATTCCATTCCGACTCGCCATGACGGACCATCACAATTTTATATTTTCCGGCCATTTTCAGTGCTCGCTTAATTTTTGTAAATGGTCTAAAACTGAGTGAAATAGTATTGGATTTCTCGTTGCGATGTCAGTCCGTCTTTTGATAATATGACCTTCTTACGTCATAATTTCACTGAAAGGTCATTGGTGGACAGTGTTTCTAAACTGTTGAGAAAAAGTGCTAGATTGTCGATTGTATGTCCAGGGCACGTTTTTCGAATGGTTAAGATTGTGATGTTGGATTGCAGTGGAAGTGTGAAACTAGGTCTAATGTCCAATGAAAGTATACTCTATAGGTATGGTCTAATGTCAAAATTTGTATGGAGCGGAGGAAATAGCGATTTCATATATGAAATCGCTATGTCCTCCGATTTGTATGATACCTGGTTTGTACATTCATTGAAAATTACTTCACTGGTATAGTAATGTACTATTATATTACTATACTAAGGCTGAAAAGTCCAGTTTTCGTATGAATTTTGACAAGAATCACACAAAAACGTGACAATTCAATTTTATACCGAACTTTGTGATGGATTTTACATACTGTGAATATCTAAACCAACTGTCTGATGTTCCCCACTGGGAGCCGATTCTCTAAACATTCGTAACTTTAAGAATTCGTTACTTGACAGTTCTTGTGAGATTTTATAGAAGCAACTGTCAAGTTACGAATATTATGGACTACGAAAATACGAGAATCGTCGCCCTGATCCCTAACAAGCCACTGTCGACCCTATTGAACTTAAAATCATGTAAAACATTTTTACATAAATTCTGAGTGCCTGCGTTGAAGATAAGTCGGCCAATCAGCCATGTGGCGAACTCAATTTCAAGACTGTACTTTTTGGGGATGTCAGATACAGATACTGTATGTGCTAAACTTTTTGTAAACGCAGCGTTAAATCGTCCTTTTCTCAACATAGCATAAGTTGCTATGTATTGCCTCGAGTAAAGCAGTAAAATAAGTTGACGAGTTTATCTAATGTAAGAGACGTTTGTTAAGGTCTGAGGCATGTGACATGTTTTATCTGATCCACAGATCAGTTACATTTATCATACTCGCGCCATGATTGGATATCGATATATGAGAGGCAATCTCGGCAAGCCTCGATTGTCCGTCTCATCTTATATTAATTGGCTTTCGCTCAAAGTTTATAAGGGCTTATATACTTTGATTTTTGCGTTCCGCAAAAAAATGGAATAGGAAAATGAATTTGTTTGCAAAACCTGTATTTGTTTTGCATCTATTCCATACTTTCACTTTGATAGGAAACTTTCAGTAAGAACATTTCGATGAACATCAATTTGTTGAAACATAACTACGCAATCTAAAATCATCAGAGAAATGATAAGTTGGTACGCCTGTGGCAAGATAAAAGGAACATGCGAATGACAGTTGATTTCTATGTGAGAGAATAGGTTTGTTCCAAGTTTCAATGTCATTTTGAAATGTCAAATTTCATCCAAAGAAGGCAACTTAACCTCAACTTTCAGATTGACGAACATTTTAAAGACGTTTTGGCTATGTGGATGAAATCGTCGTCGTTCGTGTTGTCAAAGTTTGCGTTTACAGTTATTTGAATAAAAAGCTATGGAGCCAATTTTGTATGTAATTCTCTCACATTCTATCCCATAGTAGCCAATTGCCATTCATATGTTCCCATAGGAGCCATCTGTCATTCATATGTTCCTTTTATCTCGCCACAGGCGTACCAACTTATCATTTCTCTGAAATTCATATAATTAATAATTATACCCGAGCGGAAAGGTGACGCCTCCCTTCAGAAAGATTTTGGTATATGAACAGTGACCGACTGCATCTAGGTACTTTTATAAGAGAATATCTTACAACACTGCAACTGTCAAATATTTTATTTTGTTTTGTAAATTGTACTTTCAATCGGACTTGGAAGAGTGTGTTTTGTTACCGAGTTCCCCAAAAGAGTGTAATGTAAATGCCATTATAAATAATTATAAATGAAAATAAATTAAAATGCCGCGAAAATTCTACGAGATCGATTGCACTTGGCTTATTGGACATGGAAATGATATAAATAATTTGGTGACTGTGGACGATACAACCGATAATGCATTGCCGAAAAGGTGAGTCAATATTTTAATCGGAATGTTTTTGTGTTCAGTGAACTCTTGTTGAAATAACAAACAAAAAACATGTTTGGCTAGATTTGTGTAACCGAGTTTTACATTGAATAAATTATACATTCTGTAGAGCTATGCGTGATTTTGCCTGTATCATGTTGAAAGTTAATGGGTTTTCGGTTAAAGGTGTAATTATGTCGTATAGTTATGCGACAGGTTGGACTAAAATTTCTACAAATAAAAGAAACTCTAAATTAATTCAAATTTATAAGATCTCTTCCTGGTGTAATCATTTCGGATGCTGAGACCAAAACCAATCGTATTTGTAATCTGGTAGAAAAAAAAAACAACCAATTTCACATTAGCAAACCAAATGCAGTCGGAAATTCGTTTTTTATTAATCGATTTACCGTTACGTATCTCTTGCATTTCTTTGTACAGAGATAAGCAGAAAATACGCAGACGGTGTCACATCTTCATTCATTGAACTTTGTTCCAATAAATGATTTGGTCTCAGCATCTAAACGAATCATTCAATAGCATTGTACGTAAAAGTCGATCGGCTGTAGGCCATTAGGCTAGAATAAATCAATAACCGAACAATTATGAAAACAGTTGTCATTTTATCCCGAAAGTGCATCGTCTGTCGTGCATTTGCGGGTAACTTTTTAATCTATGCTCGTTGCATATCCAATGAAAATTTGTATAGTAAAATCGCAAAGAATATTGATTCGACCGTTCGGTTATTTTGTGCATGCAATGGGAGACAAGGACTAGGTGATGTACTTTGAATACTTGAAGAATTACTTTGAACATCGAACTTACTAATTCCAATTCTGATAAAGGTGAGGAAAGTGCCTAAGTCTTTTCGGCTATACTAAAATGCTACTCTTTCGGCCTTGCTAAAAATGCTACCGTCGTAAACTAGCAGCATAACATAAACTGTCGATCAATCACCGGTCCAATAAACCAATAACATTCATTGAAACTCACCTCTAACTAACCGCTTAGTAACGTAAATCATCGATTAAGTGTGCGAATGTTCGACGAATCTTCTCAAGCAAATAATTTAATCCCACCCGTCTTACAGTATTAACATAGACGATATAACCGGCACGGACCGAGCGGTATTGTTCATCAGAAATGCCCAGACTGCGACCGATCAAGACGACGATTGTCAATTGAAAATAAATGCTGGCCCGAGAAACGCATTGACACAGATCACAATTGTCTGTGACTGCGATGTAATTGAATTATTTACGGGATCCTATGAAGAATACAATCAAACGTATCGAGGCGAACTATTGGACGAATTTGACGGGATTAAAAGTTACTTGTTTGAGATCAAATTAAAAAAGGACACAAATTGCGTTTGCCTGAAGGTAATTTCTATTGGACCGTGAACCCTCAATGGGTATAATGTCGCTAAATTGAATTTGCGCTATGTTTTAGTTTATAACGCTGGTCGACCAACTGTGGATATATGGCGTCCATATGTACGTAACGGAAAAACCGATCAATATCTTTCAACCGTCGGTTAACATTGGCAATGTGTCCGAATATTTATCCGATTCGAATCGCGATTTATCCGAGAGTGCAAGTAAATGCAAAGAATTCATACAAATGCACATGAGTGCGAACAAATCGTCCGGTCCACCGAATATGGCAGCATTGATGTCCTTCATCAACGGAAAGGTGGAAGATAAATTTTCCGGCATCGAAGCCGTACAATCGGAGGAACCTTTCGTGCCGAAGAAAGTCGAAAATGGAGAGAAAAGTGAACAGAAGAAAAGTGCCAATCCCAGTTCGTTGCCATTAGGTTTTGAGAGTAGCATTGACCTCGTGAAAACCTATTTCGACGGTAAATTTCGCGACATTGAAGTGAAATTAATGAATAGAATTGACGAAAGATTCACGGAATTGCTGCAGAAACAAGACGAAAAATTGAATCAGATATTAGCATTGTTACAGAAATAGTTACGCTTAGACATTATGTATCACTAAAAACTTGTTGTTTATGTTAAATCAATATACAAAAATTTATTTACCCGAAAAACTCGCGTCTATTTAGTCGTTTCTTTTACACTGCGCGTATAATGCACTACCCGGTTCTGGTTTTGAAGAATTTGATCTCTTTATCTAAGCCGCATTTTGAAAACTTTGAGATTGGTCTGATAAGTGAAACACATTTGTTCTACGTATATCATTTCTAAATGCCTCTACGTCATTCATTAATTCGAAAACTACCCTGCTGAAGTAACAAACTGATAACTAGGGAATGCAGACCGGTACCGAATTCAGAAATTACGGTTTCGGTTTTTAGCCCCGTACGAAGTACGAAGGGGCTTATAGGATTACGATGCCGTGTGTAATTGATGGAATTCGAAGCAGACGGTAAGGGCAAAGTGTTTGCCTATGTTCATAGATGACGAATCCGCAATAAAAATTTGGGCCGTCTGTCCGTCTGTCCGTCACGTCGATATCTTGAGTAAATCAAATCTGATTTCAAAAATTTTTTTTTCCCTGAAAGATAGTCAAAATAGTGAGGCTAAGTTCGAAGATGGGCATATTCGGGTCGGCCCTTCGTGAGTTAGGGCCACCTAAGTGATTTAAGGTCTTTTGGTGATATTTATGGCAAAATAAACGATGGAAATGTAAATGACACGGCAAATGATAGGTATTGTCAATACCAATCCAGAAAAAAAAAGATTTTTAAAATCGGGTGAGTGGACCGTGAGTTAGGGCCTTAGAAGTGAAAAGCTACTAGGGCCCTATGTGTATTTTACATATAACTCGAGTAAATTTCATTCGTTTTTCGTAATTTTTGTTTCATTTGGAAGGTAATCGAACACCGAATAGAATGTTGTTGAAAAAAAAATTAAATTTGGGTCCTTGGACTAAGGCCGCTACTAGGGCCCTATGTGTATTTTACATATAACTCGAGCAAATTTCATCCGTTTTTCGTAATTTTTGTTTCATTTGGAAGGTAATCAAAGGCCGAATAGAATGTTGTTGAAAAAAAATTAAATTTGGGTCCTCGGACAAAGGCCGCTACTAGGGCCCTATGTGTATTTTACATACAACTCGAGTAAATTTCATTCGTTTTTCGTAATTTTTGTGTCATTTGGAAGGTAATCGAACGCCGAATAGAAAGTTGTTGAAAAAAAAATTAAATTTGGGTCCTTGGACTAAGGCCACTACTAGGGCCCTATGTGTATTTTACATAGAACTCGAGTAAATTTCATTCGTTTTTCGTAATTTTTGTGTCATTTGGAAGGTAATCAAAGGCCGAATAGAATGTTGTTGAAAAAAATTAAATTTGGGTCCTCGGACTAAGGCCGCTACTAGGGCCCTATGTGTACTTTACATACAACTCGAGTAAATTTCATCCGTTTTTCGTAATTTTTGTTTCATTTGAAAGATAATCGAACACCGAATAGAATGTTGTTGAAAAAAAAATTAAATTTGGGTCCTTGGACTAAGGCCGTTACTAGGGCCCTATGTGTATTTTACATATAACTCGAGCAAATTTCATCCGTTTTTCGTAATTTTTGTTTCATTTGGAAGGTAATCAAAGGCCGAATAGAATGTAGTTGAAAAAAAAAAAAAATTTGGATCCTCGGACTGAGGCCGATACTAGGCCTATGTGTATTTATACTCAATAAATTAAAATTTTAGGGCTATTTGAAAGTTTTGTTTTATTTGAAAGGAACGTCGTACGGGGCTTCGTAATTGCGCTATGCGCAATTTCTAAGATGTACACATTACATAATAATTTTTACTTTAACTACTTTAACCGGCGCATAGGCTTACGGTCAAAGTAGGGTGACAGACGCACTAGGGTCACGTACGCAATAGATATACGGGTTTGTACGGGGCTCAGTCGCAGCAAACGCTCCGACTGTTCTGATGGCTCGTTTCTTATTCACAAACCGCGGTTAATCGGATGGATTTCAAAATCACTGAACTTAGGAGTTTTTTGCGTTGAAATGTATTCTCTGATGGTTTAGGCCAGTGTTATTGTGCCCAGAGATGTCTGAGGAATAATTTCAGCTAACTCTTCGATTTTCATTTTAAATTTGTCCTGGTAAGCACCGTTTTATTTATGGAATCGAAGTCATAGCAAAGGTAGAAAAATTTCACTAACATTCCCGAGAACGATGCTATTAAGGGCCAAGGCATCACAGCAGAACTAGACTATACAGTTGTACAAATTAAGCGAAATTGGTGTGAAGTCGGCAACTTTCAAAAAGTTTACTGTTGTCATTTACCGATTCAGTCTCTTATTTCGACATTTCGAAAATCTTGATTCCTGCTCGACCACTAATTGATCACTTTAATGAACAGAGAATCATCGAGTTGTATCCTGCTGCAACTACAGCTAGATCATCTCATCTCACAACATTTCTAATTGTAGCAAAACATACTAATTCCAGAGGTGGCGTTATCTAATATGCAGGACAAACACCAAAACAGACAAACAGAACATAATTACTCTTCCCTTTCCCATGAATCGCGTGAAGCGAAAGTGGAGATAAAATGCTGTTTCGACCTCCGGATACAGTGGCGGTCAGAGGTTAGCGTGGTCTAACCATCTTTAGTCGTTTCCACTGGTCCGTTACACGTGATGGCAGTAAATTTTCTGACACTGACACTAACAAAACTAATCACTAGTCACTGATCCAAAAAGAAGAAAACCTGACGCAACGAAAAACCAAAATAGAAAAACGAAAACCGAAAGACGAACGAGAAAAGAAAAATTTCATTTGTCAACGTACTGATCCTGTTAATCAGAAAAGCGTTTTACCAATCTATCATAGTGATCACAGTGATATTGCGAAATCTTCGAATCTTCGGATCTTCAATCGGCTAGCCATGCCATCCGGATTTTTGACTCGTATGGTAACCATCGAATCCTTGCTTCATTACGAGTTCGACGAGGTATATCTCGCCTCTCTCGGAATTGTCGTTTTCGTGGTTTGAAAAATCGGTGTTTTTCAGGTCAGGTGGAAATGTTGTCATCCTGATTATATCGGGTAATAAGGGGTCGATTTCATTTACATTTTAGGGGATTAAAGTGCTAAACTTGTCCGATCACATAAGCTTTCAAATACGTCGGGCTGTTGACTGTACTGGCTTCAGTGACTGTATTAAGCAAAATTTTCTCTCACTAAGAACGCCTGCGCGCATCAGCAAACCTGACGGTTTAGGGTTCCATAGGAAGGCTGGGGCTCGGTTCTTCCTAAAAATATAAAAACTTGCGCTGGAGGGTCTATTGGGAATAAGAGATAGGGCAATTTCTAAAATGTCGCTTCAAAAATATAGATACGTTCAATTTGTCCTCCATACAAATTTTTCGAAGATTTCGCAATACCACTCAAATAGATTCATTGAAGATGAAGAAATATAATTGACTAAAAAACCACAGTTTTTTCAAGCCCAACCAGCGGTTAACCTATTCGACTCAAATCGGTTTGCATTCTCTACCCCTAACAGTATTTTTTGAACAACTTGCTTCGGTAGCTTTGGCAAGTTTAGTTGTACACCTCGCCTTCGGCTCAGACTGTACACTTACCAAACAGACAGTTACAGAAGGTTGTTGCTCATTATAATGAATAACGTTCGCAGCATCCAATGTAATCTACTATTTTTCACCAAAATGTACTATTGTCTGAGATGGTAAATACATCGCTTTTGGGAGGGTAAGTCTTGTTTTAGGTAAACGGAAAGAAGAACATATTAAGCAGTACTATCAGTAATATGAAAATTGAAGGTGAAAACTCAAAACTCTTCCAAACACTGTACAAACGAGTCTTGGTAATATTTTTCTGTATTTTAAAAAGTGAATGTGTATGATGAATGTGTACCAATTTCTTGAATGATGATGAAAATGCTAGCTTGGCGATTTTAGCTTAATTCTATTCAAACCAATCGACCCATAATGGACTATGGAGGACTCGTGTTGGTTTCTAAGATTGTCTTACTGGAATTAAAATTCTTTACCAAGTTTGAGTAAGGCTAATATAGAAAGGTTGAGAGTAGATATTTTTCACTAAGTACAATATTATGCACCAAAATGTTTGTGTTTACGAAAAATGGCTGGCTGATATGAGGTAGGATTCATTCGAATGAATATCCGAAGTTTTTTTTTTAAAACTATTCTTTAGGACTTAGAGTTCAACTTAATCTATTTGTCACAGAAAATATTTTCAACTCAAACTTATCGGCAGCTTATGCATTCCATTCAGTATAGAAAGCTTATTGAACGCGTAGAAATTAATTGAAATGTTTCAGAACTTAATTTAATTAAATTAAGCCATCGCCGTCATACGAAATCCACGAAATCCCATAAAACGTAATTGTCGGAATAAATATTTTTCCGAAATACTTTTTGCGATAATTTTGAATAAATTGCATAATTTAGTCAGAAAATTATTCGAATGTATTTCACTCACATGATCAATTCAATGCAAACATTTGTCTTGGAACAATAACACGGAATTCGTTAAAAATGCATCATACTCTTCACAATGATGCTAATGTATGAAATTTATGCAGAGTAAATTCATAAAAATGCAGCAATTTGAATAATTTTTAACAGATTTACTGGTTCCGAAATTATACAAGGAATTTGGAGCTATGTTTTCGAATAACAAATTTAAACCGTTTTCGGCGAATGGCAAAATATTATAAATCGGCCGCTAACAGGTTGAAGCTCTACAAATTTTTAGCGTTCGCTATATTACCTTTGATTTTCGTTGAACATCATCTCGAAATGGCAGTTACGGGTTAATGCTTAGTTTCCTCTTACCAAAAAAGTACTCCGTGTGAGACAAAATTGATTTTTTGCAATTTTTCCTTTGTTTATTTGACAGCTCGCTCTCTCACGGCTCTCTCACGGAGTACTTTTTGTTGAGTGGAATGGACACCTAAGCCTACGAATTTGTCATAATACTTAACTCTAATTGGGTCTCGATTTCATCGTTCAATTCATCCTCTTTAATAAATACAGTGAGCGTCATTCAATTTTGTGTCGTCGCTTGCAGATGACTAGTATTTCTTCATTTTTATTTTTTTGAATTTTTAGGTATAACAGTCCACAATAAAATTGTCCAAGGGTCCTTTAACCTTTAAAGTAGAATCAAATTTTACGACTCACATTTAAGTCTTCATGCTTGGAGCTAGAGTAATAGAAGCAGAAGAAGTGTGATCAGAGAGAGAGCGTCAACAAAACGACATCTTCTCACCGAATTTGAGTGAAGAAAGTCAGGTTATTCACGCCGCACGGATGAAAACATTGTTCTGGTCTGTGGTGCCTGATTATAGTACGTTGCTTAGACGGTTGCTAGGAATCTCGCGCCGCGTCATTCACAATAATTCACATTTTGACACATTTTGTATAAGGAAAATGTCACTTTGTGAGTATTTGTGAATGACGCGGCGCGAGATTCCTCAACACCTGCTTAGACACAAAAATGAGTGATAGTGTAGTTGATATTGATAGGGACCATTTTTGTGAGAACGTTTGCAACCAAAAAATCATTTGGCTCCATCCCCAGAATATTCTTTAGACATTTTATAAAAGCCTTGGACCAAGAAAAGGATGAAAAATTTATGGTTAGGCAGGTAGACAAACGTGTTTATGGTTGTAGACCTTGTAGAGTAGACGTTCTGTTAAAAGTGGACCTAATCAACCACTGCAACCACTCCATAAAAAAAATGACACAAGTGGAAGTGGTATTTATGTAATTACTCGATGGATGATTAGTCGGCACTTCAGCATACTTCAGACATGATTTTCTAAGATACCACCTTTGTTTATGTTAAACCGCAGACAAGACCGCAGAACATTTTTTCTATTTACAAATTCAACGAAATGTTTTACTACTTTACGACTTGTGCGTACAATGTAGTGATGGATTCATCACAAATTCCAGAAATTCGATATTAAAACAGATCTTATTTGAAATTCATAAGTTTCGTGTAGGGTTCTGTTGATTTATTCGATAATGTTTTAAACATATAGTCCGAATAAAATTGAACCGGCCGCAGCAGCAGTTTTATTCAAATTGTTGATAACAGGTGTAAATGAACTCAACAGTAATTTCGAGTAGTCAAGTAGTCAGGATGGTTTCATCAGATCAAAATTCATAAATATTTTTACTATTAAGCATACGGAGACGTGAAGGCACGATCGATCAATCGATAATCTGACCTCATTATTATTTCATTTCGATTTGTAAACACTGTAATAAACAAAACATCGAAATTGTTTACGAATCTCTTCAAAAAAAAAACATCAATTTTAACACATCATTAACAGTC
This sequence comes from Bradysia coprophila, assembly GCF_014529535.1. Taxonomy (NCBI): domain Eukaryota; kingdom Metazoa; phylum Arthropoda; class Insecta; order Diptera; family Sciaridae; genus Bradysia; species Bradysia coprophila. Next base: position 360,166 of record NW_023503296.1, on the reverse strand, counting down.
AACTTTTCTTTTCTTTTCAAGAATTTGACTAGCGGATCAATTAAAATTCGAATACCGTATAATGGAACTCAGCTAACGAAAGACGAAACAATAACAAAATTCTACACCAACAATAAGCACTAGACTAACAAAAACATCGTGGGGTATATAAACACATACTATTCAGCTCATGCGCTCAACTGTTGAGAATGCAATTGAACTCTCTTTCAATAAAACGTGCCAAACAAATCAGCTGGTTTGTCGAGATTGTCAGTATGCAGACGGTGTTGGTTGCGTTTAGTTTGTTAAAGTTTTAATTCGACATAGTACATTCAGTCGAGATATCGTCGCCGGCGAATAATGACCGAGTGTTTGAATACAAAACCAGAGTGATATTTTGAAAAATGGCGTACGGATGTAAACAAAGAGAACAATCGTTTGTGTTTGTTTTAAATTATTTAATATCGATACTGATTGTGCTGAGTGTGACTTGTTTTATTGAAGGATATAGTCATAGTGATCATCATTGCAACCATCAACATCCGAAGGCTGATGAGGTACGTTCATATTTTTTATTTTCAAATATACGATAAAAACATTCAATGTGGAAACAATAGAGGTTTCTTCTAATAGACGACTTATCATAACAGAAAAAAAATTGGGTCGTCGCCTCTCTCTTCTCTGTTTATCATTTTTTTAAATAACACGACTAGAATAAAATGCAACATGATTTTCGTATAATATAACTTATAAATGCAGTCATGCAGTTATAACTTAACGTTAAATGAATTTTTATACGAACGAAAATTTTTATTTGAATTTTATGAAAATGGATGAGTGTTACCGAATAATTTAACGAAAAAAAAAATTTGGTGGGCTAGGTAGATACCTACCTACATATATGGGCACAAATGCAGTAACAGTGTTATGTATAATAAATGATGTGGTCAGTGTGTTTTTCAATGCTTACATACCCATTAAAATACTCAATTATCTCTACTTTCTTTTTTAAATTTTTTTTTTCTCCTTTAATATCAATTTTGCTTTCGTTCATTTCATAATGTTTTTCTTATTACAATTTAAGACCAATTGAACTCGACCAAAATTTAAATATATGAACATGAGGATTGGGTGATTTCGTTGATGAATGAGTTGACTTTACATTTATGTTCCTACTTGAACTTTTTTTTTTCTTCTCTTCTCGTCTTTCTTAACCGTAAAATATGACTCTGTGACTGAGTAATAGTCGCGGCTGTAATATGTTATATGATTTTGAATGGGAAAATTTGTTTTTTGATGGAATGATAATGGTTTTGTTGTATGTAAATTTTGTCACTGGCCGCAGACTGTTAATCATTTCAATGAAGAAAAAAAAGTCCGCGGTTAAATTATTTAAATAAATTTAGACATTCGTAAATATCGTAATTATCAAATAGAAAATATATTTGTGATGTACTCATAATCACATAATATTGGAAGTGACAAGTGTAGGGAATTGTAAAACATCGTTGGTTAGGTCTGGAGAAAAAAAAACATGTTTCATTTCAAAAAAACATGAAAGCACACTGTGTGTGTATGTTGTAGAAATAGTAAGAAATTTTTATTAATTAATGCCGTTAATGTGCTCTAAAACATTTCAATTAAATAACGTCGATATGTGTGCAGCATAGATGTTGTTTCTAGTTTCATCTGGATGCCTACACTCTTCACAACTAACACAAAGCCACTTTCGATAATCGAAAATAAAAATGAAATTTATCGTTTTTTTCTTCTTTGATAATTAAATTAATGTGGAACAAATAATACAACTTTGAAACGTTGTGCCGGTTCTTTTCGTTATAAATTTAATAAAAATTCCTTCGTTTATTTTGCACAGATTTCTGTGGAACTTTGCGGAATAGGATGTTTTACATTTGCTGTGGCTTCGTTTAATTTCAATTAATTGTTGTAAACTCGATAAGACGTGTTTTTTTTCGTGATTTTTTATTGGATTTAGTTTCTTTTGCCACAATATGTGGTATGTCAGGTGACTTCCGGTGATGTAACGTTTTAAAAGGAAAATGGATTTCCTTTTTCCATTCTAATGGGCCCTGGAAATAAATACCCGATTTTCTATTAGCCCTTCACAAATTTTCGTAGCTCCATGGTGTGAAGTAGAGTACTGCAAAAACAACTGCCACGATACTCAGCTATGGTAAAAAAAAGTCCCACGAACCATAATTAAATATTTGAACTTCTAAAAAATCCTACGCTCATTGTACTTATCCCAAAGTTTTTAGGTAAGTACTATTTGTGCCAGCAGTTTTAAATCTGATAACTCGAGAACAAGTCGTGTTTACACAACGTAGGCAAGAAAATAGCTATTTTCTCCCCGCCATTGAAACTTCGGGTGCCTTTGTTGTGGAAAACGTTGCGTTTACTTCGGGTGACAACACCCTCTATCGAAATCACAAATATTTTGTAAAAGAGTTTAGCTAATGTCATGGAATATAATGTATACTTACTGGCCAAGGTGTCCTCGACTCAGCAGCACCGGCTGCACTGGCTTCGAGAGCTACGTAGCCACTCCTAAAAATTTAATTCAAAAATGTTAAAAAAGTGGTTTCAGGTGAATTACCTGCCGGGACATGGCAAGTATACTGGTAGTGCTCAACCTCCCCTGCCACCTCATACCACATGCTAAACATAATCATTTGTCTTTCAGGAAATATAAGTCAAAAACCAATTAGTCAAATTTTCGATGTTAGGCAATCTTAGCAGTGGCACCTTTTGGACCATCGGTTTCTTCAGTTTCTTTTTGTAGAGTTTTCAAAGCTCTACGTTCCGGTAGAACATTGATCTCAAAAATACTCTCAACTTTCCGAGTTATAACCATCGGAAACGTAAAGTCCTCCGGGGAAACTTCTTCCCGGGCTCCATTGGATCCATCAACCACATGCCTGGACACATTTTTCGATGATCTACGTTTTCCGCACCCAGGCTATCGCGGACCTTAAAATTTGCGAAATTCGATACGCCCTAATCCTCATATGCGATTAAAATCCCCATAATGCTACTTAAAATCAATCCACTTCTCTTACATTGTGCGAATAGCAAAGAATCTCTCTATAATACTTTGGCTATTCGCAATTTTCCGGCTCGTCACTTTATAATACTTTGGCACAATGTGCGAATACCCAAAGTATTGTAAAGTGGTACAATGCGAATAGCATTTGATTTTCGATTTTTTTTATTATTTCGCCACAGATCAAAATTCAGATTATAGATTCATTTAAAATGCAAGTATTTTGTGACCTCAAAAATCTCACTTTTAAGTGACTGCATCTCTATTGTTGTTCTCTTCGAAAAAAAATGCTAATTGCAACAATCTTATACTTATACGATACATCGCGATGATGAGAACGGATCTCGCATTTCAATGTCAACAATTATTTTCCCTAATATTCTGTACAAAGGATGTCTAATTAGAACGCATTTAAACGATAAAGAATGGTACAGTATTGATACGATGAAGTACAGAAGAGACGCGAGTGCTTGCACGAGTGTTGGTATTCCTACAAGTTACAATATTTACGGATAAAATGCTTGCAAATTCACTACTATATCTCTCTGTAAAATTGTTTTGAGGATAAAACTTAGTTTGAACGTTTTATTAACAATAACTTATTTGTTGAACAAAATAACACAAATTTCAGCCAGAGTGAAGAGTTACAGCAATTCACTCAAAACGTATTTTGCTCCCAGGCAAAGTCTTTCACGTTTCATGAATGTGATCTTGGATGTATGTGAAGAAAACATAGCAATATCAGCAGCAATACATGCTACGTCATGCTGTTTATATTGAGAAAACGGCAAAAATTCAGAACTGACGATATACGATGTATACCACAATGCATTTAGCATGTGAAGCAGCCAAAACGCGTGCACGCCTTTTCAACTGAACCTATGCTGTTACAAACTTTAAAATTAACAAACAAAACTTTTCGTTAGGAAACAAAGGTTAGTTTGGGAGAAACATTAAAAATTACAATGTTTTGAATAACAGGTTCCTTTCCGACCTATAACGACGAGAGGGTAACAGAAATTCGGTTCATTCGCTTTGTAAAAAATATTTTTTTTTTTAAACATTAACAAGGAAAATAGCTTAGCATAAAGTTTTTAAAATTCCTTTGTTGTGGTATTAAAAGGTTTCCCGGTTTAAGGAAATATAACGTTTCTGCAATTCAACTTCGTTTTCTCGATTTTATCCAACGAAGGATTTTCATTCTGTGTCACATTACTGCCAAGCAAAAGCTTTAGTATAACATTTTGTATGCATGTCGTACAATATACAGCGATGTACTAAATTCTCTGGAAATGATTTGAAGTAAAAAGGTAGCCAAACAAAAACACAAATCTGTGAAAGAGCGATTTAACACAAATCTTTTGTTCGTTTCAAATGTTTATCGATACATCGTATCGATACGATATAACTCTAAACTCTTATAGATATATCAGTTCGTTCATCTTCATTATCAAATTATGTAGACTCTTAAGCCGATCAGAAAGTCGATGATGCTTGTAAATATTGTTGACGAGTATATTTATGGGAGTGCTAAAAGTCTGAAGGCTTTTGTAATTTAATTAACCTATATAGATAAATTGTCTAATTATGATAATTGAACGAGCACCTTTCCTTGACATTTAAATAAAAATCCAATAAACGAATCAATCGAAATATACATAAAAGACATCGATACGATTTTATTAGTGCGATTCACAGCTCCACATAATCATTTCATTTCTTTAATTGCAATTTTGTGATTCTTTTCAAATCAGAAGGTATGAACTTTAAACCGTTCTACCAATGACAACCTTCTATCAAAACGGTTTCTATCGACCGATATCTGAAACTCGTCTAAAGAACTAAACCGAACTGTATGGTGACTGTGTACAGAAATGTTTATTTTATTAAATTTTGTTCTTTATTCTACACAAACGTAATGTGGAAATTGTATCAGTTTTGATCCGTTCCTCTAAAGTAATCAGATTTTATTGTTTGAAATGGACTGTTCGCCCTCTGGGGGGCAAGTATAGTGGATGTGTTCTTGTTGATGCTATTCGCCTCCGATATAAGCTTGACTTTTCTAAGAACAAATGTAATTGTAAACCGGGGCTATTTTGAGAAATTGAATTCTTCAATGTGTTGCAAACGTAGAAACGTGGAGGCAGGACAATATCTATAAAGTAGTTTATGTGCTGATTACAGTAATTTGGTCTAACAAATGAAGAGCTAGATTGTTCTACCGTCACAACTATAACAAAACAGATACTAAGTACCCGCTAGAATAAGTGATTCGAAGTGACGTTTATTTTCGTTTTTTTTTTCGTTCATAGCCATAAACGTCAATCGTCATAAGCATTCTATCTAGTTTTGAAACGCTAGGTAAAGACGCTCACAAAGGCTGGACACAAAATCTGAACAGTGGATTTATTCATACAAACTTTTGTGTACACAAAACGTCGTCTTCTAAGTTAATTGAGGAGATAATCGAAAATTTTTGCTGCCCCTAACTTCGTGGTCAACTCAAATGTTTATCACAACTCTGATTTAGGTTGAAGACTTGTGATCTCGCTGAGATATCAATTCAAGACTTCATTTGTCCAAATTTAGACAAACAATTCGTTCTCCAATCGAATTATCAATTGGTTTGAGAATCGACTCCTCGTGGTGCGTTGAATGAATTCTTTAGCACCAAAAAAGCTTCGGAACTGTTCTTACCAGTTGCTCCGCTAGTTTCTATCCGATTTCATTTATCAATTTCTTCGCAAAAAGGAAACGATCATTCAATGCAAAGTACTTGACCTCTTCGTGATGTCACTCGCTCAGTCTCTCTTAACCAAGCCAAACTCTACGGAGGTTCGAGACTATAATTTACAGAGTACAATCGTCCGTTGCCCCTTTTGGTTTATTTCCATCGATCGAAACAGTCGATTATTTAGACTAGTTGAATCAAATTTCCAACAATACTGTGACAGTTCCCCACTACACCAGGAGTTTATTGTTTGTGAATTTTTCTGAAAATTTAAGTACTCCGGTTTTGTCTTTTCAAAGTTCGCTGATCTGTAGGAAATTTATTGCTCCCATGCTCACATATAATTGGCAATAAAATTTTTTTAGATGCGTTTCACGTTTAATGAAAAACTATAGTGGATATTTACGTGATAAACGATCAGACTGTTACATTGTGATGTAAAAATATAAAAGATTTTATTTTTATGTTATCGCTGAATTCTTTGAAGGAGCAAAAAAAATGAAATCAGATTTTTTTTCAACTGATGAGCCGATAGGCAGTATAATATCTTTTCTATCCATCCAACCAGCCATCATCAAAAATCAAAACAATACCATTTTTAATAAAATTGTCCTTTCAATTTCTTGGATACGAATAACTCGTCGATAAACTTTTTGTTTTTATGAAACGGACATGTTGTATGTACGCTCGACTGAGTGGGTGGAAATATGTGCGGGAATAAAATCTAGAATTTATTTATTTTCGCTCTGTCTGAAAGATAAATTCGTAAATTGTTAGAAAGAATTTGACTTCATCATTTATGGAGATATTGAATTTTTAAGGTCTGTCCTCAGGATGGCTCCGAATTGCCATATCCCCATATAGGCATTCATTTTTCATTATTTATATGGTTTATGATTTAAAGGTTAAGATTTCATTTACTACTTTAAGAGTCAACGTCTATCTAAACTCAATTGTAAACCATTTAACCATTTTTCATAATGCATTTTACACACATTATTTATCCCTGCTGGATGTGTTGCTTCTTTTACGTAAAACGGATTTTATTCTCCAATTTTAATGGTAGTTTGCATAAAACGCTCTGTGTTTCAAAAAAGGGTTAGTTTTGTTGCTAATGATCGTCTGGGTGCTGGATGAGTAATATTCTTCTTCATTTAAATTCACGTCAACTAAAATTGTTTATCTCAAGTTAATTAATTTTTTTTGTTCACCCATTGTTGTACATGATGTATCGCTCTTATTTTCATAATTGTTGAATAAATGAGCAACAGTTTATATCTGACGGCTATATAGTGTTGATAGTACATATATGATGTGACTTTTATCGCATTTATCAACAGTATCGAATGGATTCGGTAGTATGGTAATGTTAGTTAAAGCTTTATAACGTACAGAACACATCTGATGAAATTCACAATTTCTGTTGACGACAAATTTGTATTTAAAATGAAATGTTATGAATCATTTTGATCAACCCATTAACTTATGAATTTAGATGTGATTTCCATTTAGTCTCTATATGGGACTTGATTGGTAGAGTGCGAACGGATCGATAAAAATGTAAAAATTAAAGGAAATCGTTTAGTGTACAGCACAAATGAGTTATGCAACTTACGGGCGATGTGTATTGGACCCTACAAAATGACACACAAAAATGCGGTTTTATCATAGTATGTAGTGTACATGCCACGGCTGGGTCGTTATAGTTATTTTCGAATCTGTGATGGACGGTAGATTTTAGGCAATTTCGCGAGTTGTAGCTCGAAAGTAGTGAGGTCGACAGATGAAAGTTCCTAAAATCTACCGTCCATCACAGATGCGTATACAACTTTTCATGCCAGAGCACAGCACTGAACCAAACACTAGAACAGATTTTTTTAACGGAAATTTGGTCTCTCTAATATGATCTGCCACAAAATAATTAAAATTTTCGGTATTTTTATCGTTACAATCGTAGCAACTGTCTATTACAGTAGATATGAGGAAAGTCTTCAAATGTGCGAAATTCTGAGTGTTAAGATGTAAATTTGGAATGTATAGTGATTTTGAATGTGCAATTTGAAATGAAAAATTGGTGCTAGGGTGGGAGACGAACCCAGAATCTTCACCATTCCATAGTAGGGTTGCATACGCATACGATTAGAAAATCTGTTCTACTGCTTGATTCAGATGCTATGGCCAGAGGGCTAAATTTAATTACGGGAAAATTACGAAATTTATGCACAGGGTATGAAATAGTTAGTTCCTAACGCATGCAATAGTATTTTACATGACTAGGGATAAAAAGGAGAAAAGTATAGTTTTCGTGTGAATTTTGTTAATCCGAGGCGAAGCCGTGGTCAATAAACACACGAAAACGAGACTTTTCGTTTTTATCACGAGCTATGTAATGGATTTTACATGTTGAGCGCGTCGAAAGTAGTGCGTTGAAACATGAAAAGTACGGTTTTCGATGCATGTAAAATAGTTAGTTATTTATGCATCTCGAGATCATAATGTTCGAAAACTGCTATTTTCAGATCGCTCTGTTGCATAAATCGTATGTAGATATATTATCGCACTAGATGTCAGAGTGTTAATCCGAGGCGAAGCCGAGGTATGTAAGACATCGTTTGTGATTCGTGTTGCATACAACGCTTTATGCAATGAAAATCGAATAAATATCGAAGATAAGCTTAGTGTGACTTCAGTAACACTGGTGCGATAAAACCCCTTGTAAATCCTTTATCGCACTAGTGCGATAAAATACGTTCATACGACCGCGGCATTGCACACTGGCGGAATTAGTTGCAACTTTCATCATTGAATTGTGTAAAAGCTTTTTAGTGAATAGGAGGTTTCCAGCACGAAATCGCGATATTTTAACACTAGTTAGGAAAAACCTGGGGGAGTTAAAAAGTATACTTTTTGTATGTTCCAAGACGAAGCTGAGGATGATAATTTGACGGAATTCTGAACATCTTCTATCCCGCGTTATGTACACAGATTCACACAGAAATGTTGAGTGTATGATGATGTGCTTTCATCGATTTAGATGCTACAACTTCCATTATCCTTGAAACTGTTTTCATTTCACCGATTCTACCTCTTTCTTCTGAACTGAACAATATTGATTTGTAAGTCGGTTTTACGGTTATTCCTATTGTTCCCTTAAAACTCTAATAGTAGTCAAACATTTTTTATGCAAACAAATGTAGTTTGTACGTTCAGAGATGTGTACGAAATTCATTATAGCAAAATTATTGAGTGTCGTTTAGCAGAACATTCAATTTATGTTGACTGTTTGTGACAATTTTTCTTTTATTTTCAGTTCGTTCAATTTTTTAAATCCGAAGCATAATAGACATGTCATGTTTTAAATGAATTAACGATTTTTTTTTTATTTAATTGGAATGGTAAATGTTTATCGAAAATGCGCACGTACAAAATGCGGTTATATCGCTTGATAAATGTAAAACATTTCGATAAAATCAAAAATTTAAAAGCGAAAATGTGAAGATGTGAAAATGTTGATTATATTGAAATGATTCACAATTAATTTGTACGCGCGAGTTTGATTTAATTGGAACAAACGAAACTAATGACGAACTTGCGAAAATAACGGTCATGTTCGTTGAGAAAAATAAAAAATGTCGCGAATTTGAGGAATTTGTTGTTAAAGTCAGACAATTTGTTCGTTTGTTTCGATTTCTTATTCAAAAATTCCTATCTCGCATTTTGATTTTGTCAATCACAATAATGCTCACGACATAAATCGAAGCGCTATGTCGACACACAACATTTTTTTCTCTCTCCTCCAAATCTCTTCTTTATGCACAAAAAAAATGTGTGTACTGCAAATGGAACGAAAGCATTCCGTACAAATGGCTGTAATGGCTTAAAATTACTTTTATTTCATTTGACAAGGACTTACTACAAACGTCATGATGATTCATCTGCACTCTGACTCCTTTCAATTTTTCATCTCTATTCGAGTGTTAAAAGTGCAAAAAGGTCACATTGATAAAGAAGTTTGAAAAGATTTTTTTATTTGCACTTTCGTAGAATTACGCTATTCTCCGGTGGACGCATGTGATATTTCAATGAGCTTTTACAGCATCATAGCAACCGCTTCGGTTTACTTTTTATCAGTAGTTTCCAGTTCTTTCAAATCATTTCAATTATGCATGGTAAACTCCCATATCTGCCAACAATAAAATCATCAAAATGAATTTGAAATTCTCTCCAATGTACTTGATACTGGTATGCATACTATCTCTGAAGTACTTGGTCGTAATTGTATTAAATTTAAACGAATTAATGATCCCGTTAATGTCATTCTACCGTACCTTTGACATTGACATGACACCGCAATATTTAAAATTGGCTGGAAAGAAAATGTGTACGTTCGTGCCCTTAACACACGACAAATTTTAGTGGTCGTTAAGATGTCAGATACCGTGAATTTAAATACAAAAAACTTTAATAAATTTCAGTTTTTTTATTAACGTGGCTGAAGCTCATATTTTACCTGCTTTTTAACGCGAATAATTCGGCTGGGAAAAGTTCTACTCGGGTGTGACCGTATAACTAGTTACTAATTAGATTTGTGGCGTTTAATAATAATGCGATATACCAAAATTCAACGGTATCTTTTCTATCTGTACAACAATAAAAAGAGAAATTTCGTCGATCGATCACTTTTGAAATAACGTGAAACGACAATGCCAATAATGTCTTTAATATACAAAATAGCAATTTCATCTTTGTTCTCGGTCTAACATTTTTTTAGCATTCTGATGTCAAAGACGCGTGCACGAAAATTTATTCTCCCATTAATTTGAAGTCAAACTTACAAAAGTTTGCTCGTATAATTTTGCTAATCATCATGAACAAAGAAGTAGTTTTTTTCCTCCAAGACATTCAATTGCTCATTATAATTTGTATGATGATTTAAAGACAGCATAGGTATTTAGACTCATTTAGACAGTGAAAACATTGATGCCTTTGTAGGTCTGCAATGGTTACAAAATTGTTAAATAACCGGGATTATTACGTTGGAACAAACAACAAAAATACCATCCGCCCGGTTTCTTTTTTGTTATTTATTTGCCATCTAATTTCTTATGAAAACAAAGCATCGCAAAATATACAGACCAGACGAAAAAAACCGAGTTCCTAATGTGACAGTGACACTTGCCTACGGAACTTTCCTTTTTTCTTGCAAATTAGCAACTTTTCCGTTCACAAAGAATAATTTTGATTCAGAGAATAGCATAAAAGGGGCTCGTTATATTAACAATAACTCAATTTCGTTTTCATTTCCTTTGTAATACAATCGGATATTTCGGCTACTTAATAGCGAACTGTGTTTTAATTTCAACTTAACTCTCAGGCATAGAAATTAGGCGTGAGCTCACAAACAAGATTCTCGGGGTTTTTTTTGGCTGAAAATATTTGTTTTCGGATTTTTAGTCTTCGCCGAACCAGCGCTTATTATTGGGAATTTTCATTATGGAAAACTTCCGAAAAACTCCGGAAAAAAATTTCCGCATTTTTTTTGGAATTCTGTAAGAGTTCTTCGAAATTTTTCCGAAATAAAATTCGCAATAATAAGGCCTGCACTGCCTTCAACAAACCACGGGAAAATGTGTGTGCCTGAAGTCAATTTTCTCGGGAAATTTCGTCTGACTTTAATTCGTTCTAAAACTAATTTTCTCTCTCTCTCTCTCTCTGTGAGCACTGCCGTTTTAAATTAAACCGCCTCAAGGTATTTCCTTTGTGAAATTATTAAAAAATCGAAATTTTTCTGAGAAATTTTAACTTTGAACGGCAGAATAATAGTGCAAGATGCACTTTGATTTAATGTTTATCTCCTCGATTTTTTGCATAAAAAATAAAATTCACACACCACTCATCACATTGTCAAGAAGTGGGAATAGAACCTGTAGAACACACACTGTGTGTCACACAGCATGTTTTTATTGCACCCATTTCGTTCAAATTTAACGAGAAGGGTAAACACTTGCATTTTTGTTATTAATTGACCACTGGTAATGTTTGCATTGTTTGCATAGCGATAAACACATTATGTAAACGCACAACATCCAGCTACACTATTTAATAGTTATTCGTTTAACGAGGGAAGAAAAATTGGAAATTCCATTTCGGTGGGATGTTTCTGGCCAGTGCGTAACGACGGCCATAAGTCACACGAGAAAATTCGATTTCCATATTTTTTCTGAGGTAAATACAACGTTTTCACAACAAATTCTTCTGAAGTTTCACCGACGGGGAGAAAATTGCAATTTTCTCGCCTGCGTTGTGAAATTTATCGCGTAGGGTGGGTGAGTATGTATAATTTGAGTAAACAAAATTTTGTCCTTGTTATAATAACAATTGCAAGCAAATTCATATACCTAGTTACCCAGTTTGTATACAACTGCGATAAAATACCTCTCATCGCTTCGTACTATCCGAGTCCACATTCCATATAAAGTACGATGAGTGGCAGAAATAGTTTTAAAGTAGAAATCATGTCTACAGATGCAACTGAAAAGATAACTTTTCAGTGAAATACGATTCTCGTGGTAATTCGAAGACTGCAAGGGATTCAATAAAACTTCCTCTATAATGTGGGACATAAAAATGTCTTCATAAATATTAAACCGTTTCGATCTGAGAGGCGATTAGTTGCATATGCTCTGCATGTTACAGTGCACTTCAAAAATACCGTATCTCATCAGGCCATGGCAACATTCAGTGACATCAGTTCAATTTTGCATGGCCACATTCAGCGAATCATTGAAACGAAAACGAAAGTAAACTTTCATATCATTTCATCACCAAACATGTAATAATATGCGGGAGTGTGCTATATGGTATCACAAAACTGGTTTTTACCCAACGAAGTACATGTGGAAGAACATATGAAGTATGACAACTTCATATAATGCTTACACAAGTGTTTGGTTCCGACATAAGGACATCGAAATGATTCGGTTAACAAAAGGTGTTGACTTAACCACACGCTCCACAAAAAGTGTTGACTGAGCCAAGTAATAAGTGTGTATAACACTATGCCCAAAATTTTCGAAGAATTAAACCTATGTGCCATTGAACAAACATACTGCTGCTAAATTCATATCGAATGGTTTCTGCTGCGGCACTGTTTCGATCTAAGGTCATTTTAAAGTTGCGTAGTACACAATCAATTCTTGTTAAAACAATGTGAACAGAATATAACATTTCTACCGATTTCTATCGAGTAGTTAAACGGAGGAAATAAGAAGCTATCAAAGCTATGTTTTTCCATTATTCTGTTCTCTCTAGTGTTCAATTTTCTGATTGAACATTGTATTCGGATTTGTGTTGCTGAAATTCTCTTAATTTAATTGAATTCTAGTTACATGTATTGAAGAGCGAAGAACGAAATTTCATAGAAAGTTTGATGGAATGTCTTCACATTATTAAAATCGGTTTATTTGACTTTCGAAGAACGTCTTCATCCAAGGTGTGATGTTCAGAACGATTACTTAAATATACGTGAGTTCATTAAAATGAAACATCTTTTCGTTCGGTTTAACTTGAAAACTTGTGTTAACAACCCGAGGATATACCCTTTTAAAGGTAGGGATGGTGCATTTTCCAAGCGTTAATTTAGCTGTATGTGAAAAACAATAAAATGAATTTCAAAACCTGGATGCACTTCGTTATTGATAAACGAAGTGCTGCAATTTCTCTCAATCAAATTTTCAATTCAAATTCAAATTTCGATACGAGTGTTGCACAAAAAATATCGTTTTCGTTCTTTCCAATCAACAATAGGGTATCGTGAACATGAAACGTACATTTAAGTTTAACTTTAACTTTAACAAAATAACTTGGAAAATTGAAGCAATCAAATGTATTTTCAAATTTATTTGATAGTTATTTCAGAAGCGATTCTTTTTCTAGCTTCGTTCGTTCTATACCAACTTGGATTGTTTATTGATCTTGGAAAAGTTGCGGGATAAAATTGCATATCGAGAAATCCGTTCGTTGATTGAATGTTCTTTTATTGAAGTAGTGAAGCACTGATTTAGTACTCGTTCAAAGAATGTGATAATAACCATCCGCGTTTTCTTGTGCGATGGTAATACCTCTGTGTAGAAAGAGTGTTCTTCTTCGTAGACTACTCAAAGATCAAAGGAAGATTATTTTTTGTTGTCTAAAATTTATTTTTTTAAGTTTATTTCATGAACACCCAGCTTTCTGTACTTTTCATTTTTCACGTGCCAACAGTCTTAAATAGAAAATATTTTGAGTTAATTCCAGACTCCCAGCTCAAATGGTTAAATGTGTTGGGCTCTTCTCCTTAATACCTCGTTGCAGTCTTATTAATGATGGCAGAAATATAATTAATTACTAAAGAAAATGTTGACGACACAAGTACGCTGTACGCATTTCGTTCTTGTTTCAACATTTTATTCAATTAAGCGAACATAATTGTAATTAATTCAATAACCTTGGCTGCCGTTTCGCAGGACCTATTTGGAAATCAGAAGGTTGCATTTACGTCTTGTGAACAAATACCTTACGCTGAGCCGAAGAGCTATATGGTCGGTTTTCATTTATATAAATTTTCAATGAACTGAAATATTGAGTGAAAGAAAAACATAAAGGAAAACGATTCTTTACCATCGTCTGGCTATAAAACTAAACGCACAGAATATGCCGGAATCACTTCTCTTTTGTGGATCATATTTGTTCGCCGAAAAATTGTTTAAGTAAACACTCTGAAGCATAAAAGTTTACCTTTCCAAATTCTTTACACGATATGGCATATATGAAGTCATTTGAACAATGTAGAAGAAGGGAACCACGTTGAATGCTTACTTGACAAATTGACATTATTTTTCATTCCAAGTTTATTGGGCAACTTTTATATTATTTTTTTCCTTTTTTTTGTGTGTTACCTCGATTCTGTTATGAATTTATATTTTTGGATGGCTTCCGTTCCATTAGATGTATTATCGTAATAAGCTTTGTGGGAATATCTTGTAAGCTTCTTCACAAATATATACCAAATAGGTTTACATGGCTACACCAGCGCTATATATTTTCTAATCAAAACTCAACCAAATGAATCCCCCGAGTTAACACAACAACAACAACGAAAAAGAATCGCTGGCAAACTGTATTTTATGCATTGTTCCATGCTTAGATGGTATTGATACATATTTCATGTGTTATTTACTTACTTGCTTACTTACCATTCCGTATAAATTGTTCTCACATATAACCACCACACCATGCAAGACCCCACGCATGTATGCCTCAAATTGGGGTTAGTTTAACCAGAATCTTCTGGTGATTTGGGTACTTATTGCCTTTGATGTTTTCTACGTTTCCAACTAAGAACACGTAATTTAATGAAATTTCTGTCAATAAACTGTGTAACATAAACTGTCTAACTTTTCAAATGACAGAAGTCTTCGCAGAACCGCTTTCTTCTTTGGAGAATGATTTGAGCCTTTTTTATCATGAAATTTCAATAGACAGAAATTCAAATAATTTTAATTCCACTGAATACGCATTTATGTACAAATGGATATGTACCAGCATCAGCACGAGCAACGAGCACATATTTTACACAACAAATGTTTTCCCCCAAAAAAAATTTATTTTGGCGCCAAACGATCCCAGTTAAATGTTTTTTTCCCGCTGCTGTGCGAAACATATATGTTCATTTCCAAGAGTTATGTTATAGGAATGAGATTTCTATGTTCAACGTACCGGAAGAACATTTTTATTAAATTGCACATCATCTGATAAGACGTCAGATAGAAATGAAACATATTTTACATGTTTAAACTTGAAGAAAAGAAGGGGAAAGAAAAACCCGGCTCAAAAGCAAAGTTTTACAAGCTTTGCCTAACAACCATATACGATTATACACTTGTACTACTTAAAAAGGTGGAATGTCTGTTGATGAAATCTTTTTATTTATTCTCACCGCAAAAGTAATAACCGAAAGTTTATTCAAATATTTCGAAAGCCGAAAATTCCGAAAATTTCCGGCAGTGGTTCTTGGTTTCTTCTTTTTTTTTTTCTAAACTCAAGCGATTGAATGAATGACGACAGAACCCAAATGAACGAACGACAAAGATGCGACAAACTTTCGGCTCGAAAAGTTTGTCATGTAAAGTGTGGTTAGAGATTTTGTGAATGAAAAGGGATGGACATGGAGTAACAAAGTTGAAAAATGAATGTATCCGTTTCCTGACAAAAGCGTTACGACATCAATATTGTACACAATGGGTATGGACTGTGGACGTTTTCAGGGAAATTAATTAGTCTTTTGGTTAGTTATGTCTTCGATAGCATTAGTGTTAATGTTGTAGAGTATCAATCAATTTAGCAGCTGTCAGTACACGTGTATCCATATACTAATCAATCGTTTTATTATGGGTCACAAATATGAAAATTTAATTCTTGATGTTGAAAACGATTTTCTGAATGAAAATCTTTCCGAAACACGACTGCGTTAAAGTTAAAGTTGAAAGTCAAATGGAAGGCAAAATGTTGAACTATAATTTCGTGTTACAAAAGTCTTTTACAGATACGGTCGACCGAGAACAAAACTTTTTTTTTTATCATCTTACCGACTTTCGGTCCACAGCAATTTTCTGATTAAATTGTTTTATGCTTTTCGAAATATAAATTTGAAAATTTATGGCAACTGAATTGTAAAGCACTGAATGAATTATTGTTCTATACCTGTTCAAATTAAATATAAAAAAAAAACATTTTGCTGTAGGATAACCGTATTGTTGTACGAAAAACTTTTATCGAAGTGACACAATAAGGTAAATTACAATAATTTTTTATGGCCTAATGCATTAAACTGAGAACAAGACTTTTTGTTCCTTAATAGCCCATCCGTACTGATTTATATCAACGATAAACCGAGACACAAGAACCCTATATCACAGCCCATTCAGTTTTGATTGTATGTGGGAAAATGTAATGGTTAATTTGTGGAAATCTGACGTCAACCGACGATATAAGTTAAATAGATCACGAAAACACAATCAAAATGCTTTGTAAACGGCGAATGTTACATCGTTAATTGCACACATCTGATATCAATTGAACATTCAGTCTAAAACAAAATAACGAAAAAAGTTACTAACAATCTTATTAACACTTCGCAGTGTTTCTTAATTGGACAATATTTTATCTATTTTATGTTCGTGGAAATTAATGTTACCAATTCAAATAAAATATCGTCATCGTACAAAGCATAAATATTAATAATAAAAAACGATTTATAGACCGCAATTATTAGAACAAGAAGAAAGATAAAATACAGGCCATGCATACTGTGTGATGATTTAAATGCTTCGAAATTTTTGCTGAAAATTATTTAGAATTTAAATAATAATACACAAAAAAGCTACAAAAAATAATAGCTGCTAGCATTGCGCAGTTTGGCCTGACAACAGTAATTCATTTTTGTATGCGGTTTGGATGATCAATTATTCAGTAATATCATTACTTTCATTTTAATAAATAAATTCGGATTCGCAGAAAGGAATTTTGCGAACATTTGGTAAAAAAAGATATTTTCATAAAAAAAAATCAAGTCAACATCACAATTGTTACACAATTATAGTAATGGTGGTCGCTTTTTTCATACAATAGTTATTTTCATCATAAGTGGGATACGAATTCACACACATACTGTGATTGAGTGTGTTCTCTCCATATGATGAACACAATTTTATACGCTTTATGATACGAAAAAAAAAAAACAAAAAACAAAAAGAGCAAAAGAAAGTGAGAGAGTTAGCTCCGACTTCGTATGCATCAATTCAAAACAGGTCGCATGCGAGTAAAACATCATCTATATCCCTAGACCTGTTTACAAGGTCTGCTCAGAGAGAACTAAAAAACTATGGTTTCCGATAACTTTCGGTGCGTGATTTCGTCTGTTTTCGTATCAGGAAGCGTGTAAAATATTAATAAAAGCACGATTACATTAATTATGAACTCTTTTTCAAAAAAAAACAATTGAAAATAGGAAAATAATGCGGATGAGCTCTATAATGTGGATGTGCTCTATAATGTGGATGAGCTTTATCGAACCAACTTGTTTTTTATTCCGTTTATTATCAGTCCCGCTTTACTGTGTTGAATACAATTGAATGATTTAATCGCTACATTGACGAATGATTTTCAATTCGATAAATTAATTTTATTTTAAAACAATTTCATGTTGGGATGGCATTTAGTTGCGGGGGCTTATAACATTAACTCGGAACGAAATAATTAAAATACGAGGTACAGATCAATTTCACCAAGCGTCAGGTGACAGGCATGAATTAAGTTAGTTTGGAAGTTTTTCTGCGTATTTGTAGCTTTCATAAATGCAGAAAATAACGAACGAGGTAAACACAATTGCAACGAGAAACAATATTTGAAATTTAAAACGGAAACTTTCGGGATTCTGAAAACAAAAACGAAACAAAAATAGACCAGAAAGCCAATGACTGTTTTTTTTTAATATTACCATTAACATTACTTACTCATTAGACCAGCGTTACAATAGTACCACTCTTTTAGTTCCAGTTTCTTCGTAAAAGGAAAAAGTGGAACTATCTTCACGCCACATATATGCAATAGTTACAATAGTTTCACTTTTTTAGTTCCACTTTCCTTATACAAGTGGAACTATTGTAACGTTGCATATATGCAGCGTTACAATAGTTCCACTTTTTCCCTTTTACGGAAAAAAGTGGAACTAAAAGAGTGGTACTATTGTAACGCTGGTCTCATTTGACGATTCCCGATTTATTCCGTTGAAATTGTTGTTATTATGCAATTAATTGTTAAAGGTATAGATGAAAGTCTGAACCGTCAACTTCCTAGAACTTATATTAAGTCTTGATTTCCACTTACGAAAAAAGCACTCCGTTTTCTCCGAGACAAAACGGAGTTGCTGACTGGCGTCGAATTCATCGTGTCACCTTTGTCATTTTAAATTCAAAATTAAATTAAAAAAAATAACTTGTTTATACCGTCATTTCTAATTTACGTACGCACCCCCCTGTCCATAAACATATTTCTACAAATTTACTTTTAAATTTATTATTTTGGCATAGCGACGCGTCATTAGCTAGAATATTAGAATAAAATGTTTGGCATTACTTTGTCCGCTTTGCTTCAATAAAATATTCAAAATAAAAACATCACAAAAAGGTAAGAAGCCAATACTATCATGTCAAGAGATTTTACTTTGATGTTTCTTTTCTATTTACTACAATCTCCTTAGATAGATTAGATATGAAAGAAAAGTTGAAAGGTAATTTACCAAGTTTCTTATATTATATTTCTTAGAAAATTCCAGTAACTAATACACTTGGTAGCACATCAAGGGGAATGATTTTCGATTTTTTTTCCTTCATAAATTGTTGCGTTCATTGCAGACAAGTGGATCGATGTATTTCGCTACAATACGAGAGTTTAGGTTGTACATACCCAAGATACTTCAAAAGCCAGCGGTACCTGATAACCATCCCTGAACCGACAAATATATTTTAACTTTCCTAAAGACTCTACTTGAGGTCGAACGATATTATTACACAAGGGAAGATTGATAAAAAGCAATTTTTGTTTACGTGTTACGACGGCATGCTTCATTTCCATTGCCTAATCACGTAAAGCATTGTACTTACGAGGTATACTATTAATAGGGAAAGTGCAATTTTCACTTATAATTATTACAGGTGGACATAAAACTCATGATTTGTAAGTTGATTCGCCTGTACAATACTTTTTGAAGAGGTTACTTACCATTTCCAAGTTTTACGCGTCGATTTATAATTATAATTAAAAATCGTAATTTCCCTAACAGGGAAAAGTAATTTGTGAACAATCCCTTTGTGTAATCTTTTCAAGTAACGGAAAAACATTACCTGTAGACAGACATTACATGTGTCTGCCGTTGACTTATTCGTCAGGTATATCAAAACTGACTGGAAAAATATTGTACGTAACTTTTGAATGGTCGCGTTCATACATTATGAATCTTATGCGATACAAATTTACACAACAACAAAGAAACATTAAAAAACGAATTTACTTTTCCCAAAAAAAAAGCATTCCACCACGGAAAATGATTGACGGAAAACCACGTAAAAAAGGGAAATGAACATCTTTTGTTTCTTTATGCCTTCAACACAATTTGACGGATTTTACGTATAATGCCTGTACTTACTTAAATCTACTTCCTAACACTTTTTTATTTGAAAATTCTTTACCCTTAAATTTAAATATTCCCAAAACAGAAAGCCGAACGTACTAACTTTTTGTTGTCTATTTTGTTTGCATCATCTTTTTAAGTAGGCACTTTGTACTTGTATTGAAATATTTCGAGCAAATTAAATTGAAGGAAAAAATATATAAAAAAAAGAAAGGAAAAAAAATAATAAAATGTTTTGTGAATTCGCTTGACTTTTGTATTTATCTAAAGTTTTATTGCATGGAAAAATAGGATTGACTTTAGTTAAGATAGAATGGAAAAGATGTGTTTTATATTACGAACGAGGCCAATGTGAAATATACTTTTTTACCTACTTAAAGTTTATTCAATTTTGCTTCGTTATACGTGTATAACGAATATATACAAATCTGATTCGCGTACGAATTTCCTTCTAAATACGTTTTGTTTATCGTCTCAAAGGTAAGCTAATTTTTTACTGAAATGAACACACAATACAATAATCTCGATGAAAGTAACAATCCTCCAATCCTAAACATAAAACAAATGTTTACGGCAAAGGGAAATTAATAACGTTTAATATTTCATGCACAAATTACACAACAAACATTGTTACGGTCGTACTGTTTATGGTCACTTTCATGAATTCCTTTGACGTAATTCCCTTTTTTTCTAACGTGCAAAATGTTACGAAGCACGATAAAAAATTAATTAAAAATTTTGTGGCTAGTCGCGACAATTGTTTTAAAACCTAACATTTTGTTGGAAAACTTTATTCGTAAAGTATGCCCACGAAATGAAAATTTTCATATCGAAAGTTGTATATTTATGTTGAACTGGTGTTTCGGATAAAAAGTAATTTTTCCCATCTTCCCCTATTATATAATGTGATTCGTAATTGCCAAGTTAACACAAACCCTTTTCGTGTGTAGAAGTATAAGCTGCTACTGCATGTAAACGGGATAATATTGTCAATGGGAATTTCCAAAAAAAAAAAAACTAAAAAGTATTGTTCTATGATTCACTTGTGGTAAATGAGCTGCAAAAAACTCAGGGCTGCCTCTTAGTGCAGGAATTCAGAAGTTTTTCCATTAACATTTTATAAACACTCAGAAAGCTTTTGTTATAGTTAATTTCAAAAAGATATTCAATGTACGATCGGTATACTCTATAATTATGCCGGTCGGAGTTTCAATGGAATGTCTGGTGTAAGGTGTCACTTGGTGGCATCGGTCAAAGCTTTACGTTTCAAAGAGTTCGTTAGGTGCAGCGAAAAAAAAAACTTTCAAACAGTTAGAATAGTTGTTTTGCTTCCATTAATAAAGATTCAAAAATTTTGGGCGTCTTTGGCGAGCTTTTGAAATGTTAGAATTTTAAGGAGCTTTTTAGGAGTAGTGGCACCCCCGATGAACTATATTCTTACTATATGAACTATAGTTTACCAATACAGATTTGATATTTTAAATTATGCCCGTCATCGGATAACGTAGATTGTGACGATGTCGTTTGAGAGCAATATGAGCATAAACAATTTATCAAAGAAGTTTTGGTTTCTTAACACAGTTTCGTAGAAAATATTTCTCTACACTCACTCAGGTTGCCATGTAACCGTGTACGTGCTAACTCAAGTGTAACAA
Source organism: Bradysia coprophila (assembly GCF_014529535.1). Taxonomy (NCBI): domain Eukaryota; kingdom Metazoa; phylum Arthropoda; class Insecta; order Diptera; family Sciaridae; genus Bradysia; species Bradysia coprophila. The sequence continues at coordinate 338,510 of NW_023503296.1, read as the reverse complement.
AAATTTGTGAAATTGCATGACCTTTTTTTTGCTGATATGGCACACTTAAAAGAACCTGACATCAAGGTATCAACTTCGTAGTAAAACTCTGGAATTACAGAACAACATAATTTTTGAGTTCCGAGAACTGTGCTAAATTGACTCATATTTTCCTGTTTGCAGGCAAATAATGATTTCCTATTCAAATATCAGCTAATGTTAATCAATCTATGTTCTGCTATTTTCAAACTTTTATTTCTCTGACCGTCTATTTACACAACTCTCTACGCGGAATGATTTACCCTGATTATTGACATGCATATTTTAATCCTCTGGCCAAATGACAAAACGGATAGTTTTAATCAATGACGAATGTCCATAAAACGAATAAACAATCAAACGATGTTTCCCTTTAAACATCGACCGAATCACTTTATTACTGCACAGATAAATAATAAAAAAAGAATACCACCGCTGTCCTCGCGTGTAAATAAAATATATTTGGACTCTGTATACCATGGCTAAAAGGGGTTGTTATATATTAATTTTATGAAGATTGGGTGTCCAATTATTTCCGGGAAAAGCTGTATAAAATGTTTCACACCGTAAAGTATTCTTTTTCCCCATGAAACGTACAAACTTCATCTTGTATCTCAGTCATATATCTAAACAAAAAGCCAATTACATTTAATTCATTACATCACAAAATGTTCACATTATCGTGGCTCCTAATCTTAAACACATTTTTTATATGAGTTATTAAGCCTGGATGCAGAGAGACGTAGGTTTTTTCTTCTTTGCTTGTTTCATTTGATGACACCAACAACACAAACCCATTCACATTTAATATTTTCTGCTAATCATAATCGCATTACCATTTTCATAAAAAGTTGCATGAATAAAATAATTCTGTGCAATATGTATAATCGTGTTGGATTTTGTGTGCACACACTCGCAGACCCATCACGTTGCATTTTATGACTCACCTTTTAGTCGTGGTATAAATTTCTATAAGTGTTGTATCGGTTCTCCGTGCAATCCGTACAATGATTTCATGATAATTTTATCCGGTCTTGAAATGTTTTCATTTTCTCGACTCATACGACGTAGTCGGGCCTAATAGATTTTACCACGCTCTGTTTATTGCACTTATATTTGTGTGATGATTAATCAATTATTATGTTAGCATGTTTAGCAATTGTTCCGTATAGAAATTGGTTCAATTGTTAACGAACTCGGTAGTAATGAAATAATCGACCATCCGGGTGAGTGGTTGATTCAAACGATTTTTTATCCATATAATACGTTTGATAAATGAGGAATGGGTTAGGGTTGCTTCCTTGAATAAACGGTAAAAGAAGCTCAAATGTTAACTATTTCAGGCATCCAATGCGTGATACATAGAACATGTCATAGTATGGGTCATACAATTACTTTGGCTCTTTCAGTTTATCTAATTTGTTGTACAAATACGATTAGGTTGGCGTGCAAAATACAATATGAAAGTTACCGACTAGATATATCTAACAACCAGAAAAAGCAAACTGATTTTTTCCTCTTGTAATTGCTTAGGCTGATGCCGTTTTTATGTGTACTATTATAAACCGTTTGTGAATAAAAAAAAAATTGTTCGTATATGCAAAGAGGAAGGTGATAATGGCATTGAGTATGAGTAATAAATTAAAAAGTAATTATTCGAAGAAAGTATGCGATTATGAGATGAGAAACTATCAGATGATGAAAAAATGTATTGGCTTTTTTCTACCGATTTTATTTATGAATGTTATGAGCTATGAAATGGTGTCGTTTTCACATGACTTTGGCAGTAGAAATTATGTTCCATGATCTTTACGCAGATGTGTACGTTTCCGAAAATTCACTGCGATGCACTGAAAGTAGAAACCAGTGGGAGCATGATCATACGATATTTAACAGATCCATCCTCATATTTTGTCATAGTAATTTCATTGAAAGCATTAGTCTAACAAACTAATCTACTCCGTGTGGGTAATTACTTTCATATTATCAATCTATTATTTGCTTAATGCAGTTTGTTCGTATAAATAAACGGCAAAGGTAGTTTGAATTTCGTTCTGAAGACTCGACATAACTATTATTCAAAGACCTTCAAATGCAAATACTTCTTCTAAATACTAGTTCTCTCATTGGGTATCATTAACAAGATTTCCTCTCACTGTTTCATATACAACCAGCGATGTAATTTACTGATCAAGACGATCAACCGAGGTGCAAGTTCTACTGCCAGTTCTATTTACCTGAACCGTTTTTTATTTCGAGAAAAGAGCGAACATATTAGAATTCAGATGCATAAACTAAAGTTCCAATTTTCCGGTGCAATCAATTGTTGCTTGGTTGCATCATGTTTGTTGCATTCAGAACCTTCAGAATAACATAAAACTTCCTGTTAAACAACGAAGTATAAAAAGTAAATTACCTCGTAAAAGTGTAACAATTTATAGTTGATAATACAAGGTTCATTGAATTTAAACGAGTAACTGTTAAAAAATTCATGACAAAAATTGCAGTTTTTGTGCACTCTCAAATTATTTCTGTAACTTTCAATAGGTATAACAGTAAAATAACGTCGTAAAGGTGAATTATAAATGCGATAACATCTTGTTCTGTAGAAGTTGGATGAATACAGCCCGTTGCTGGCAAAATGTTATTGGGCGTTATGGGTAAATGGTAAGGAGTAAATAGAAACCTAACCTGTGCAAAAATGTTCATAATGCTAGAAAACTTAATTTGTGAAGCATTTGTAGTACCAAGTTTATTTTCCTCGTAAAAATTGAGAAGTCAGACGACGAGTACAGCAAACAACCGGTCTTCAAAATCAAACAATTATTAATCCGTTCCACAATCTCTTCACACAAAAAAAAAATGTTTCACCTTCTTATGACCCAATCTACTCCAACCACACCAAAACTATTTCATGTGCCTAATCACTTTTGCACTCGAATGACCCATATCTATTAATCAAAGAAGTGAAATTTTTGAGATGATGTTAGCCTTTTCAACCGACACATTGCTTCAGGCACTAGGGCAAAACTATAGGGAGACCATTGTAGCGATGCAAACTTCTAAACTATAAAAAAAATCGATCACCTCAAAACTGTATTTATAGCAACGACTGTGATGCTCATAAGACGCACAGTGAAATATAATGATTACTGTTTTTCATTCGCTTCGTTAGAAACACCAATGTGACTATTATATAAGGGAAAACTTGCGTACATAACAAATTTTCTCTTAATTGTTTGGTTGTGACACACTTCATATGTAATAAGTATTAACGAGATCATTAAGTTCTGTTTGTTATCAAAATACTTGTAGCGTAGATATGTGTAATCACACACGATATTTACCATATATAACTGACAAAAGCTTTAAAGTTTTGAGTAAATCGAAGCTGTTGAGGACGTTTAATGAAATTTAATTCGAATAATAGGTTCTCGTTCTGTTAAATTTGTTTTCAATTGTCGTTGCTCATAATTAAGATGACAAATGGGATTTAGGTCACGAATAATGAGTGTTGTAACTCCTTGCTTGAAAATATGTTACTTCTATTCGATTTATTCGATTCCAAAGCTTACAGGTAAGCAAAGCAATTAGAAAAAGAGATTCAATTAAAATTAATAGACTCTGAGAGCATGTCAATACGAAAAACCTATTTGAATTGTTATCCTGTCAGGCAGGCAAGACCTGCCATGAAAAATTTTATTTTTCAAAGAGCTATGAGGACCATTTGTCATTTCATGAAAATTCAATGCATCAAGATGTGTCTCAATAGGAAACGTCATATAGTTTGAACCATGGTTTATAGCGGTTTATAGCATTATGGATTTGTGAATATCAAAACGTAACTCATCCTCCGTTGCCTCACACAATAACCCATGCATTTGTCATTCAAGATTTATTTAATGCGATGGTCCTTCTACAGGATGCTCAATCTGTCGTACATTATATTACCTTCATTTAGAAAATATTTTTAAATCTCCGTAATATAAGATGATATTCCTTTGTCACAAAGCGGTGCCTCTTGCTGGATAGAGTATTATTCGCATACAAGTGATCAAAGCTCCTATAATATCGTAAATATGAATTATTGTACAAAGCTGTGAAAGTACATGCTACAGCTATATAATTCACGTAAATGGTTTCCGACGTTGGTATGTATGACTTGACTCCTTTTACAAAAAAAAAAAATTATGCGATTCCTTTTGTGTAACCTGAAAAACATTTCTGAAAGAATGGCAGTACCATGAGCAGTACAGTAATAGCGTTGATTGAAATTGCAAAGTCTCATGTGGGTTGATGGGCTATTATCGTCATTTCATTGAAATGTGATATATAATACAGGTTTCCCATTCAAATCTGTCAAAAGGTAAACCTTGACCATTTTCATGTTGCCACTTCAGACAATAACAAATATTTCTAACGCTTGCCACTTAGTAAATTACTTTCGATGGATTAATGTATATCGTCTATGACTCTTCTCCAATCTTCTTTTTAGTACTCTTTCACTCAGGTCTTCCACCCACCCGGTTGGTGATTAAGCAATGACATTTTCTCAGACTAATAATTGTTCAATTACGAAAGTGTACATCGGAAAACTGTTAACATTTTGTTTTTTAATCTTAATTATATCATAACAACTCATCGTCGTTACATCTTAACGTTATATGACTTTTGTTTTGATTGTAACAAGCATACTTACGATTCACGTTAACTAACATGAATTTGAACTTTTCCTTACTCAAATTCAGGGAACCACTTCATTAGACTCTACATACACGTATGGATGACTTGTCATATTTGTTTTCTCATCATTTTATCAAGTTCAAGGCTGTAACCGCCAATCCTATTATACGCTTGAAATAATAATAAAAAATTGCTTCTAGTATCTTCTACCTGTACAGGTATGCTTATAACACACCGAATATTATGTGCGATTCAAAATCTCTCAATATTAAACGTTTTGCTCAACCATCCAAGACTAATAATAACGTCAACATCCAAATAATTTGTAATTGTAATTAAATCTCTTTTGAATTCAATTTTAAATTTCATTAGGTTGCTAATTTATTCTATACGATTCCATCAGGAATCAGCATTTTTAGGTAGTGTAAAATTGGATAGCATATTTGTGTGTCTAGTCTTTGTATACAGGCGCATATCAGATCTTCGAAGGTTCTTTTTTTTCGGTCGGTATTTTTCTCGACGATAAATATAAAAATAAGATTTGTATCTAAATGCTCGTGAGTGCATAATGTTCACAGCTACTTTACGGATCGTTGACACACCTAGTATATATAATATATGCCAAAAGGTTTTTATACTAAAATAATATAAATTTCGAGCTGTGAGAGGTAATATCATACAACAATGCGAATGACGCCATTCAGGGGATGAACATTTTCAATTTCAATTCCATTTCACTCACATTCTGTTAGGAGAGCTTTTTATCTTAAGCGCACAACGTTTCTTTGGAAAGCAGACTAGCGATTTTTCATGTACACCTATAACAGCTGCTATTGTTACGGCAAATGTTGATGTAATAACGTCACGGTGAAAAGTGGAAGACATTTCTAACGAACTGATAAAAGAAATCATTTTACACGAATTTTATTTTAACTTTGATAAGGTTAAAACTCTCTATTTACTAGATAGTAGGTTAGTGTATGGTACATAAATTCAAGCAAATAAACGAACATAATAAACAATATTACTCGCATTCCCAGAAAATCACCGAATACCTTTATCCGAACACCTTATTATTTTACGTTCTACGGGTTATTTTTGGGACATTACGACACATCAGTTACTTATTATGAGCAAAGGTAAACAAATTAAATACCTTAAAAGCCCCATAAAATTGCGTATATAAATTTAAGTATCCGTTTCTAACATGACCATTTAGAATTCACATTTTGTATACAAATTAACATTTCGTTACAAACTCATTATTATGGATGTATACCATTTTATATGACTGCTATAATGTGAATACACACAAGTGTTTAATGTAACTATTAAAAAAAAACAACAACAGAATGTCAAATATAAGAATGATTCTCTTCTTCTCGCTGCATTTTATTCATTGCATTCAAATTTGCATTCGATATATATTTATCCTTGGCTCTTTTGTTTTTATCTTTTTTTATTAGAAATCTGCAAACTGTCGAAGATTATTGAATTGAACAATTTACTTCATTAATTATCGGGTGTGGCAATTTAATATTACCAGTAATTTAAAACCATTGTTCTATGAATGAGGTTTTATATTCAAATAATCACGCAGTTACACACTCGACAGTCATTATGTACACATATGTGATATTTGATAACATTTATTTCTATTTGACTAAGAGCGGGAAAGAAAGTACGGGAAGGGTAAAGTTTTACTATCATACTACGGTCATTACGTCAAGGATAATTGGGAAATTGGAGCTTTTTATAGCTTAATTGATATAAGAAAGTCAATAATATGGGTACGTACAGTACACCTTTATGTATCACATACACCTTTTGTTGTGAATGAATAAAGAAAACTCTAGACTTGTAGCGATGTTATCATATTATCTTTATTACCACTTTAGACATGTAGCGGATATTATGTATTTTGGTACAAAGAGTGGGAAAACAGTGTTGCTATTGGATATGATACGAAACTGTCGACTAATGCGTACAGTTTAATTCAATAAAAATGATTTCGACAAGTGTCTTTCATGTTCTTCAATTTAAGCAAATTCTAAAACATTCAATCGTCATTCGTTAGCTTCTTTAGCTTTGCCGAGAATATTTCGTTCATGAGCGTACACCGAAATTATTCGCAAAATGTTTGTTCTACAGCTAATATTGACTGAAAATTCTTTGATTATAAATGAAGTTACGCAAATGAAATGCAAATTTTGACGGCAGATACTACATGACGACTTTCTCAATAAATCGTTTCACAATTTATGAAAACAAGTTGAAGTCAAATAATGTGGTTTGTTTGCTTGTGTATGCACTTCATAGTGATTACACATACAATTTGATATTTACTTGGTTGTAAAGATTACAAACGATGGAATTCTATTAATAGTGCGCGCGTATCCCGTTTCTTTACCTTGTAGTTATCTTAATACTTTAGATCGCAAATCTGAATTCAGTTGTCAGAATTATTCAGTAGCGGTAGCTACTTTATCGGAATGGTGAGGGTATCTGTTGTTCGCTTTTCTGAAGTCACTGTTCTGGCACCTTTGAAGTAGAACCTTTCAGGGCTCTTTTGGAATCCAAAATTTGGATTGTTAAAGTCAAGCTAAAGTTACGCTGATCATGTTGAATAGTATTTTTCATGCTACATGCGTCGAAAGCCGTACTTTTCATGTTTCAAGCACTTCTTTCGACGCCATCAGCATGTAAAATCCATTACATAACGCGGGATAAAAATTGAAAAGTCTCGTTTTCGTGTGTTTATTGACCTCGGCTTCGCCTCAGATGAACAAACGTCACACGAAAACTCTACTTTTCATCTTTATTTTTTTATTTTTATCGTTTACCGACCAACTAACAGGCCGAGGCCCAATGACAAGTCAGTCCATATCCCTACTCATGTTAAATACTATTAATTAAGATGAAATAAATGAAGGCCTATTTCATTCCTAAAAATTCCTAAATTGAATTTGTAAAATGATGAAAAGCAGATATTTCGTGTGTCTTTTATTGATCCGTGGCGAGGCCTAGGCTTTTCATTTTTGATTTTTGTTCCGAGTTATGCCATGGATTGTACATGTTTTTGAGCTTCAGAGGTTCTGAGTCTTCAGTTTTGGTACACACCAAATACTATGTTGCCATCTCGTTTCATTCGAGAGAAACGCTTGTGATTATTCTTAATATCATTGTGGTTATCCTTAATGACGATAGAAATTTACTAAATGTGAAACCAGATTCGCGAAAATCGTGAGGTCCAAATTAAGTATTCGTGACGTGAGTTTATGTGTTCATGCCTTGGTCTGGCAGATTTATGTACCTAAATATAGTCCATTTTTCTTCCGTTTTTGGTAGTGTGTCTAAGCTGAACGCTCGAAGCCCCTTAAAGTAAATTTACTTTTCATCCCCCAGGGTCACGTCTTCATCTTTCTCTGCTTTGTCTGTCCAAAGTAACACCGCTATGCAAAGTAACGAGATTTTCTTTTCCATTGTTTCGATTGTACACCTAAAATAGTTTCAATTTCTGACGTCCACCTAATTCGATTTATTTAAATTTTTTCCATCATTATCTGAATTTGGCTATCGTTACACGGAATTTATACCCATCACGATGTATATAGCGTTGAGCTCGGCTTTGTTGGAATATAATTTTATAATATTAGACGGTTGACTATAATTCGCAGTGTTACATCATGTTATTGTTCATTAAATTGTACTTCACCATCAACACTCAAGTAACAATAATATTTATTAGCGCACCGTATTAAATTATTTACTTTTGTACAATTTATACACGGCATATTCTACTAATGAAAGTGAATTTTGTATTTATTTATGTATAAAACCTTTTAACGAAACCGGTTTAAATGCACAAAGTACGTCGATCGACATAATAAACTTCCACGTGATATTCGTATTGTGATCTTGATAGAGAGAGAGATACATTAAATCTTAAACAAGCAAATAAGGAAATTGAAATCGGAGCATTTCTTATACAGTTTACGACTACTCTTTTTTTGTGTGTGTCTTTCCTCCCAAATGGAAATCATGCTGTAATTCACAGTCATATTTTTGTCTTTCGAATAGCGAAAATGATTGGATACACCATTGGTTTCTCTTTCAACAATAAAAGCACTGGCACTTTAAAATTAACTGTAAGCGGGCTCAGGACGGTATTAATTGCTATAAATTAATCTCCCCCTAATTTCGGTAGCAACAACAGGAAAAATATTAACTCTCAACAAGAACACACAAACGTTAGTAACCACCAGTAACCAGTGTTCGTAAACGGAATTTTCAATAAATAGAATAGGCGAAAAAGGCTACATCTTGTCAGAGTAATAATTTCGCGACTATATTCGTTATATGGCTGGAACCGCTATTCCATTCATTTTCTTTTTTGTTTAACTTTTTCATTTTTCTTTTCTTTATTCTTTTTCTCTTTTATGAAGAAAATCATCAATCACAGACCCTCCTAAATGTATTTACACAATAATATTGTTTTAAATGTTTGCCAAACATATTTCTTTTGATTTGAAGGTTTGATTTGAGATATGAATACAATAACATTCAGTTATAATAGGGTATCGTAATCATAAAATGTGTACGCATCGCACAAAGTGGTTGAAAAATTTTCAGCTGATACCAGGAATTACCTCCTGGGAAATTAATATTATCTCTGTGTGTGTGTTGTTCTCCCGTATGTACTACGTTTTACAACAAAATATACGCAAAATATTGTCGAAATGGAAAATTTACCAATTCAAGATTAAATTCCAACACCTTTTTTTGTGTGTTTGTCGTAGACAGGTTGACGCTATTACATCCTGCTCGACTAGCTGTCCTCAGCGTGCTATATACATATTTCGTTCAGCGTTGAGCGTCAAGCAATGTAGGGTTACTTTAACATCAATGCCATATTTCGCTGGCTGGATTATTGCATTAATATTTAGCATAAATGAAAATTAATGTTTTCGTTCGTTCTATACGGCTTTTTGCTCAAATGAAATATTATACATCAACATGATTATGAATTATATAAATCCATTAAAATGATAAAATGAAGTACTCGACTGATATATATAATATTACCTTCAGTGCTATACGCTGCATCGCTAAATTATCAATTTTTGTCGGCTTTAAATACCGGCAAATAAAAAAAATTTCAATCTATTTTATCCAGTACAACATTCACACAAAATCAGTTCATTGAGATGGTGGCTAACAGGAGGTTACACGAAAGAGATTTTGATGTTTGTTGAAGATTAGGAAAAGCTCGTGATTTCCTTTAAATTTTGCTTTTAATAGTACCACGCTCATGCGTATGACCATGAAACCCGTCTAAACAGTAATAATTGCTTTGTGTTTGATTCCCACCGTTGATTGAACTCACTTGATTCACACTTGTTAAGCGGTGTTTTTGTGAATGCTCAGGTCTAGGGTTTATTTTTGGGAATTTAAATTCTGATAAACTGAACTCAAAATAAGATTTCATATTACGTGTGGTTTAAGAGTTTTTCTTGTTCCACACGACCCACAGCGCTTTCAAAGCTAAAATACAATACGTATGTCCTGCTGCCCTCTCATTCAATTTAGTCGAAGCTATCAAATTCATTTGAGACAATACATACACATTTTTCAGTTGAATAATTACTGTACCAACTACAGTCTAGTCGATAAGGGCAAACGTTTACCAAAATCAATTGCTCAAACAGCACTTTAAATTCTTCTAAACTTTTTCTAACAAGAAGAGACCTCAAACAGCACTTTAAATTCTTCTAAACTTTTTCTAACAAGAAGAGACAAAAAATTTATGTCTCTTCTTGTTACAATACTTTTAGAAGTGTTTTAAGTGCTGTTTGAGCAACTGATTTTGGTAAACGTTTGCCCTTATCGACTAGACTACTTATTGTATTAGCTTTGAAAGCACTGTGGGTTGTGTAGAACAAGAAACTCTTAAACCACACCGAATATGAAATCTTATTTTGAGTTCAGTTTAATTCTGAGTTTTTCTGAATTTTTCGAATTAAACATCCCTGACCAGGGCAGGTAAAACAGAAAATCTGGACACAAATTTGGTTGACATTCACCGTCAAAAATGTTTAGAGAGAAACTTTTCTATTTTCGACGCAAAAATTTAAAAAAAAAGATTAATTTCAACGCCAGAAAAATATATTTTTAACAAGAAAAGTTCTACATTCATAAAAATGAATTGATTGCAAAATACTTAACTTCAGAGCTTATGCCGAATGCTAATGCATTTTTGTGATAAGCACTTCCTGATTCGGGCAAAGCCGGGGTACTTACAAGTCATTAAATATTTGTTAATTATCTCTTGTTCGTTAATTCATTCATTCAACATTCACGGCTTAAAAATTAAATTTTACCTATTTTTTGTGTAACGGATTAATCAATTATATTTTTGCTCGAAATAGAAACGAGCTAGTGGGTTGAAATCAATCCATTTAGCAATATATAATGTAATCCCTCATCAAGACTAAATCTTAAACACATCTTGATATTTGCGAGCTTTTATACAGCGAGTGTCCAGTTTCAGTTATTTTTCTGTCGACTAAATTCAGCTGAAAAAATCAGCTGATACGTTTTATTATACAACGGCACGTGCTTACATTATTTTATCGCTAACTCTCGCGTGCGTATGACTAGACTATACGACCCTATAGCAAGAAGGTGTAGGAAAACGTACATCGGTGCATGCAAACCTCGTCATAAAATCGAATTATCACGAATTGTTTTCCTTCTTAATATAAATGAGCAAAATGAGATTAGACAATCGACACAGTAGACGGAAAGAATGCGAAATTCCATTCTGCAATCCACCAATTGCCGGTAATCACGTAAATTTCACAACAAAAACGAATTTAACAAAATTACGGTTACGAGTGAGTTGTAAAGACAATATTTTCCTAAGAACACAAGACTTATTAAAATTTCATCAAATCGCTTTCACTCGATAACGACTTGATTTGATGATGCAAACTTATTAATACATATAATGCCGACAATCATGGGATGATACTATTCCAGTCGGACTAAATGGAAAGGAGAAAAAGGTTAAATCGTTCGTTGGGCAAAACTAGCGTCGTGTGTGTAAGTATATTATCTACAAGTCCTATAATGCACACAAAAGACGAACCTTTCGTTCTGAAAAAGGCAAAATTTGTAAACTGCTTCAATAACTCTTTCCATTTCGAAAACGTTTGCATCTATAACCATTCCTGTGGTAATTCGGTTTTATAAAAGACTGATGTATATAAACCAAGTTTTAAAATTCACATATTCCCCAACGGAATGTATTAAACTAGTCGACTAAGTCGAGAAAGTAAAAAAAAAATGGGATCCTTGTACACATGCACAATGTACATGTACACAAGGATCCTACATTGTGCACGTACATGCTGCATAGTCACAAACATAATAATAACAACCATATAACCGATGTATAACACATCCTATTATTTTGCAAAGCTTTAATGGAAATTTTCTTTCAAATAAACAAACTGTTGTTTGCCTTAATAACACAAACACCAACCAGTCGAAGAAATTCCGAGAAGACCATTGTTGTTCCTTTGCTCTATGAATAAGGTTTTACTACTAGTACAAAGCGAGTTAACAAGGTTTAATGCAATACAATTATTATCATATCGAATTGAGTATGATTATACATGTAAAACTGCAATATCATATCAAAGAAAGGACATCAGCACTATTCTCTGCACTGAGTGTGCACTTTGCTTGGCACTTGGTGAACTATTTATTTTAAATAGCTAAGTAAGACAGCGACGTCAGCCCCATGCGAACCTAACTTTTGGGAAATTCTGACATTCTTTTTCGGAGTTTCTCGGAATTTGTTTAAAAAATTTTCGAAATTAATAATTGAGTGATAATGCAACCAATGCTTGCGTAAGTATATAAACACTGAAGGTAACGTAAATCCGCAAGAACACACGGACCGGGTGAATATAGTTTATATAATGTTGGACTAGAGTCAAATTTACCTTATTAGGTTGCAACACATGCCAACACTCAATACTCGGTGCTCAATACTGCTCAATACTCGGTGCACAACCTCGAACTTTGAACTACGTTTCAGGTATTCAAATTACTTAAGTTATGCTCTTTAAGGTCAGACGAAGGATAATTTTCTTTTGTAGATTTACCGTCTCTAGCCATAAGCGAAAATGTTCCTTTATTCCTCACTCAGAATTCTCACACGTTAAACCTAATACTTTTCGTACATAAGATTATTTGTCTTATGTAGGTTCGTGAACTTATTGGTCAAATTGTTTCAGCTAAAACCGCTAGAGCCCTTAATTAATTGACAATTCAAGGTTTCAAAGAAAAATGAAAAATTTACATAGTAGGAATGCGTTAATCATTTAACAATAAATATGTATTTGAGTGTTGCCGAGCGGAAAGCCTTCTACCTTTAATTTGCGTACTGATTAATTATACGGTAAATTTAAATAAAGCAGGTCGCAATAATCATTACGATCTTATCAAAGAAAGTCGTTTTCGTATGGCACTTATTTTATAAACAATAATGTCGCTATTTGTCGTATATTATACAGCTTCCATCGTACCAGTGCATGCCTTAGTTTTCGTCTAAAGTTTTAATTTATTGAAATGGAAACAACTCTTTTATAGTCATTACAATTATTAGCTTCCTCGTGCGCATTTTACACATATAATCATAACAACTTGATTCGACGAGTCGGCTTTTTATCCATGACAGTAATAAATCTCGAAAACTTACAACACACTAGCGCTAATTCACCAAGTTTATTTGTCTACAATTCCTTGACAATTATAATAATTGATGAAATGTTTGTCTATGAATGAATAGTCTGACGCATATGTATGATACATTAGAGCGCATAAGAAACTTTTTGAATCCGCAATTCAATTGCTACGTAACACATAAATTAACGAGAGAATTTAATTAAGTTTCTCTTAAAAAAAAGATTGGTTTTTATTGAAATGCCGCAATATAAATTACATGTGAGAAATTGATTAGAGAAAGAAAAAAAGCAGTGAACAACCGAACACATCTCAACGTGATAGACGTTTAGTAATTTGATTTTCTTTTCCGTAAAAATTCTTCGCATCTCAATTGTTAAACTCAATCGGCAATTTACAACAAACGAGAAACAATCATCGAAGCGAAGAAAAACAACATAACATTGACGATGAATCGAGTTATTAGTTTTTCTGAAAAAGAAAAAAAAAATCTCAGATGCAAAATGCAACTCTACTTTTCTCGTATAAGAAATTTGATGTCGTTGTATCTAATATTCATGCAACCAAAAAGCTAAAGTTACTATATGCAACAATGAACGTAATATCAAAATTTCCTTTATTCGTAAAATATGGCATGGAACATGGGTATAATACATATTCATAAATATTTTAATGTGGCACAGAATTACTCATTACACTCATTACTAAAAATCAATATACCCTGCAACAAACATGCTTTCAGTATTGTTCGCAAATTTCTCTCCATCACATTTTCAATAAAAATTTCGAGTTCCAAATGAGCCACATCTTTTCGCTGAATTCTAACTAACTTTGTAATCAGTTTAAAATCTGAACAATGTGAAAACAGTAGGTAAAATTGGCTGGGTTGTACATGGTTGAAGCAATATAGGTTGCCTATAGGTGTACTGGATTAATGCTTACTCTTGACACGTTTCGTAATAAGAAAATGAGTGAAAACCGCGATTTCGGTATACATTTATGAAGTCAAATATGCATGAACTAACATGTAAATGATACTCATTATTATGTTAAATTTCATGGTAGGCAAATTCATGATAAAACATAAAGAGTGCAAATACACCGAAAAAAAAATAATAATTTACATGTTACCATCCATTCGACGCAAGTATGTTATCCAACATGTATGATCTTTTGGTAAAATAATTTCGGTTATTATAATTCTTCTTTTTTAAATAAATTATATTTTAACCAAATTGTACAACATTTTGTGGGTAGATTACATTGATATATGCAAATAATTCAACATATATATAAACATCATGTACCACTTGATATACACGAGCAGTTTTTAATTTAACTTGTGTTAATTACTAAGCATCAAAAACACATATTATACAGACATCGTCTTTTGAGGTCACAATTATGATCGGTGATGGTTACAACTCATTTTTATGCTTCACAGTTTTCACACATTAAACAGTTTTTAAACGTCGCACTTTCATTTTCAATTTTCACGTCGTCGTCAAACGTGTCTGGTTCGTTTCATTGGAGACTAATAGAAAAATGATAGTTTTTAGAAAAGTTTTTTTTTTTTCTTGACAAATTGGATACCACTAAAAACCAGGAACGTCACAGACATAATCAGTAAATATTATTAATTAATTTGTTCCACATACTTTTATCATCAGGGTACGCAGACCGCTTCAACATTCAATCTCTCATCAATGGAGCAATCTGCGTAACCTCTCTATGTATAACAACTTATTTTGTTAATGCATTTCTGGCACCGTATTCGTCCAAACGATCAAAACAAGAACGAATTCCTTCATTTGTAGAGTAGGTGGAAGATAAATTTTGACTGAAACGAAATACAGAGTCAGAGTATTGTTTCAAGCCTGAGTTATCTAACATCTATATCGTACAGTTAATCACATAATTTTTAAATAGATTAAAAAGGTCAATGTACGACACTCTCGTATAATATTCTTTAAGATTTTTCTAAATGTCAAGACTAATAATCTTGAAGCCAACGATCAACATTTACCTGTAGACTAACAATCAATCAATGGAATCGATAAACATACACTCCAATTATCTCGTTACAATTGTTACAGCCGACGTTAAAAGTCCTCAGCACCCACTCATCCGACTCAGAGGATAAAGGAAGACTTATTTTTGTCACTATTGTATCTATTGTTTGAAAGAGAATGTGTTGCTTTCATATCAGCATTATGTTGATGGAATCCCTATTTCTCTGAAATAATTTGTCTTCGCACAAACGGCAGCTATAGCAACATGAACTCCTATTCAAAAATGTTTTTGTCAATTTTTCGTGTGAAGAGCTAGGCTAAAAGTTAGGATATGGAATCGGTATTGCAAATCTTATAATAAATGCTTTAAAGAGGAATTTTCCGAGATTTAAAGAAATATCAGGTAATTCAGTTCCTGCAACTTCTTCAAGTCAACATTGTGGACTTTCGTTTTCGGGCTAGGTGCTTGAAATGAATAACTCAAAGTGAAAGTGAATCGAAATTGCATTTAATTTTAAAATGGAAAACAACCTTACGTAATATCTGATGGGACAACAAGAGACATTGGATTGCTAGTTGAGTGCTCAAGCCAATCGTCACCAGATCGTATGACTTCTTCATCATCAAATCATATTTTTGTAGAACATTACTCTAGCCAGTCATACGAACATCAGGTCTATCTTGTTTTTCTCCTTTTTCCCGCACCAAATCGATACGAACAAGCGAAAGTTTGACGTGAAGGAATGTAAAACATTGTAGGATCCACTCTTATCAAAATACTGACCGTCAGAACGTCTTTATCATTGGTATTTATCATTGGCTGAAAATGTAACGTTTACCGGTAAATTTTATAAAAGTTTTTACCGGCTACCATCTCACCCAATCTGAACTTAAAGCTTTAACCGAACGAATACTGCTAGTATCATCTATTTTTAGAACAAAAGAAGAAGAATTTTGATACGTCGCGGCGTATCGATTGGGTTAGATGCCATTTGAAATAAAAACTGAAATAATTCTAATACTAATCATTAAGTTTGACCGAAAATTCTTGCTTCATCCTTACTGTTGCACCATCGTATTGCTCAGTCTATTACTGTCTGCAACAGATGTATACGTCATCCATTATGCATGTGAACAATCTTCACGAGAATGCAGAATGAATTTTTCATAACACCACCCCTTCATTGTCTAGACGTATCTTCGAGAGTAAATTAGTCTTCATGTGTGCTAAACTTTATAGTGTTTATGATATTTTGTATAAATAAGAAATTGTGGTTATAAATGGTTAAAAGTAGCGAAGATATTATGGTTAGTGATTAAAACCCACACAGGAAAGATTTAAGTTTATAAAATTTCCTTTAGAATTTTTTTCAGTTGATCGACTTCAGACCGCACCGGAATGAAATACTATGATAGAGTTTATGTGTATTTATTAGAACTTCAGGTGAATACATTGTCAGTTACAAGCAACAATAGTTATGTAAATATTAAGGCACAGTCACAGGAATGGAATTTCATCATCAATTTGATTCAGCTAACCAGTCAGGAGCGGTTCATTTTCGAAACGTCAAATAAGAGACCTAATACACTGTATGAAAATGAACTCATATGAACGCTGACATAAATTGAAAAATTTTATTCGCGAAGGGCTACTAGATTATTCAGGTCCGTAGGCAAATCAGCGCTCCTGCCTGGTTAACTTTACTCTGTCGTGCTCGAAAGTATTTTGTTTTTTAAGTCCTGCGGGTAGGTTCGATACAGAATGGTCACCTGATCACGAAAATACCAAATAAAAATGTTTGAAGTATGAAGCTCCCATGCGCAACTCTGAAAACCGACTTTTTGGTCCCAAAGCCATAGTGAGATCAGTTCTGGCGACTGTGAGGAAAAAAATTTGTTAAGTGTATATGATAATTATACTCGTAGAGACTGCGGCTGAGACTGCCACACAGTTGTTATTTTCGTGATCAGGGGACCATTCTGCATCAAACCTACCCGCAGGCCTTAAAAAACAAAATACTTTCGTCAAAACGCTAGACCCTAATACGCACGTATTGCATATTCCTAGAACCTAGCACATTATAACAACACTACGCTGAGAAACCTACGTTGTTGGGCCGTTCCGTATTATATTTTATATGACATTTTTTTACCAGAATCTTTTTCGCAAAATAAAAGCCGCAATAACGACCATAAATGTGTTACCCTTCAATAAAACACAGATTTGCATGTAGCAGTTTGAAACCTGCTGACATAGAGCTGGTCAAACTGCCACAAACAAATCTATTTCTTATTGAAGCAAGCATCCATTGCTCTTAAGTGCTTCGATCAAGTAGTCAGAATTTCAATATCATCAGTAATTTGTGAAGCTGAGAAGAAATGAACTTCACATCGAAAAATCAATATTTTTCTACTTTAGAAAAGCGTCATCCGTAAATATAAGAGTAGAAAGGTTTAATGTACAGTCAATTTCATGTTTATTGCAGGTATGAGTTACTTCCCATATACATATATATTTATCATCGATGTGGACACCCACAGTTGCGTATACTTTTCATAAAAGTATTATACCTCTAATTGTTCGGGTAACCGCAGCATACTAACAACAATTAATGATTTCCATTGTCCATTTTACCACCATTATCCGCAGAACGAATGCATTCGAATGAAAAGCATTCTGCTACAACAAAAGCGAAACAGTAACATGAAATTAAAAAAAAAGCTGATGCTGCAGAAATATTAGTAGAATGCAGAAAAAAAAATAATCCCCCCGTCCGAATGACCGACTTTATGTTTCATTCATATTTTGTGTACGCAGAAAATGAAATATTCATCATAAACAACTCTTACCGAATTCTCCATTATGTACAAATTAAAATATTTATTCATGTACTCTAAAAACAATGCTCAAGCATCAAATGGATTTTAATAATTTATATTTTTGCTTTCAGGTAAGCATTCCCAGCAGTTTTTCATTCACTCCACAGAACTGCATGCAATGGCATTATCCAAAAGTTATGTAAGCTCTCTATGTTGTGTATTACCTAAACCATTTTTTTTCTCATTAGTTTTAGTTAGCAAAATGCTTTTTTTTTCTGGTAAAAAAAAAATCGAAATCAAAATTAGATCTTGTAATAATATTGGTTATTCATTGGTTGTATGTTGTGTTTATCTGTAGCCTTTCAGCGGTTATTTTTTCTTCTATTATTTCTAATTCGACATGATCAATGATTGTGATTCAACCCGCGCCAAATAAAATGTTACACCGCAATATAATATCGAACACACCTCATTTTGAAATACAAGAACAAGATTCAGTATACAATCAAAGTTAATTCAGGAAAATATTGAACGTAATGTCGAAATTTAATTCCATATGTTGAACAGAACTTATTATCAAAATGCGATGTACGATTTCGATTTCCGTGTAATGGCAATGGAACCCGGATTTCAATTTCAGTTACCATATTCAATCTGAAAGAGTAGAATATTCATTTATCAGATCTAGGTACATGAAAATCAATTTCAAAAGTCGAAAATGGTTTAGTAATAAGACGGGAATATATATCGATTTGCATATATATTGCACACCGTCAACAATAAACAATTTTCTCACTGTAAATATTTGTCGCAAGCAAGAAAATTAAGAAAAGATTTCATGTGAATTAAGTTATTATTACGGTACAATTGTGCTCGTGGATGTGAACATTCATGACAAAACTTTATTTTCCGAGTTATTATCGAAATGCATGCGTTCCGAATCGATCAATCAATTTGTTGGCTTATGTCAACGGAATGCTAACAAAACCTTGCATAAATGTTAAGATGAGCATAACATTATTAAATTTACACGCACTAAAAATTACCGTCATCAATCAATTACCCGAAAAATTACAATCGGAGGAAAGCAAACACAGGCACAATTACTGTAATGTGATTTATGTGTGGATTGCTTATCAAATGAAAAGCCAGTTTTTTCTTTTCTGGGCTTCTGATGCGATCCTGCGATTAGCGTTTAAAATCTAGTATTCATCTGTTAACCCGAATGCCTAGTCCTATTAATAAGACTATTTTTGTGAAAATTTTCTTCCCATATTTTACTATGTTTTTCCATAATTTTCTACATAATTTTTTCATGTCTAGTTTGATTAGATTCATTGATATATGTTTGCAAAAATTTGCAAGAAAAATTTTCAAAATCTGTGTGAACTTTAGACAGGTCTGGGCTGGTACTGATGACGCTTAATGTGAACCTAACATGCTGGTCGTAACATACATTGTCTATGCTTTCCGTTGATACCTCATTTGCAGTGCTGGTGATTGCCGACATAACAGAATTTTATGTTAGTACAACCGCTACTCGTAAAACTCGCCAGCAATCACCAGCACTGCAAATGAGGTATTTATGGAAAGCTTAGATAATGTACGTTACAACTAGCATGTTAGGTTCACAATAACTGTCATCAGTACCAACCCAGACCCGTCTAAAGTTCACACAGATTTTGAAAATATTTCTTGCAAATTTTTGAAAACATATATCAATGAATCTAATCAAACTAGGCATGGCCCGAAATTACTTAAGCTTAGCTTTCCAACGAGCCCACTCTCACCCGAAACAATCATTTATAACGGCCAAAAAATTCGGATAAAAAAACACTATTTTTCAAACTTCGGAGATCTTCCACCAGCAACCAGGTGTGCCTCGAGACTGTGTGAGAACTAAGAAGTTTCTAGCTTTAATAAATTTTGACAGGTCCGTCATTCTGAAAAAAAAATGTTGTGGAAACTGTTGGTATAGAAACAAACACAGAACCCAGTCATTTCCGGTACTTCAGCTTCCATCGAATTAAACACTTAGGCTTACATACTGAAACATCTTTGTCGTCTGAAGAAGCTCATAATCGAGGTATACGCTGAAGAAATATGTTGCTAAAAATACTCCAGATTTTCTGATCAATACGGATTTCTTTTACATTCTTCAATAAATATTACAACATACAGCATTCGATATAAAACATAGCTAACGCCGACCCGTACGAAACACCTATTCGTATCAAAAGCCTTTAATGTGAAACTCTTCATTTCTCTTACTTCATTTTCTTCTCTGCTGAAAAACTATTCTCCCTTTAAAATCACTTACATTATCCACTCTTTGCCTTGTTATCATATACAACTAAATTGCCGGAGGCAATATAGACAGCCCCGTACGAAGACAAATTTCATAAATTCCTATTTAAACAGCTATATACCGCTATATTTAACTATATTTCACTATAAATAAACATTTCACAGATAAATATATGCTATTATATAGCTCTATATGCCTGTATATAGCTGTATATAGGTATATATAGATGTCCGTATATGGAATCCCTGAAACCCCACACACATAACAAATTATTTCCATGTTAACAGAAACTCTCTAAGTATCATTTTTCCCAAGATATTTCTATTTTACTAAAATCCAATATGGCCGCCGGCAGCCATTTTGTTAGGAGACCGGAAATAGTACCGACGCTTTACATTCGTTAATACCTTTCAAACAAAAAAAAATTCATGAAATTCGGTCAAAATTTACTCGAGATATTGTCAAAATACACCACGTTCACTGTACTTCCGAGTAGCCAGATAAGAACTCACTCCAAGAGACCTAGCTCACGCTCCGGAGAACATAATTTCATTAAATTTTTTTCCCTGATTGGTACGGTCAATACCTATCTAAAAAAGCTAAAACAGACGAAATATGTTCAAATGTGGCCGACCTACAACACCAAGGGGTCTAACTCACGAGTCGGTCATCCGATTTCCATAAACTTTTTTTTTGTCGATCGGTATTGTAAATACCTTTTATTTGACGTATCACTTACAAGTTTAACGTTTAAATGTCCGGAGATATCTTCGAAAAACCGTAAAGCACTTATTGGGCCACAGCTCGGGAGGGGTCGATCCAAAATCACTCATCTTCGAACTTAGCCTGTCTTTTGACATTACCAAACGGGAAAAAAAAGAATTTTCAAAATCGGATGCGTTTTACTCAAGTTATCGTGCAGACAGACGGACAGACGGACAGACGGACATTTTTTTTTTCGCGGATTTGGCATCTCTAGACAACCACAATAGGTTTCCCCTTACTCAGGGAGTCCAATTCGACGTGTTACAAACGTATGCGTAAACCCATAAGACCCCAGTACTTCGTACGGGTCTAAAAAGAAAAATCTGATTGTTGTTGACAGTTTACGTAGACGGAATGAAAAAAAGATTACTTGAACTTCAAGCACATACTGTTAGTGAATAAATATGAATATGTATAGCTCAACCTCTGTGTAACACCAATATTGTACAATGTACACACAGAGGGAAAAAAAACTTTTCCTTTTTTTTCTTACCGTAAATTATTATCAAATTCATGAAACAATATGTAATACTCATCACTTCGGATTGCAAATGATCGTATCGTGACTAATGGGATGTATTTCTTGTTTCATTTATTTTTTTCATCCGATTAACCAATCTTTCAACTTCTTTTTTACAATCGAATTTCGACGAACTTATTCCCAAGTTGTTGGGTGCTTTTTTTCCCCACTTCTTCTTCTTCTCTCCTCTCGGATCCGTTAAATGAGCTTACATTGTTGTTTGCTGATGGATTAAATATGACTTAGATTCAATTAGGATAAGAATAATATATAGTGAATAAATTGTGGCCTTGAACACAAAATTTTAAACGGAGATAAAATTGAGTTCGCATGAGAGATGTTTTGCAGAGGTATGGATTTTGTTGGTGATAAGCTGAAAATTACTTTTAATTTATGAGTCTTTGTCTGGCTAGTTGTCGTCGAACACATAAAGCTCCTGATTATAATCCAAATTTGAACATTTTATTCATTTTTCATTCTAAAATTAATTTTGCAATATTAACCGGTTTAATATTAAGTACCCTCAATACTCTCAGGACACCAACTATCCAATCAATACCTACACAGAATTAGTGCGTCGTCTCACGACTTTTATACTTAGGTATGATCATAATGGTAATAGAAAATGTAGTATGAAATTGACTGTGTACTCACTAGCCCAAAAACGCATTACAAACCACTTTCCTTAACATTTTTATTTTATAAAAAAATTTCTGAATAGATAAGACAGCTTCATATAATGATCCAACGCCCACTCTCCAATAATGTTGTGTCTTTCGATTAGCTGTTATGCACTAAATCCTAAATTATTTTCTGCATAATTTAACAGACTCATGTTTGTCAATGTCAATGCTTAATTCTCTTTTCTTACTTAATGATGTGGAGAGTTTCAATTTCCCAACAATAATTCCATACGAAGATATACACGCTGATCGTCTATCTAAATTACAACAAGAAGATTGTTATTTTGCTGATTTTAATTCAGTCAGATTTTGTGTAATGGCTGCGTGATAACAGTGAACATAATTAGCAAATTTATTTACAAAGGCACAGTGGTCGTTCCAGAAAATCTTGTGACTGTGGCGTTCGATTGCATTCGAAGAAATAAGGATATGCTGTTAAACAAAGAAGCTGTGAAATCCATCACAACTATTAGACTGAGAGCTTGTCTGTTCCTATATTTTAACATTACCCGACACGAAAGGCGCTAGAGGGGCTTTAACGAGGGTATATTGGTGTCAGATTCAAATGTTAGCGATGATGAATATTTTCGTTGGCAGTTCTTGTACCTGCCAAGTTCAAATTTCATAAATTTGAATTGTCAGGCACGCCAACTTTTCCAACGATTTTTTTTTCAATTGCATTTGTAATTTCAATTGCTCTAATACTTTCAATCTGACACCAATTTGAATTTTCTGCTGTGTGTGGCGGTTGACATATACACTAGGGTTATCGGAAGACTGACATGCACTCAGGCCTTCAGTCTATTGTTTTGTATAGTATGTGTATGATTGGAGTAAATGTCCGTTTTTACCGGCGGGAAGTTCAAAAAACGTATTCAGAAATGAGCACTGATTCATTCCGTCCTCTACCATTACATCCAATTAAACGTGTTATCATCACAAACATGGACG
Source organism: Bradysia coprophila (assembly GCF_014529535.1). NCBI lineage: Eukaryota > Metazoa > Arthropoda > Insecta > Diptera > Sciaridae > Bradysia > Bradysia coprophila. The sequence continues at coordinate 314,996 of NW_023503296.1, read as the reverse complement.
TAAAAGTTTCAATTTATAAAGAATTTCACAGAAAATGTCAAAATTCTGTTTCAAATGAAAACGAAAAAATCGTACTCGTGAAACGTTCAACAGAACGGCTTTCTTTTCTCGGAATCTTGATTCGACATCGTAACCCCAATACATAAAATCGAGAAGAAGAAAAAACAACACCGGACATTTGTACATATTAGATTCACTCGTCGTAACACCATGTTGATCGTATAACATAAAACTCAAACTCAATAAACATAAATAAATTCAAAAACCGAAAATTTGTCCACAAAAATTCGTTCTCCATACCACACGTATTGTATTGATATGTATAACACCATACATGTAACGTACGTATGATATAGAACCTGTCGAAAAATAAACAACTCCATTGAACGAAACTACTCAACCGTATTCTCCGATCGACATTAAAATTTAATTCATGAAATTGGCAAATATAATTTCACTTTCATTTACACACCTGCAGTAGGTAGTACTCAACAAAATATAAATAAAACATATCTCGTCAGTTATATCACTTTTTTGTTGTTTTTTTTTTCTCTTTTATTTATTTTGTTTTCGTTGTTTTTTACCTGATCCATGTTAATTTAACGTTACGTAAAAGTTATACTTAAATCGGATAAAAAAAAGGTATTACCTATTTGTGATGAGAATATTAAAATGTATTGCGAATCTTTGATAGATGATGTATTTTGAGTTCGGTATCACGATACGTGTTGAAATTATAGAGAAAAAAGAAATTATTCGTGGTCTGATTATTAATAATACATTTTGCGATAACCTTTTGATTTTCGGGATAAAATTTATGCAACGTTTCGGTTGTAACAAAGTTTCGGCTGGAAAAGTTTGTCAAATATGCTCCCCTACATGAATATCTTAATCGTGTAGCTTATACCTACTCAAACATGCACTTTAATCCTGTGTAAATTGCACTTATGAAGAGATAATCGAGATTTCGGTCACTCGTTCCGTTGTTGTTATCCCAGTTTCGAATTCATTTTAAGGAAGTTACTTAGTACACAACAAAGTAAAATGTTTCGACTTGTCACCACTATAATATCGTTAAACACATCGACCGTTCATTTAAAGCATTGATAAAGTTTCACTAAAACTTAACAGCTATGCTGGGGTTTCATGTGTTGCTAGCGAACCGGAACCCTTCTTCCCATCTACGTTTTATGTGCAAAGTTTCGAGACCATTTGGTATGTGTTACAGCTACATTTCATCAGTACCACTTTTTGAAGCGTGCTCGCACATTAATAACCGTTGTATCATAAAGCGTCATTTACTAGTCGAGTGTTTGACTGGCTAGACATTTCACCTACACTAACCACCCCCTTCCCATTAATCCGGCACAGAGTTGAAAATTTCATGCGAAATAAATACTCATCCCATTTGCACAGGGAATGAAACAGTCGAATTCGTATTTGGAAGGTCCGTAACACTAACACTCAATCGGTGTAATCCGATTTGTTTTATTCTCACCATGTGCATGTTGGTAACGGGTCGAAGGAAAGAAATTATTTTCCTTTGAATGGATTTTCGATGTAAGTCCACTCCAGCTGTTACTCGGAATCTTTTGGATTCAATGTTTGAAAGATATTTCACGTTTATTTGTTGCATGTAAATTAGCCGACATGTTAATCCTTTTAACATAGATAACTCTAATGGTTGAAACTGAGGTGTAATCTTTCCTTCGTCAAAGTTTAGGTTGCTATGGGATCAATATAAAAGTAAATCGCAAGTACGGAGATTCACAGAATCAATATTTATCAGATCCTCTTCAAATATTAAGACAAACACAAACTTAACATCTTCTGGGACTCACGACTGTAAAGTTTGTTTCTTTGTTGGAAACAATGCAAATCTTAGATACTTGGACCACAAGTAACATGTCTTATAACTTTGCACCCAAGACGATAAGAAATTGCTTCATTTTATCGACTTTTCATTGCTTTAATGTTGAAGTCTCTTTAAGCTCTCGCTAATTTCTTTTTAAAGCGAAAATTATGAGAACCTTCGATTATAAAGGGACTACCGCAAAATGTGTATGATCTACTCCGAAATGTCAACAAACATTAATTGCAAAACCATTTATGTTCAACGAAAGAAAAACATCAACAGTGACGAGAAAATTTCCTCGTTACCACGATTATAATTGAAATGTATGAAACCAGTCTGAAGCTCTAACATTACCATCGTTCTTTATTGCATATTAACAGTGTAATATGACATCGATAAAAGGAAATATTTCATATGGTTGAGTGGTAGGAAGGAGCTAATCCTCTAACTTTGAATTTAAGTGAAACCATAAAAGAGGCTCATATAAAATTGATAAATAAGACAGATATGCTTTCACGATGATGGTATCCCATACATTGTTTCTTTGGCTAAAAGTTATAACCATACCCGCTATGATATCATAAACATAAAAATATGATATTGGCAAATGTATTTTTAGTTTCAATATATATGAATACGAAGTGTATGTGCGGAGAGAAAGTGTAAGGGTTTCTTTTGAGACACTATATAAATAGGGTAACCCTCTTTATCGCTGAATATGTTCCGATAAAAATGAATCAACGTATTCTGCCACTTTGTTTTCACCATTCTGATTTTGCACAGTTCTCTCTTCTTCGTTTTGTGGAAAACGTTAAATAAATAACCTTTCCGTTTATCGGATGCAGATAGATTCTTTCCACTCACGTCATAACACTTCATATTACATGTAGCGCAGCCTAAGCCGACCGAAACGATTTTTATAGTTATTCGGAGTATGTGCTGCGAGGCAATTAGAAATCAGAATGTTATGAAATGGGAGGTGGCAGGGTGTGCTAAGCGTATAACTGGTAATTTTGGTCATTTATTTGTAATAGACACGCGTTTATTCAAATAAAAGTCCTGAATGTCATAAGTAGTTGGAATGTTGAAACATGACAATATCGACAATATCGAAAAACATTTGATCAAAAAAGTCGAAGGTGTATCGATAGTTTACTGAACAAACTGTTTGTGGCAAGGAAGGGTATTTACAGCAGTATCGAATTTCTTAATTGAATATTCAAAGTCAATTGTACATCACACAATTCATTGATCAAGGAAAGACTCATAAGAACCATTGTTGTCGAAAAGTATTATCGTAGTTTGCTACAATGACTCTTAACATTAGGACGTCGAATGCCAATTTGATTCATATTTGATTTCAATTCTAATGCTTTTATCAGAACAAGTTAAGTTTGATTTCGTTGGATTCTTTATTGATGGTTTCTGGTATCTCTAGTAAAGGAGTACATGTCAAACAATTGGCTGTACAGTTAAATTTTTGCGTGTTTTTCTTAGAGCTTCACCCTTTCTTATTTCAATACTTTTCTGAATAAACGCTTTGCGTCGCTTCTTCCTCTTTTACAATGTTTTGTGTGCCTAAACAATCACTGCATGTATTTCTGTACCAGTTCGCTTCTTTCGGTAAAAATGATTTATTCGACCAAAGATAATTTATTATTTGAAAATATTATAACTCACTCAACATTCATCTACGTGCTTGCAAATGAAATACGTATTTTCATAAGCAACAGAAGATAGAACTTTTTTTTTAAGAAAAGAAAATTTCTCTTGTTTTGATGAATGTTTCATTATTTCTGATGCAAAAAGATTCCTTTCGACCATGCACCATTTGAAAACCATTTACACAAATGAAACTGCGAAAAAGTGGAAAATCATTTGTTAAATAAACACGAACATTCATCATGATTATAGTGAGTGGAGGAACGTAATCCAGAAATTAAAGTTTTTAAATTGAAAGTGCAGTTTAGTAATCATCACGCTTTTGAACGGACACAAGGTCCGGAGATAGTAGCGGTTATTGCTTAAGGCAAACCGGGCAAACCACTCGATTTGAAACTCATTTGCAACTAAAGAAAAGATCGATTTTTTACTGGCTGCGCCACTGGGAGCAGTCTTTCGCTTGTCAATAAAGAACAGTTAACCAGTGAAAAAAAAAATCGCAACTCCCTTTTTTAACGTGCAGTTCTTTGCAACAATGTTTTTCTGTGCAACGCTTTAACAAAAAATCATTTGTGCATCCGACAACTGAAATACGACCTATTTTGCCATGATTTTTCATTAAAAATGTCAGTTTTTCCCGAACGTGCGGGAAAAAACTTCATTTCTTTACGATTTATAGTGCGGGAAAAGAATTATATGCATTTTTCTATGACTATACGATTGAATTAATTTAATATGGTGAATGTGAAGTGTGTATGTTTTCAAGTAAATTGATGTGTTTTGTCTATTTCAGTTGTCCGATGCACAAAACGTTGTTCGTACCTCGACAGGAAATGGATTTTTTCAGCACACGTCCTAATTTTCAATTTTCAAATCGTCATTTCCTGGCTTGGTACGAAAAATACTATTGCCACTCTTTTCGTAGCTCGTTTGTTCTTCTAAAAATCAACACAATTTTATTGTCAAAGTTTATTGTCATTCCAACCGCTTTTAATTTCATTCCAACCGTATTGAACTTCATTGGAATTTTGAGAAAAAAATTAAAATTTACCGATAAAGAAATACGAAACTACCGATATCGATGTTCCTGAGTGTCGATAAAAGCTTTCTACCGATAAATGGGTAGGTCACTGATTTCATAGATGTAGATTAAAAAAACTATGAGTTAGAAGCAAAATTTAGCATGTCTAGCTTTTGTCAAATTTGACGGATCGAAGCCTACAAGCCTACTGAAACTGGACAGTGTAACACACAAGTTTTGGCACTGTGACAGCTGTCACTCGAAGCACTTTTTCTGGAAGTGCATTGGTTTGCTCAAAGATTGTAATGAAGTGGTTAACTGTTCACTATTTGAAGTCATCTGTTGGTTAGTTCGGGTAACTGCTTGAAAAACATTAGATTTCGTTTCTTTCCTGTGTAACTCTTTCGAGTGGTTTGCCCCTCGGGTTATTGGCTGATTTTGATTGTAAATGAGACCACAAAATTCCGAGTAAGGAACTGTGGTTTTCCTTATTTCCTTTTGGCAATGTTCGATGTCGTTCCAAGCCCAATGAATCATAAATTATTTCGAAAATATTGTGTGTTCTCTTGCTACCTCTGCGCACACCTGGTTACGGTTGTGTTTGATTTGTCATTTCCAAACAATAAATTGAATATGAGTCGCAATTTGATATTAAAAACAACTTTTCAATCAATAACGTTCATCAACATGACTATTCCATTTTGTGCATTAAATGGTTGTGAACCCTATTTTGTATGTGTTTATTTTGAGAAATCAATCTCATTTGCATAATACTGTCTGACAACAATTTTTTTTTCTTCTTTTCATTCGTTGAATCGCAATAATATCAAAATACGTTCATTAAACTCAGCTATAGAGTCTGGCCTTCGTGTTGTCGTTGAAATTATGCTTTGTACATTAATTTTCACAAACAAAAAATCGAAACAAAATGAAAACGAATTGAAAAATATTTTGAATTCAAATCGTTTGCATTTCAAAGTTGGTGTTTTACGTATACATGCAAATTGTGTGTCAATATCGAACATGGTATCGAGATGTTTGCATATGGTTTTGTCAATAAAGTTTTTCTTTCCTCGATATAAACGGAAAACTTGAAAGTTTATTTTGAATTAATTTTTTTCCGGAACTATTGGCATATTATACTGTATTTTCTAGTTTTGCAGAGTGAGTTGGGCTAGGATGCTAGGAATTATGATAAAATTTTGTGACAAATTATTGTTAAATAAAACGGCAATTATTTTTTTAAGCTTAAGAGTCAATTCGCCAAAACTTCAACCAAGTTGTATGAAACACGAAAACAAGCCATCAGCGATTTTCGGCGGGTACACAGTAATCGATTCAGGTGATCCTCCTGAGTCATTTGCAACAAAAAAAAAATCCTCGAAATAATTATGTTTTCACGCCAGAAATCATGAAAAAATGTACTGCGTGAGGGTGACCAAAATAGTTTTTGTTGCATATCACCAAGAATACGTAACGCATTTATCTGAAATTATGGTCATTGGTAGAGGTGTTGACGCCGCATAAGCTGGCCTTTAAAACATTTCGAAATTTTTCGTGTATGTGGTGCAGTAGCTATTTTAGGGGAAAAAAATTCCAACTTTTGCAGAGTGTTTTCAAAAAGTTACAACGATAGACTTCGAAGATATGGGTGTCGTTGGGTAGGTAGTGACCTCTACTATCCATGACACCATGAACCTACCGCGGCACGACTTTCGTTGAGCTTCAATTTTGATTGAAGTGTACTAACACAAAAATTCTCTAGAATTCTAATTTTCTTCGCGTCTATTTCAATTTTTCTGACGTATTTGACAATTTTAAATCAGGGCTGCAGTTACTGGCACCTTACGCTTCGGGAAATTTCGTTTAGGGCCTATAAAATTTGAAACAAAACCAACTGATTCAATTGTGCCATATGTTCCTCGGGTATCTCCAGACTTCCTAGTATGGCCAGTGCGGCACTGTATCAAGTGTTTACTAGCATATTAGAATCATATTTTGTACTTTAGCCACTTACCGGAAGGATTTGGAAATATGTCGAATTTTTCGTATTCGTACATTTGTGAAAATTTTCCAAATCCTTCCGGTAAGTGGCTAAAGTACAAAATATGATTCTAATATGCTAGTAAACACTTGATACAGTGCCGCACTGGCCATACTAGGAAGTCTGGAGATACCCGAGGAACATATGGCACAATTGAATCAGTTGGTTTTGTTTCAAATTTTATAGGCCCTAAACGAAATTTCCCGAAGCGTAAGGTGCCAGTAACTGTAGCCCTGATTTAAAATTGTCACATACGTCAGAAAAATTGAAATAGACGCGAAGAAAATTAGAATTCTAGAGAATTTTTGTGTTAGTACACTTCAATCAAAATTGAAGCTCAACGAAAGTCGTGCCGCGGTAGGTTCATGGTGTCATGGATAGTAGAGGTCACTACCTACCCAACGACACCCATATCTTCGAAGTCTATCGTTGTAACTTTTTGAAAACACTCTGCAAAAGTTGGAATTTTTTCCCCTAAAATAGCTACTGCACCACATACACGAAAAATTTCGAAATGTTTTAAAGGCCAGCTTATGCGGCGTCAACACCTCTACCAATGACCATAATTTCAGATAAATGCGTTACGTATTCTTGGTGATATGCAACAAAAACTATTTTGGTCACCCTCGCGCAGTACATTTTTTCATGATTTCTGGCGTGAAAACATAATTATTTCGAGGATTTTGTTTTGTTGCAAATGACTCAGGAGGATCACCTGAATCGATTACTGTGTACCCGCCGAAAATCGCTGATGGCTTGTTTTTAAGTTGTTCGAAGTTTTGGCGAATTGACTCTTAAGATTTGATTCTCTCTTTGTACAATTCCTTTTTTTCCAAATATGAAAAAGTTCCTCTTTTGTGGTTTATGTTTCTGAAGAAGAGGTTTAATATTAGGATGAGTTTGGCGTTGCTTTGGACAGTCGACTGAATCTACTAGATTCGGTTTGTATACATGGTACATCTGGAACAAAGTGTCACATACTATTTCACTTCCCGTGAATTTTAAAGGTCGCTATGTAGGCTTCAGGGATTCCACGAAGTAAAAAAGTGGAAAAGTGAGTTTTTAGGAATCTTTGACCCTGTTTTACGCGAGGTGAGACGTTATTCCAAATTTACGTTGAAGATAAATCGGTAGCTAGAATTGACTGCTTAACAGTGCTTTAACAGTACCAAAATAAGTAGTTGTAGTACGTAAAAATTTCTGTCCAACATTAGTAGAAAAATTATTTGCTTTACGGGAGAAGTTAGGTCGATGGATTTTTGTTTCAACGTTTAAGTAAACAGTTAAAAAATTTAAATTCAATTTTTACGTGTCAAGAACTTTTTAAGGATCATACCTCTCGGATTGGTTTTTTCTGTAATTTTTTTTTTTTTTTCAATTCAATTCAATGAAGTTAGCACGCTTTCAAAGCACTTTGGGATGCTGACTGCAAACTACAGCCTTCAATTACTACAGGTCGATATATACTGAAGACTTAGGTTCTTTAGGTTAAATAGAAGTATTGCGCAAATGGCTTGGGGTGGAACATAATATACGTTATAAGTCAGGAGCTTGGAAGATATAAGTCAGAAAATATTCAGAAATATTTTTTAAACTCTTGATTTGGTGCCTGAACTCCTAATTTAATATTCATTTGAGTTTTGTCAAACTTTATTCAGTCTGACAAGACCTAAAAGATTGTATGGATTTTTAGTCAACCTGTAACTTGGCCTGACGGGTTTGAGGTCAGATTCTTTTTACTAGAACAACCTATGCAGACTTAAAATTTCAGGTCGAACTACATTTTAGCCGATCTACCTATTCTGAGCTTCTTTTTTGCGAATTTGAGTAAAAGCCACCCAAAACAAAAAAAAGTCCAAACCATTGTTAAAAATAGGCTATTGATAAACAATTTTCCAAGGGTGCAAATTCTTAGTGGACGTATATGTTCATCTCATATCTCTACTAAAGTGTACAAACAAACATTTTAATAGATTGGGGGCCGATGCAAAGTTTCTGTGTACTCAAGAGTGTATTGTTATTGTAAGGTACTAAACAATAGAAAAAAGGATGGTTTCAAGCGCCGCAGGCGAAATTTTATAATTTGAATGTGATTTCCAATCTATTTCCATTGATTTTAAAAAAAGTGAGTGGAAGGTCAAAAAATAGTTGAAAAAAGTGAGAAATCGAGCGAATAGTTCATCACTTTTTCATATGTTGAAAATAGTTGGAAAAAGTGAGAAAAGTGAGTGCGTGGAATCCAGGTAGTTATAGTTATGATGCAATGAGAATGAGTACGATGTTTTTTTGTCATTAATGGAAAAAGGAGAGCCTATTTTTGGAATTAAAATCTGAAAAATTCCATAAAAGTTTTGGAAAAGCCAATATTTGATTTCAGGAAATTGTGTAATTTTTAAGAACGTAATTCCAACAACACGCTAAGCATAATATTCATCAACATGGGTGAAGTCAGTAACCCATTCCGATAAGCAAAACAAAACAAAAAGAAATTAAATTCATATTTTCGGTAGGTACATTTACTACAAAAAATATAAATTACTCTCGAATAACTACGAATTTCAAATGACAAAAATAATTTAAAACTAATTAACTATGTAAAAAGTGATATTTCTAGGACGATAATATCCATCCAATTCAGAAATAAAACACGTTTCCCATTTAAACCCCATAACTTTTTTCCGGCGACCGCAAAACCTAGCGGAAACCTTATCTTCATTGTATTGATAAAACGAAAAATTAGAATTTCCTAAATAGATTTAACTGGGTCAAATGAAAATCACGATATTTCTCCTAATTGACTCCCGGTGTCTGTGAAACTGATAACGAGTTTCCGTTTTTTGTTTTTATTTAAAATAATTTTTGATATCAAATCTTAGATGTTGGTATTTTAGAAATTTATATTTGGTCAAATGACGCTGATTCGAAAAAGATTCTGCGTTAAAATAATGTTGTTTCAGGTTTTTTATTTCCATCAATGAGACCTAAAAACACAAAAAAAGTATAAAAAGTTTTACTTTCGATGTTTATGTTATCCACGGGGAGAAATTATATTTAAAAGATTCAAAGGCACTGGTCGTCTAGCAAGCGAAATATATACAATTTAACGACTTTAACGAAATTCGTCCTTTTTCAATCGCTAATTATGGTAACTAAACTATCGTAACTAACCTACGAGCCCCGGTTTAGATGCTAGCCGCCTTTCTTTTTTCTTTCTTCATTCGAGGGTTCGTCACTAACCTCTTTACCCTATATTGTCAGTTAAATCATTTTTGATACACTTTTTCATTAAATCTAAAATTACAAAAATTACGATAACTGAAAGCTGCAGATATCCTGAAAAAAGAAAAACGCTTTGATTGCTTCGTTTTTAATTTGATCTCCATCAAAATACAGTCGTAAATACCTTATTGTGTGATGTCAAATCAATATAAATGGAATTAAATGAAGTTAATATACCTTTACACAGTCGTATGGTTTTTCCAAGAAAGATGAAATATTTTTTTATGCTTCGTAAGCACTAATTTTGTGCTGTAAAATACATCTCCAAAGTGCCAATATAAAAAAAATATATTTTGGAATTAGGACTGTAATCCAATTTCAAATATTAAACTAAATTATACTGTCATCCCCTACTTGTTATGTGGAAATCCGAATAAAAGTTCGAATAAAAAGAAAACAATAAAGAAAAGTTGTCTCTCTGTTTCGTAAATTAATCGTAAATATTATTAACTTCGAATAAATATCCATGCCTGAATCGTGTTCAATTGGGCTGCGTATCTTTATGACAGTAAAGTGAAAACATTTACATATCCAAATTTTGTTGTTGTTGTTCCATCCGTTGTCTATTACAAAGAATAAAACAAAATTTTTATTTTCTTGTTGCAATAAAATCTTTATCGCAAACCGACGAAGCAGTGATAAAAATTACAATATATTAGGTCCCACCTTTTGGGCGGGTCAGTCCCTTGACTGACACTTTTCTAAATGTATTTTTGACGTATTCATAAAAACTTGTCACATTTAATACATAATATATTTACTATATTAATGACTCCACGCAAATGACAGTAAAATTTGACAATTTTTTCTTCTTGGAAACCATCGGTAAGGTGGAATTATTTTTGACCACTTTTTGAGCTCTCAATTTTCTTAAAAATTTTCAATTTTCAAGATTTTCAATCAACCTCAAATCATAAATAAAATATGACTCGTGTAGATTACCACTCGTATGAGCTGTCTATTATTCTGTTTGATTGTCTTTTTGTTACATCAGAGAAGATGCGAAGCTTGTTTTGTGAATGTGGAACGAGGACTTTTTCACAAAATAAAAAAATGCGACAGATGTTCTTCTCTTACACTTTTGCTTAAAAAAAGGAAGTTCCCCGGTACTTAATATACCTTCACATGGTGACATGGTAATAAATGAACTTAATTAGTTTTTGGTTCATCGTTAAAAATAACTCAGTTTCCAATATTTTCGGTAAATTAGTACCACTCTATAATGGTAAAGGGATTAAAAATATTTGTAAAAGGAGAAATTTATTGGTAGACCGAGAAAAAATAATCCCTCGATTTCCCATCCACAAAACCTTCAATCGTGAATAAAATGTCACGACTCGTGTGAATTACGGCCCTCGCTTCGCTCTGGCCGCAAACTTCACACTCGTAAAATTTTTACAATATTCTCTTTGATTCATTTAATTCCATGTATTTAAAAAAATCTTCAAAAATTAGTTGAGATAATTCATCTTATATTACCTGCAAAAATTTAACTTTTTTATTAAAATTTCTTACACTTTTTAATCAAAGTGTGCTAATTTGATAACAGACATTTTGCTGGCGTAAGATGTGGTTGTAAAGGGAGTAAAAAACTACCTACTTGATAAATGACAAACAACTTGATAGTCAACTATCAAATTTGATAGTCAACTTGACTAACAACTTGATAGTTGACTATCAAGTTGTTAGTCATTTATCAAATTTGTTAGTCAACTATGAAGTTGTTAGTCAACTATCAAATTTGATAGTCAACTATCAAGTTGTTAGTCAACTATCAAGTTGTTAGTCAACTATCAAGTTGTTAGTCAACTATCAAGTTGTTAGTCAACTATCAAATTTGTTAGTCAACTATCAAATTTGTTAGTCAACTATCAAATTTGTTAGTCAACTATCAAGTTGTTAGTCAACTATCAAGTTGTTAGTCAACTATCAAGTTGTTAGTCAACTATCAAGTTGTTAGTCAACTATCAAGTTGTTAGTCAACTATCAAGTTGTTAGTCATTTATCAAATTTGTCAGTCAACTATCAAATTTGATAGTCAACTATCAAGTTGTTAGTCAACTATCAAATTTGATAGTCAACTATCAAGTTGTTAGTCAACTATCAAATTTGATAGCAAGAGATGTTTACACGTTAGAAGATGGGCATCGAATGATTAAATTATTCTTCCTACTAGTTTCATGCACGTCGAAAACAAACTTATATGATTTACCCACACTTCCAAACAAAATCAAATTTCATCAAAGTAATTTTTTTTAATTGAAGCTATGATCAACAGTATAAAATCCCGTTTTTCTCGGATAGCTTCCAGATCCTTAGTCCTACATGGCCCATCCTCGAACTTAGCCTCGGGATTTTAATTCCACGTATTTAAAAAAAAGAATCATCCAAATTGGTTCAGAATTACTCAAGTTATCGTGCCCTCAACGATTTTTTGTTACCCACATTTAACGTTTTTCATTGCATTTCATACATTTTCAATCACAGTGAACCTTTTTGTTACCCACATTTTTCGGTATTTTCTGGTGTAAGACCCTCACTTTCAGTCAAGGGAATTATATACATCATCATATGTGTCATTATTTCGTATCATATGCGTCGTTTTGCATTACGTATCGAACTCTGTTGTAGTTTAGTCGATTGTTTATCGTCATACATTGACCTCAAGAAATCACGAATTTGTGATAAAAGAATTATTTTATTGAGTTTCGTTCAGTTTTGATTGTCTTTAATGTGTCTGTTACGTTTTTTTTTATTTGTGTGTGCACATGTACCTGTTTATTCAGCGATAATATACCGATAATATAAAGGAATAATCTAAAAATTATACACAAATTCACAAAGAGCTCTTCCAGGAACCAATTTCGATACAATTTTCCTTTATCCATGGTGTGTAGCAGTTGTGTAGATAGCTATAAGTATTCTTTGAACTTGATAAGCAACTCGAACCAACACGTACGTCTTTGGATTTCTTTGACTTAATTGGTTTCCTTTTTTACCAATTTTTTTTGTCGTCTTTCAATAATTTGAATAATTCTCCCTAATGTTTAAATCGATAATTTTTTTGTGTCTCTGATCGCTTTCTTTCTAGCTAATCCAAAATCCTACACATTTTCTAATTTTGAATAGAATTTCAAGAGAGAAGAGATACATTGCTCTAAAAATATCAAATGATCTTATCGATTACACCCTTTACTTTCACCGGAGGCAATGATAACGAAAAGTTGCTAAAATTACACTTTATAAACTGTAAACTGTCTTCGGGACTATTTTTAGACTACCTTAACCTTATGTAGATTTTAATTGTTAGAAATGTGAGATGATTATTGAATAAATATTCGTTCGAAATGATAACATTATATACTTTTCGGGGATGTGTTTTGAAAATAAAGTTTGATTCTCGGTATCAATTCAGTACAAATTCTGTTTAGGATTTTTCTTCACTTGCATTGAAGTAACGTTTCTAAGCCCATCCAAGATTCATAATCTGTGTAGTTCTGTTTACAAATATCTGAGTCTAACTTAAGGCGGAAAAAATATTCAACGCCAGAAGAAATCCTAAATGGAGCTAACCTATAGGAGTGGTTTGGAATTCATGTTAAGACGAATCTACACATGGCTAAATTGTTGCCTACATTTCGGGGCAAAATTATTATTATTTTAATGATAATTTTGGACTCACATCCTCTTTCGAAAAAGTACGACTATCCTTTGGTGTTAAACTGTGTTAGTTTTCAGCAAAAGTTTAAATGTTTGTGGTGATATAACCTTAATCCGATAAAACTCAAAATATGTATCAATATCCGTGAAATATTGAGTTTTCTGAGGTGACATCACCACAATCGTTCAAATTTTTACTGAAAGCTAACACGTTTTAACACCAAACGATGGTCGTACTTTTTCCAAAAAGAATGCTAGTCCAATATTATCATCAAAATAATAATAATTTTGCACCGAAATGTAGGCAACAATTTAGCCAAGTGTAGATTCCTCTTAAGAGCATGTGGTCCAACAAACATGTTATGGTTACTCACACAAATGCCCTACTGATGTATCTACAAGTTGTGACATACAGCATAACCTGCCTTGTATCGGGAGGCGGAAGATGTGTCGTATATGTATGTATGCTGTCGATGAGGGTTCACTAAGTATACCGCATACATGGGTGAGAATTTTTTAATAGAAACCGATTTACCTCAGTTGATATGTGAGAATAGACATGTTTTGGCGGTGTATCATTGACAGCACACAGCACGAGGTTCATTCGGCATACTGTTGCGTGATCCGAAGTAGATTTGGAAGTCTAACTAAGTATAAGGTCGTGAATTGCATTATTATGTGTAAGAATGATGGACGCATGTTGAGCGAAAGCGAAAGCACAATGGAGGTCACAGGTTGGTTTGACTGTGTAACGAGAGAACTATAAATTTCGTTTGAGTATGTTATACAAAATCTATTACTTCAATATTTTTATGGTATGCTACGTAAGAAACACTCATCGCCCATTGTTGTTGTGGCGTTAGCCAATGACGAGCCGTTTCGATAAGGTTAATTTTGTGTTATTGTTTTGATGTGGAAATCCTGCAATGTTGAAACTGAACTCATTCTAATGAAGAGTGATATCGCCAAAACTTGAATTTTTGGTGAAAATGAATACCATGGTTCGGCGATCCGGGCAAGCTTTAGCTCGTTTGAATCGTCTTTCAATTCTGAGAAATAGGGATCTTTTACTTTTTCTGTTAGTTTCCCATTTTCGGAGTGAACTCGTGAAAGTAATAGCATGTCAATGGGTCGTGAAAACAGTTTTTCGGTGATAGCTCGAGATAGAAATCTTTCTAAAATGTGAAATGTTGTAGGAATATAGGCCTCTGGCAGACCTTCAAAACGAGTATAATCATCGGTAAGGATAGCCACCCGTTCTGGACTTATGACTCAAAAAATGGTGAATGTTTGGACAGTGCTGCTGGCTTGCAACAGAACTTTTCCGCTGAACTGACTATAGGGTGTTGTAGCTGGACTTACCCTCTTTCGTTCCACGTATAATACACCCCAGAAAAATTGTGTTGCAAGCCACAAAGTTAGTCGAAGTAAAATGTCGCTCCAGTAGACCCATATTTTTCAGTGTTTTCAACTTGTTTTTGGTCTTCAAACAGACTGGAGCGATGGGAATGAAATAAACTAAATCAAAATTACATGTTCAGCTCGAAATTGTCCTGAACCGAGTGATCATTGGCCTTGAAAATGTTGCTTTCCTCCTACTTCGTAGTAGGTGGAAAACCTCATTTCTTTGACTTCACAAAATGAACAGAAACTCAATTGTTTGCACCGAATATGGGCTTATTGTAAAGCAGAGATGCGCATCGTTCATTTACAGTCAATAAATGGTCACCCAAGATGTAATTTGTACTTCACAAGAGGTCACGACCGTTCCCAGCTATGGAAAATGTGTCAAAAATCCAGTCACTCTTAAGCACCATAAAGATTTAGAATGTAACTGCTGATTTCAATTTTACAAACAGTAATGTTCAATTGAGAAGTTTCTTCTCGTCCGTTTAAGTGTAATGCGTGATTGGTAACATTGGATATTACCAGAGATCGTATCAAATCCGGGCAAAAAAAAAACAATCGATTTCTTTTCAGCATACAGTGCAATCTCACATTAGGAGTCAATTTCCATTTCAAATCAATTCATCAGAAACATTTAATTAAAAAAAATGGAGATAATGCAACATGTTCAAGGTTAATAAAGTAAAAAGTAAATCCAATCGAATTTTTACACCCGAAATTGTATTTCATTAACAATCAATGGGAAATAATCAATACACAACCGAAAGCAATGATGCAAATGATCTGATTTAGTTTGTAATTCCAGTTTTAAGGCCACCGCAACGCAATTCGATTCGATTCGATTAGTTTGTTGGGTACATGCAGTTCTTTGTTGGTATTGATTTATGGTAATAACTGTTGAAAAACCCTTTGACCCATGAAAAAGCAAATACCTTGAAAATTTAAGTCTAGCTTCGGCAGTAGACGATTAACATCAAGTTTAAATTGTGTGCCGGATCCACAATTAGGTAGCTGTATTTATTGATGTGATTGTGATGATTCATTATACTCACAAAGGGGGTGATCTGTTTCTTTATCCCCAGCTCGTTACATTCACTTGTTGACTTACTTTTGGAATCATAAGCATTTTTTTATCGCACGAAAGGAAAAGTTCTTCCAACTTACACCTACGTCATTCTAACGATGTTAAATATTCGTTATTGTGTTCTGACGAAAATAATAAAAAAAAATGAAATGAAACAATTCGGCAATGAAATACGAAATTTTTCCTGTGGGAACTACTTTTCTCCGCTCCCTTATTGTCTATGTATAAATACAGCTGTATAAATTTACATTTTTGGTTTTAAGAAGAAAAAAAAAACTTCGTTCCATCAACTTTTTTCTTCTTCTCCATGTAATCGTTCGCAGTTTGCATACGCATACTTCATTGTTGACAACAATTTTCTATCACGTACACAGAGCTTGATGCGAAATATTGTTAACATATTCCTAACAGAAACCAGCCCCAATTCAAATAACTTTGTAAAAATTCTCTTTAACTGTTATGTATTTCAAATGGAAAATAAATTAAAAATTACGATGGAACTCCTATCAAGGAAAAAGAAACATAGAGCCAAGCGTTTGACGTGCTTGTTCCGATTCCAAGATTGAAAATAATAACATCCAAAGACATTTTCATTACACTTTGTTTGAATTTGAATGTGAAGTAGTTACACAGCTGCATAAGTGGTGAATGCATTGAATATTTAGTTAGCTTTTATCTCAGCTTGTATTCTGAAAAATCTCAGGGAAATAAAAAATGGAATAATAAATTTCTCCTCAACATAACTGCAAAGGTTGATGGAAACATATCCATAGGGAGCGTTTCTCTTCTGCTTTCGTGATGTTTATGTTCCATAAATATAGTTATACGTTCTGTATGCTGCGCTGCATGTTGGCTAGCATATTTCAACTAAGTTCAAAGTACATTTAATAGTCAAATATTCATTCACTTTAAAATATTCAACATTTCGGTTCGTCCGAAATTGCTGCACCAATTAAGGTATAAATTTAACAATATTACATTAAATTTTATCGTTAGGTGTACCATCAATGTTGATTATCAATGATAATTTATCATTTGTGAACAATAGTTTCCGTTGTGGTAAAGCATTTCCACAAATCATTCCAAAATTAACAAAATTGTCCATCATTCTTTAGTGAATTCTGAAGGTGATGAGTTGTCAGAAACGTATCAAATACTTTACAGCCCTAGGGTTCCAATAATATTTTTCCTAACTATGGTAAAATATCGCAACTTCATCGCTTGCTTCTAAGAGTAATTATACCTAGAGAGGAAATTTCGAACAAAATTACGTAAAATATGTGGTCCCAACATGAAATACGAAATGTTTATTGGTATATGTGTTTGCCCTCTTAATTAAGAGGGCAAATTGAAATATCAAAAACGAAAAACGTCAACGCATGCATGTATTGTTGTAAAACTATACGAAATGTGTATCTTATACGAACTGATGTTGGGACCACATTTCGTCGTACAAATTTCCTCTCTAGGTGTAATTACTCTAATAAGGCTTACTTCTCATGTTGTTTAGGAAAAACGTTGTTTCCAACGTCGATTCCGGCACTCGCTTCCGGCTTTCATTCGCTAAAAAAGCATTTTAGCATGCGTTAGGAAAATAACTATTACTAGGTATAAAGAGATATAAAGTCGAGTTTTCGTGTGAATTTTGTTGATCTGAGGCGTATCCGAGGTCAATAAACACTAAACACACAAAAACGAGACTTCTCATTTTTTTGTTGATACGAGGCGAAGCTGAGACCCATAAATACACGAAAACTTGATGTTAAGGCAGCATTCAAGAAAGGTCATGAAATTCGATGAAAAGATCGATTGGCGTTGTAGCATATATTTGTGAATGACACATTTTCGTGCGCACAACTAAATCTTTGTGATTTGGCATTTGATGTAACGATAACGCAAAATATCGATATCTAGGTCATCATTATCGTTGAACGATATTTGCACATCCTTGAGCAACCCCTAAATCGATTCGGATCGAGTCTCGGCCCCAAAGTATTTCAAGAAATTGTTTTTTTTTAATACATTGAAACCCCAGTAGCCATCAACTTAATCTGGTACATTTTTCTATCTATGCGAAGACACCACGTGCGTTACTTATTAGGACATTACTATATGAGAAAATTATACTTTTACCCATCGTGATACGAGACATCAAATTATTTCCCGAGTGTAGTATAGTGCTTTCCCTTCACTTTACCTTCCTAGTAAGGTAAACATGGAACTATTTGATGCTTCCGAATTTCTCTATCTGTGTCAAATTAAATTTGAACAATTAAATAATTCGTAGAAGCATATAATTTCTGTCCTTTGATTTGCTTAATTTTCATTCAATAATTGCCATTGTGTTCTTGACGTACATACATACCATGCTGATTATAATTTCACTACAAAATTAAGTGAAATGCTCTTCTCAACGTATACCAATGCAAAAATCGTTGATTTTCTCTGAATTTTTTGTTACGTATCCTTTGACAACAGACTCTATGTATCTTTGCAAAAATTGAAGTATCGTTCAATCAACCGAAAGTATCAGATTACATTGGGTTCGAACACATGCCTCAACTTGTCTAAATTTTCAGACAATTTAAGTCTCGATCAAAAGTTTGATAGCATTGACAAAATGACTAGTAGATCACACTGATGATAGGGACATTCGAACCGATTCTGTTAAACTGCTCGCATTGATGTTAAGTACTTCGTGTCCTTTTCTGAAAAATATTTTCACAATCAGACGGGAGAAAATATGAAAATAAAATGGGATGAGTTGGTGGACCCCTAGTCTGTGATATAGAAAGAGTTCATTGTGTAAGAGAAACCGTTTCAAGTACTGATTAAATTAGTAAAAATGGTCTAGCACTTGAAAAAGAAACCCAAATTTACTTTTCGAAACTTTCATTATTCGTTATCGGTAAGGTTTAACGTTACAGAGAAGGAATCGATTACAATACGTCTAAATTTCTCAAACGCTCTGACGATACCTCTACAACAGCGATGCTTGCAATTTCTTTGAAAAGAATCGAACATTTGAATTGATTCAATAGAACGCGTATTACATCCATTGAAAACGTCGTTCAAGTTCAAGGCGATAGTAATCTGAACTTGGACGACATTCCTCTCGTTATACCGTTGTCGAAATAAAACCACAAATAAAATAGTTGTACGTATGAAGGATAACAAAAACTGTTAAACTTTCTTCGATAAAATAATTGATGTAAGAGGAAAATCCGTCGAAGCATTTTGATAACAAAGTTGTAAATAAATTCAAAACAAAATAGTGTTTTAGGGGCGTGTAATATAGCCGGGCTCGTAAATTCATTGATTTCTATAATGGATTCGTATTTACATAAAATA
This sequence comes from Bradysia coprophila, assembly GCF_014529535.1. Taxonomy (NCBI): domain Eukaryota; kingdom Metazoa; phylum Arthropoda; class Insecta; order Diptera; family Sciaridae; genus Bradysia; species Bradysia coprophila. The sequence continues at coordinate 295,633 of NW_023503296.1, read as the reverse complement.
AAATGAAATGTGGTATTAAGTCTGAAAGCTTCAAGTTTGCGTGGGTTGCGCAACAGGCCTATAAGAGATACCTAAACTTACATACAATTTTGACGCTTTGGTTCAATGCGTCGATCGGCATACGCATACGAGCTATCAGACGATTACCATTTAAGAGGCATCGGTGCTTTGCTGAAAAGCATACATTAGGGCGATTTTTAAATACTGGATTTTAGTTTACTTTTGATGATATCTTTCCATCAGAATCCTTTTTGGAAAATGAACAACCGCAATTCCGACCACGAATGTGGTAGCTTTCAACAGAAAATACATTTGGTTTCCTTTTTATTCGAATTCGGCTAATAATTATCCAGGGAAAGGTCCGCACATTAAGAGTTCATTGCCGGAAATCGAATTTTCATGAGTGTTCGTGTTTTAGTATTCTAAAATTTGGTTAGCTCGGGTTTCAATATCTTCGCTCTTAGTTTTATAACATTTTTTGTTGATAAGTCCCGGGTCGGGTTGCCTTCAGATCTATTTCTACCGGTAGATCAATTCAATTTGCAAACATAAACCTAAACAAATTGTCACCCTTATCAATCACTTACTCGATTTTCCAAAAAAAAAAGGTTTTCATCGAAAAATTAAAGGATTTTTTATTTAAACAAAAAATGTTCCGCTCTTATTGAAGGTTCTTTTTTTCATAAATTTCGACATTATTATTGTTCACGTAATACAACGAGGAAGTAAAAAATAATTTAAAAATGTACAAGGCCTTTAAAATGATAGGAAAAAAAATTGAGTTCCAGTATGCACGGATTGTAATATGGGCTAAAAACATGGAAACCCTTTTCAATTGATAAAATTAACAGCCATAATAAAACATTAAAAATGAAATTTACGATTAACCATTACCCTGTACCAACAAGGTACACAAGAAATAAAAAGAAATTAAATTTCGTGTTATTGTCCCACCCATCTAACCATAGTCCGTATAAATAAAGTCCGTCGGGGAACAAAAGCTCTAAATTATTTTATTTATTGACATCAAAAGGTGTCAGGGAGTGTTCCTTTTTTTGGTTAGGCTTTGACGGTGAAACCACATCAATAAATTTTATAATATTTTTCTTGTTGAAAAGAGCTCATAACTCAAGAGTTATGTTTAGAGTGAGGATTTGATGTTGGGAGCATGAATTCAACTAAAATATTTGCGTTGGTGTCTTATAAATCTGATGTACGAGAATATCTATTTATTGACGGAAAGAAAGCATTTATTAGATTTGTGTTTTTAGGGCTTTAAACAAAAACGGTGAAGTAAATATATCATGAACGAAAGGTAGAACGGCCGAACATACGATTTTTTTTTGTTTAGAAGAAAGCTTTCCCTTTTTGAAGATTGGAGTTTTATATTTAGAAAATTGAAAATTGATATTGCGTAGAAATATGATTTTTTTATGATGTTTATTCGATATTCATGGAACTGGAGCATTGATAAAATTGATGCTATTCCGAAAATTGTGCTATTAGTGGAATTGGTTTCGTGAATTTCTAATGTTAGCATTGAAAGCGGAATTATCTGATTGGAAACCAATTCAATTAGGTTCTCCTTGATTCAAAACTATATGCGGTGCGTTGGTTGTGCCAACTAAAATTTTTATTTAAACGACAAGTTAAATCAAATAATTATTAAGTACGACACTCACCTTAATACTGTGCTGCAGGTTAATTGAATTTGTGCCTGAGTTTATGGTGTCGCTTGCTATCAGTTGTATAATTTGTGCTGCTCTCGTGCCATAGCACATATTTAGGGAATGTAACCGGGAAATTAAAAACCGGGAAAAACCGGCTAACCGGATTATAATTTCCCGGGAAATTTTTTCGTCATTTACCTGTTCACCGACCTTCGAAAATTGAATGATTTTTTCATTTTTTCTTTGCATAATACCTTGAATGGAATTATTCTTCTAGTTGCATTAGGCTGAAAACAGCAATTTCAGTTGCGTTGCTGAGGTGGAAAACTATTGTAATCGAATTTTCACCACAGGATTAACAAAATAAAATGCAGCATTGTTTTCGATCTGAGCAACGCAAAATTGATCATTTGTTCTTAGCCTTAAGTTTGCAACTCCGAAATCGCTGTTAAAATTTACAGAATTCGAAGTGGAGAAGATCGTGTAACTACATCTTCCACTAAACCAAATGAAACGATGTCCGTCAAAAATTCAAGAAGACAGTACAATAGAAATTTCGAAAGTAGCTCACGCTATCGATTTCCAATATTTCTGTTGAACTGTGTAGATATAGAATTCTTTTTCATCCTGAAAAGTCGCAAATAAAGAAACGGTAAACTCGTTTCTGCAGGGCTTCGCGAGTACAATAAGCCACTAAGTTGTTTAGTCATTGATCTCTCCACTTGTAGCATAAAAGCATTTGCCATTGGTGCGAGTTACAAAATCGCAACTCATCAAAAAACAAATGTCTAAACGATTACATAATGTCCCGGGAAATGTTTTCTCTTTTACCGTTTTCCCGTTTCCCGATTTTTCAAAATCGACATATTATTTCAAAATTGTTTTCGTCATTTTTGTATGTGAACCCTCTTCATAGAGTACGTGTCAATAATGCAGCACTAATTTAATTAATGCTTAATTTGTGCTGCCGATTGATACCAATCTTCCTACTGTCGAATGCAAATGCTTTTTTAAAGTTTCTAATGCCCTAATAAGAAGTGCTTAGTCACAACAGGCCAAAATCTAACGGCTAGAAGCTAGAACAGTTAAAAACAGTTTTTTCTAATCATTTTCCCGTACCCCCCAATTTTTTTAAAGTTTTGTTTCTAACACATCTAGTGTCTAAAAAAGCGTTTATCTACTGTAAGTTGAAAAAATTCATAATTTTCAGCATGAAGCTAGTTAGCAAAGACATTCAATTTACACACTAAAATTTCCGTGCGCATAAGTTTATATATTTAGTTATATGCTTTATGCAGGCCTTTTAAAATAAAAACAAAATGAAAATACGACCCACCCTAATGCATATAACCAATATAGCAACTTATGTGCACGCAATTGATAGAATTCTACTACGATCATGTGTAGCAAGATTTTGTGATGATGTGTTTTGCTTGAAAATTATGAATATTTCAACTAACAGTATATAAAATCTGGTTGCTAACACGTTAGTAAATGGGGTTTTGCGCACACGATGTGTTGCAGAACTCGCTCCGCTCGTATCGGCAAACTCAACGTTTTTCACAATAACGGCTGCAAAAGCTTTACTTTTCGTAGCTCAGTGTTGAGAAAATTAGTATTTCGGTGTCGTCCAGATTCAAAAACATTAATTTGTTTTCAAAATGTCCGAGATTCTGTCCGTGTTTGTCATTATGCAATTAAAGTAGCAATCAAACGCAAAGAAAATGTTCACGTAAGTGTAACTACTGGAATCCTTAGGATTTGCTGCTTTCATTTGATAATAGCAGCTATTAACCCTCCGACCCATCAGCTTGAAAACATCCAATGCTTGTCAGAATTCTAAAATTACTTCTTATCTCGTTAGTTAAACAATTGTCGTCGTTGTATTATCTGTTTCAAAAACACTCATCTGCATTGTTTGCAATACGCACGTAAGTAAATAAGAGAAAAATAAAACAAAAGAATTGAAGCACAAATTCAAATCTCCGCTTGTTATATCTAATAGTATGACTATTCTACACTGTATTGTTGTACGTTACATTAGATTATGTTAATGCTATTACGATATAAGGTAAGATAATTGACAGATTAAAGTAGATTTTTTTGAAAGGGATGTATTTCGAGCTGCTTTTAAGAGCTAACATATTACAGTGAAAATCATAAATTTACATTTATAGCAAAGAGCTTTACGTTTTACGCACTTTTATGATGCTAACGAATTTACATAATTTCTTTAAATTTAAATTATCTAACAGCCAGCGGATGTAGGAATGAAAATTTTGCGTAAAAAAAAACCTGATGATAATCTTGGTGTTAATGTTCATTGAATGGATCCGATGGATACCTTCTGCTAAATGTTTTTGACCCTAAATCCGCAAGACAGCCAGTCAATTTTATTCAAAGGAAATTAGATTTTTCTTTCAACAGACGTACCATCTCTAAAGTTAGATGGCATTGGCCAGAAGCTGTTGATAGCGAACTGTCCAACGCAATTTTTTTTTCTCAAATTCATTTATTTCTAACATGTAAATCAAAGATAATTGATTGCGTCGATAGATCTCAGCATAGAACTCTCGATAGTGTCTCTGAGACTACGGAAGTTGTTGGTGAATCTTTCACTCCAATTCTTGCAAGATAGATGTAACAGATCATGCCCCGTTTGTTTTCTGAAGTTGGCTTCGTAAATATTTCGACTTACTGATCGGATAGATTGTGGTTTTACGTCCTGCCGTGTTTTACCATTAGAATCATTTTGCTGTTACAATTAAGTTCCAAACAATTTTTTTTTAAATTTTTTATCGATGGAGAACCTAATTATAAGACACTTTGTCTCGTATCATATGCCAAAAAAAGTTAACACTTTTTTTATAAATCATTTTGAAAGTCACTAAAAACACGAAAATTCGAATAGAAATACAGTATGTCATCAAAAATTTTTGTATTTCGATTCGAATTTTCGTGTTTTCAGTGACTTTCAAAATGATTTATAAAAAAGTTTTAATTTTTTTTGGCATACAGTGAACGACATCTCAAATGTCTCACTGTCATTTTTTTCAGAGAATGTCATTGTGAATTTGCAATGACACAATAAAATTCTCAGAAAAATTTGACAGTGAGACATTTGAGATGTCGTTCACTGTATGATACGAGACTAAGTGTCTTATAATTAGGTTCTCCATCGATAAAAAATATACAATTTTTTTGTTTGGAACTCAATTGTGGTTCTTTTTTAATCGTTTGAGAATTTCTTTATGTAACACAACTTTCGTACTTTTTCGTTTTGTGGTAGCGAGGATTTATACGAAAGTGCACGTACTCGGTGGACAAAAGATGTTTTAGGTTTGAAGCGGTTTTCGACACAATTGTAGTTTTTCCAAATACTGTTCTCAATTTACGTTCATACATTTTTAACGATTTCTCTTGAATAATTGAGTGGTTGGATCCCGGTGGACATCTCCATCGCCATTATCGGTGTCGCAATATAGTTGTTTATACAATTCAGTGAGGCGAATTCGATACTGACGCCATCTGTGTGAAAAAATGGGTAAAAAGCTTTATTTCATCAAAATATGAGTGTGAAATAGTCATTTTTCTGACGCATGCTTAAATGCTTTTTTCAGTACTACGACTCGAGTAAGAAACCTCTTATTCGCTAAAACAGCCTTTTAGCATAAGTTTTTCCTAAACGACGTAAAAAATAGCCGGCACGTGTCCCAATGTTGATTTTTTCAGCACTAGACCCAAGTTTTCCATACGAGCGGAGCGAATCCCAATGTTGATTTTTTCAGCACTCGCTCCGCTCGTATGGAAAACTTGGGTCTAGTGCTGAAAAAATCAACACTACAATACTAGCAACACAACATAGTATTGTATACATAAAATTAGTGCAAAAAGCGTTCGCAACCAAAATACAACAACCATCAACCAGTCATGTATTCATACATTCATATACAAGTGAGCGAAGCGCATGTAAATCGAGATTTACAATCGACATCAAGTGCGGTTTTTTTTAGTATTTTTGTAGTGAATGCTGTTGAAGTAGCATTATGCAGAGCTTTATATTGAGAATCAGTTGCAGATATATATTGGATGAGCCAGCTTTTTTTTAATTAGTTGTCGGACTATGGATATTTTTAATTAATGCTAGCTAACCATGTATCAAATATTAAATTCATTTATTATATCGTATGTCGGACGGTGTACGTTTTTTTTTGTTTTATATTAATTACTTCAAATTCGCAGAATTCATCAGTTAAAATTCTGTTGAATGTACGTTGAATTAACATTACATACATTCACGGTAACGACGAAGTTTTACCAAGGATTTTAGGTATGACACTTCAGTAATTGTGATGTAACACGATGCAATCGCATGTAATTTAATTAAAATTAAATTAATCTGAAATTCCGACAAATTTCAAATTTCGCGTACGTGTCAAAGACCATTCAAGACTTCTTGAACGAACCATTAAATAATTAATTTTATTTACTGTAGCATCATTCAAAAACTTTACGCCTTGTGTTGAAAGATAAATAATAAAATTTTCAATTCTCATCACAACGTTGCGTCAACCGCAGTTTCCCCTTTGTTAGGAGTTTCCTTATCTACAATTAAAATTTAAATATCAAAGCGGAAAATTAATTGCTATTTAGGAAGAGCGAATGTAAAGATAATATTTTTTAACTTCTGCATGCCCAAAATTGGCCATGATAATAATGGAAATTTTCTTATACCATCAGAAAAATTGATTTCCGCGTCCTGTCATCGTTTTAACAATCACATGATCATAATTCACTCGTATAGCATTCGAGAGACAGAATAAACTTTTATTTGGCATTGAAAACAAAATCTGAATTTCATACCAGAGTTCATCGCCATGATTTGATTCGGATAAAACCGCTAAGCTCACTCCCATATTATATAATATTCCACAAGCAAAGCGTTTCTATTAGCTTACTATAGGTCGACGAAACGTAATCTTATTAACGCATTATAATAGACTTCCGCTAATGGAATGGAGAGAGCTCAAATGAAACATTCGAGAAACTAACATCATACACTCAACCATCGTAAAAGATAAATTCATCCTTGTCATGTGCTAGAAAAAAGAAAGATCGAATTCGGCAAATGCGTGCAAAAATGAATTATTAAAACCGTATGAGAATGCCATATCTTACACTTTGTGAATAAAATTCTATACAACAAAGGGGAACTGCTGTTTCCTGACCAAAAGAGTTTCAGCGTATTTTTCAGGATGGATTGTGTGGTCAGTGAACGACCCTCGAATCGGAAAAATATGATATATTTGCACAACAAAAAGCTTTCGTGTTAATGGACGATATATCTAGTGCCATTCGGTTAACACATAAAGTGTGTGTCCAACTTTATAACTATTATAAGTGTTATCGTTATTTATCGAGTGGATGAATATTTGTAATTTAAAAATATAATAATTCCGGGTCGTATCCGAACATTTAAATAACATATTGTGTGACACACAAACAACCTTCGATAAATATATTTATTCAACCAACCTTTTCGCAATCCAGGGATTGTTATTTATTGACTGTTTAATTTCATTCGAATGTATGGTCATGACCAATATTCGAATATCAAGAAAAAGATTTTGTTAGAACGTTTTGCACGTTTCACATTCACCATGGTGAATCGATCTCTATATTGTTCATTATTTAAATATACTTTTCACCGAAAATGTAACAAATAAATATTGATGCAACCCTTGTCCCACCCCGTGTAACAGCCGGTAATTTATCATTAATATTCGGTTTGTTCAGATTAAAAATGAATTATGATAGAAAGACCAGTAAGGTCATATAATGAAAGACCTTTTATATGATAGTTAATCCCGGCAAAAACTCTTTCAGAGCAAAGTTGGACGCAGTCTACAGTCTATATGTGTGATAACTTCTAAAACAAGTGATATCGCTAGAGGTGACGCTGTCAGCGTCGTTACGCAAAATTGAATTTCACAGCCAATTAATTGAAATTAGCTGATCTAGTTTTCCAAACCATTCGCCAATTTTTTTTTCAGAAAAAATTTTAACCAACAGAATTTTGACTGAAAAATTTTCAACAAAAAATTCTGCGTCGCATGTGGCAGATTAAATGTTCTCGTAGGTTTGTCCGTGAGCATCTGCCACTTTGCGACGCAGAATTTTTTGTTGAAAAATTTTCAGTCAAAATTCTGTTGGTTAAAATTTTTTCTGAAAAAAAAAAAATTGGCGAATGGTTTGGAAAACTAGATCAGCTAATTTCAATTAATTGGCTGTGAAATTCAATTTTGCGTAACGACGCTGACAGCGTCACCTCTAGCGATATCACTTGTTTTAGAAGTTATCACACATATAGACTGTAGACTGCGTCCAACTTTGCTCTGAAAGAGTTTTTGCCGGGATATCAGTCGTTTTAGAAGTTAAGTCGGAAGTTGACGAAAATTAGAGGTGTGTGCCGGTTTTAAAATAGTCGGCGGCGGTGCGCCGACTGGTAAGGGATCGGCGGCGGCTAAATTATTTCAGAACGGCACATTGACTTAGTGTCAAACTTCGAAAGAACTCAGCTGATAACATTGTGATGCTGAGTTGCATAAAGTTGCTTTAGTAACACGCTAATACGTACCAATGATGAAATGGTCCATAATTGTGAACAAAAATAGTGTTGATAATCAAGGCTCCACATTTTGTCTCTTTTTATACACTTTAGGATATGCAAAAATTTCAAAAGTCTTTTTGTTACGCTAATTTTGCACATCTTTGATTTGAAATGTTTCAAGTATGTGCATGTTGTCAAAATTCGCAATAGTAAAGTCTACCTCTACACAGTAATCTTTGCATAAAATGCGTAATGTGCAGTGCCGCATCTAGTATACTCATACTCAGTGCTCCGGACCATTCTTACCTAGCGCACTTACGATCTATATCCATAGGATACCAATATTAGTTGTAAGACGCCGCTCAATGAAACCATATTTTACTTTGAAGTAAAAAAGTTGGTGCAATATTACGTCTTCTTGTGAAGATGTGACACTGTTAATTTTTTAAGTTATGGACTATGTATGCAAATGATTTTATTCTGCCGCTATTTTGAGCATAAAAATGTTTATACTAATTATGCAAAAATAAAAGATATCAATAAATATCGTTTCATCTATAAATTTATTCATTACTTCATATGAAACCTTGAAATATGTTTATGAACATTGTAAGAGTAACATTTGAAGTCGTATTCCAAATTTTTATTAAAATCGTTGTAAATGTTGCACACATTACAAATGCAAATAATATGAAAACCTAAATTCTATATAACTTAACGTGTAGAAACGCTTTCATAGAAGAGAACCTGAAAATTTGACGAAATTCGAAAATTTGACGAAATTTTAAAATTTAACGAAAATCGAAAATTTGAAGAAAATCGAAACTTTGACGAAAATCGAAAATTTGACGAAAATCGAAAATTTGATGAAAATCGAAAATTTGACGTAAATCGAAAATTTGACGAAAATTGAAAATTTGACAAAAATTGAAAATTTGACGAAATTTGAAAATTTGACGAAATTTGAAAATTTAACGAAAATCGAAAATTTGAAGAAAATCGAAAATTTGACGAAAATCGAAAATTTGACGAAAATCGAAAATTTGACGAAAATCGAAAATTTGACGAAATTTGACGAAATTCGAAAATTTGACGAAATTTGACGAAATTCGAAAATTTGACGAAAATCGAAAATTTGACGAAATTCAAAAATTTGACGAAATTCGAAAATTTGACGAAATTTGACGAAATTCGAAAATTTGACGAAAATCGAAAATTTGACGAAATTTGAAAATTTGACGAAATTTGACGAAATTTGAAAATTTGACGAAATTTAACGAAAATCGAAAATTTGACGAAATTCGAAAATTTGACGAAGAAAGTAATTCTCTATCTGCCACCATTCAAGAAATATCTCCAAAACCCCAATTGACCCACCCATTTCCAACTTTCGACATTTTTCGCAAATGCCCTTCTTTTCTACTCGTAAAACTCTGAGACTTTGCCGAAGAAAGTAACTCTCTATCTGCCACCATTCAAGAAATACCTCTAAAAACATAATTGACCCACCCATTTCCAACTTTCGACATTTTTCACATATGCCAATGTGTTCTACTCGTAAAACTCTGAGACTTTGCCGAAGAAAGTAAATCTCTATCTCTCATAAGCCAAAAAATATTAGTCCTTTCATCCTACGCTCGAGTAGCTCAAAATTTGGTCACTCTGACCACTCTAGCTCAACCAAATCTGCACCAATTTTTCTAATTATTTTTTTGTTCGATTCGTGTGGCGAATACCTTTCATTTGATGGGTCACACGCCCCTGCAGGTTTCAATACAGCTGAGCTACAGCTGAAAACGCGTTCCCGACCCTCGAAAACCACACTCAGAAACCACTTCGAGGCCAATAAAACAAAATTCTGGTTTTTCCTGGGGTAGTGGCGTAGCACATTTTCATTTTTATGCCCACCCTGAGGTTCCTGCAAAATTTCATGGAGATTGGCTGACTAGTTTCCGAGATCGACCGTCGATAGATAGACAGATAGACAGATAGGCAGATAGACAGATAGGCAGATAGGCAGATAGACAGATAGACAGATAGACAGATAGAAACATACAGAGTAAGTTGAAAGATTTTGATTGTTTGGAAAACGTTAATTTGGTGCATTTTCTATCAAAATGACCAACTTCAAAACGATGTATCTCCGGCAATTTAAAAGTTACATAGTCGAGTGATAGCTCGTTTTGCTCGTATTTGAAGCGCGAATAAGATAGAATAGGATTTGTGGTGATACAGGCCAAAGGAAAGAAACTTAAATTCTCGCCTATATATAGTTGCCGCGTCTCAAAAAATTTTCTTCGTTCTTTTTTTGGAAGTTAGACTGCGTCAAGTCCTCCGCTATCGCTCCGGACATGATTACGTATGTGACTTGGACGGTTAATTTTAGGCAATATTTTCTATTGTAGGACGAGTGGAGCGAGAGCATTATACGGTAAATTTTCATGTATTTTAATGTAGTGCTGCGATTTTTATTAGCGTGACATATTCGCCTCAAGACTAAAACTTATAGCATGGTTCTGATTCCACTGGACATGATAAATTAAATACAATTAATTTGTGCAAGAACTTTAGATTATTAGCGTTTGCCTGTAGATGATGTCTTAAACATAAACACCATTAAAGAGAGCAGCAACCTGATCGCTTATTTTTGTCGTCGTTATCGACAACGGATGACTATACATTTCTAAGAACTTAAGAAATATTCCTAAAATACAACTTATGATGAATAAAATATTATTTTCCAGGTGACAATGTTTTCAGAAATCTATTAAGGAACTTTTAGACTTAGATAATAGATATGTCACGTTGAAGAATTTATGCCCACCACCTTCGATTCTTTTTTTTGTCCTTGTCCTAAGTGGTAAACATCGTATATGTGTCGTCGTTTATTATTGTCAGAAAAAACGCCTTACCGTTGGTTGCTTAAATATTTATTCGCTCGCATGTCTTTCCAAATATTTCGAATGTGAATAAAAATGTTGCGATCGCAATGTGATGAATTCGTTTATTTTTGTGATACATTGAATGAAGAATTTAACGAAGCGCATTTCAACCGAACATTGAACTTAAGGCTCAGATCAGGTTCGGGTTGATCTGTTTGAATTTATTTTCACCCGCACCCGATTTCAACTCAAACTTGATCCCTGATATAAGAACTTGACCTGAGCCTGAAATTTTCAGGACAGGTTTGGGTACAGGTTCAAGTCAGGGTCAGATTCGGGTCGAACCAATTCAGGTTCTCGTTTTTTTTTTATTATTCCATAAATGCAATGTTGAAGACGATAAATCATTCAAAACTTGTTAAACTGATCAAACAAACACCTTCGATAAGAATTTTAATTTTTCGAACCACTCGATTTCCTAATAAAAATCTTACCTTTTCTTGGTTGAATTTAGGGCTTTTGGATTTTTGATTGCGAGTCATGCAAAATCGAACGCATACACTTTCTCCACGGATGTCTGACACCCTAATATTCAAATCATGATGGAGTGACAAAACGTTTCGTTCATAAGCTATAACTTCTTGAACATTTTTTCCCTACTTAATCGCTCATTACGTGGAAGTTATCAGAGTTCAACTACCGCTTAAATGCCACATAAATTCGATATTTTCACCTACATTGAATTAAAAGTAATTTTACTCTACAGGTTAGTCTCCGAATATCAATGAACAACGTGTTCTCTTCCATTATAAAATATCACTTTAATAAACATACAGTGCGCTCTATGCACGTACAACACATATTTAACTTACGAGTATTTTGATGTAGGTATTATCCGATATAATAAAATCACGTTTCGATACGGGGTACATTCGAACCGAACGATGCGTAAGGATTGAATCATGATTTCGGAATAAGTCGTTATAAATTAATGGAAGTCAAACCAACAGGCAGGCAAAATTGGAAAGAGTTTTTGAATTTAGAAAAAAAAAATATCAGAAAGCCAGAGACGGTCTACAATATGCTGTGGATAATTTTGAGCTAATGGAATTTAGGATTATTATATAGTGGGCCTACGGGTCTACTTTGCTCAGTCAAGCCTTATTTTTGAATTATCGCATTAATTTACAAACGCTGATGATATTACACTTAGATTAACAATTCGCGAACAATAAACACAATCGGCATGTTTTGCTTTGTGTACCGTCGTTCTGTCTACTTCAAACATTTTTGCTAGCGTCACCGAAGAGAAATGACCCAGCCACACGAAATGACAAACTCTATTGTGTAATATATGGCGTTCTATGTACCGGTGTGTTTTCTGTGTGTATATACGAACTTAAATTCCCATGAATTACCAGCCGACAATTTAATTTTACTTTCGCTGAAATCTTGAATTATGTTTCGTGCGCTTTATTTTTTGCCATATCTTTGGGTTCAACTCTTATCTCAGAACGAAATGTGGTACCCATCTAAAACAAAACTTTTCACCGAAAAGTCTAAACACAACTCATTAACGTTTTCGCTTCATTTTCATGATAATTTATGTTTTTCCTCCACTAAAAGATTATATTCTCTTGATTTGAAACGTTAGTCAAGGGGAACGTAAAATCCATTCCGAAAAACAATAAGGCAAAAGTTGTTATTAAATAAGTTTGATAATTTATTGTTTTCTTACTTCTTTTTTCGTAGGTTATACATGGCGTTCACTTGGGCCCTGCACACATAATTAGAAGACGAAGTATCACTAATCCTTTAAGGATCTTACTCTACTACGATGAGTCGGTTTACAGGTAAATTTTTTTTCCCTATGATTTTCTCTTCAAATTTTTCCAAATTGTTTTCAAAAAGGGTGCTGATTAATATACGTGCTGCTGTAAATGTTAGACATTTTCAAGGATATTTTTCTTTTCAACGAATATTAAAGGTTTATCGATTATCTCTATTACATTTCGAATTTTTTCTTTGAAATTAAACTGATTTTGTTAAGCTCTCGTTTGGGACGAGTATTCCTCATAAAATTGCCTAAAATCATTGATTTTGCCAGTGGTATGTCTGCCATTTTTTCCTCTCCCTCAAATCATCTTTTTCTTTCCTTAGCTTGGGTTATTATCATCTTGTATTTATGAGAAAAGAGTCTAAGGCGTAAAACACTTCAATTAATTAGATATTTATTGACCTATAGAATCTGTCTAGTCGCATTATGGTTTCAATAAATTTGAACAGATGTTAGATGTTTTGCTAGCAACGGCAATTTAATTATAGATGAACGGAATCCAGATTACAATAATTTCGATAAAAGCCAAACATTTTCCCGTTTCTCTCGAGATTTCTTGCCATTTCACCTTACGCCAGTGAATATCCGTCGATCTGCTTTTTTATGTCTTTTTATTTATGGTCAATGAAATCGAACAATTAAATAGATATCAAAGGCGACTTAGCGTCACTTATAGGTTCATCAGATGTCAAAGTGACATCAGATTTCAGTTCCACGTTCATTGACTTTTTTCCATCATCATGAGATATTCACCTTCGTCCTCCACCTTCGTTTTATTCGTACGTATTGCTCACAATCACAAGTAAAATCTTTCACACTTCGAAGAAGTCATCAATTTTACCGAGCGAAAATGATTTGATTAAATTAAACAAATTTGGAACACCTAGGCATTTCATCCAATTTCCAATTATTTCGTTTTCGAACAATAGGCAAAGCATAGAGATAAACATAAATATGAATTTGTACGTTTCGAAATCAGCAAATATTCTGCCACAGACCATTCATATTATATTATACTGAACACAGAGTGCTTTCAATGTTGAAAGGTGGAAGTATTTAAAACCGTTTTCTACATTGAAATGAAGATTTATGATTTTTATGAAAAATGGATGAATGGAAAAAGAGTTGAAAGTGGTACACTTTACCATAAAATGTTGTTGAGTAAATCAATATTATGATTAATGGTTAATTTGCTAGAACGACAACCGCAAGTGGGTATTTAGAGGACGGTTGGCACTATTCTTTGGTCTGGCGAAAATTATGTGCAGTGGTTAGGAGAGCCTATTTATATCAAATAGGTTCAGTTAATGTCTGCGTCGCTAGATTTCCGTGATTTATGAAGGCAAAAAGGATATTTTTATGATGAAATAGTCTTAGAAATTCACTACTTACCACACTGTGTCAATAAAGAGTGAGTGGGTAAATTGACAATATTTTTATCTCCTTCTGGTGCGGGTAGTATATTTTGCCTATCCAAAATCTAGAAGTTATCTCATTCAACGTATAGGTATCGAAATTCAAGGCTATATTGCAGCCTGCATAACAGGGACGTTAATTATGTCAAATGCATATGCAATGGATGGGATTTTCTTTGTTCTTTAAATGTAGAACCAAATTTGTCAATTAAATTCCTGTTAGAGAAGAATTTTTAATTCCCTACCTGAGTTCTGCAGGGATTATTAATTATGATTGGAGAAAAAGAAGTTTAAGGATTACGACTTCCCATATACGCAAAGAGCTGACCTAAATATTATTCCCTTTTCTCCAAAGGTACCACAAGGCCTGTTAATGAGAATTTTTATTCGAAAAATTCCGAATAATTCTGGAAAAAAAAATTTTAAAAAATATTTCAAAAATTTTCCATAATTTTCAGAGAACTAAGATTCCCAAAACCGGCCCTGCAATACAAACAATCTGTGGGAGAATAGTTTAGAAAATTAGAAATTTATCCATAAATAAGAGCCTGTCTTTTTGTAAGGAAAATGTAACAATAACATTGAATGGCATTGCGGTCATCGTCATTATTTTAATAGAAAAGGGAAAACAACACCTACCATTAATTTATCTATGGAATTAATTTTTGTTTGTTTGTTTTGACTTCATGATTACGATTAGTCATGTAAAATGATTAAAACCAACGAAACGAATTCACTTTTCAAAATAAATTGTTAAAACATGAAAAAACGATTAGAACATTATGTCTGTTATTTTCCGAATGACTGTAAAGATAACAGTTGAACATATCGTTCACATCGATGATAAATTGATTATGCTTTGCCAATCAGAACGAATACATTTCCTTTTAAAGTAACAACAGCGTATAGCACGACTCTGGATAGTTTGTCATTAATATATAGGCGAAACCAGCAATAAAGGTCACAGTTCAATTACGCATTCGCTTTCTTTCGCTTTCTCAAATCTTATTGCAATGAGATGAGGCTATCAAAATAACGAATTGCTGTAATCTATCTCCATATATTTTCGGCGCGCATTTATGAAATTGATTCATAAAATTTTGATTTATATTAGGGTGTGCTTCATAGATGAATATCCGAAATTTGTTTATAATACATGAGGAATTACACCTATACCTTAGGAATTTATTATGAT
The DNA here is from genome assembly GCF_014529535.1 of Bradysia coprophila. Classification (NCBI taxonomy): domain Eukaryota; kingdom Metazoa; phylum Arthropoda; class Insecta; order Diptera; family Sciaridae; genus Bradysia; species Bradysia coprophila. Next base: position 280,024 of record NW_023503296.1, on the reverse strand, counting down.
TAAAATGGAACAATGTCGATTATTTGTTGGGAATTTGTGTGTGTGTGTGTGTGTGTTACTCGGCTTTTAACAGGATACCACGATAATAAATGTCGTATTAAATTCAAATTTATTTCAAAAATTATTATTCATTCCTCTCTACCGAATGGAAAGCAGATCAGAAATTTACTTATTTTTACTTGAATTCATTGCGGCTGTGTATTGATATTCCATGTTTCATACATACATACACATTCAGACATTGTAATGAAGAGAAAATTAATGAACAGCATTTTCCTAGATTCCATTCGTTTCTTTGATCTTTTCCGTTTATGCCAGAAGCTTTTTTAAGCACATGATTACTCTTTACTGTTTTAATGTACTAAAAAATGTTTCCTTTTTACCATATCGCTTATTTACTTCATGCAGAGGGATGATAGGGAGGCTGGGAAACCGACGGTTATAAACTGTATGAATTCGTGCGAGTTCACCACACCATACAGATTTGTAGTTGTGTGTTGCTGGGTCGACCTGTTGGGTTCAGGTCGGTTCGTGACCTAATTGGAACCTGAACCCAGCCTAAAACCTTAAAAGCTTAGTCATGTCGACCTGTTAAGATCGGGTTTCAGGTTTGATTTATGGTCTAAGAAAATTTTAACTTAAATGAGGCAACCTAATTTTATGATGATGAGAAATGGTATTTTTGAACTGCATATTAATGCAACAAGTCGAAGGACATATTTAAGTTTCTCACAGATCGAAACAGTGGTCAAACGTACCTCGAATTCAACAAAACTTTGATTCAGGTCGACCCAAACCTGAACCATATTCGATGAATTATTTTTCTATGGAAAAGATATCCAATAAAATGGCAGTTCCCGTGACCTCCACAAGCTTTGGGGTAGTCTTTAATTTTCATTTTTGCGACAGATAAGCAGCTATGATGCATTTGCACAACATTTCTATTTTATACTCCGAACATAGTATAACATAATGACCACCCTGATCACCACAGGAAGTTCCGGAAAAACAACAATTTTCTGGTATAATCTTTACATAGTCTTTGCATTTGGTTTGTGTTAATATTGCGGAAAATGTATGGTGTTCCAGTTAAAGTTAGTGGTAGTTTTAATCGGTTCTGTTGAAGTGTTGAGTCAATTAGCTACGAAAATTCTTTTACATCTTTTACTACATTCTCTGTACAAAACTAAATAGTTCTGCGTCGATCTTGGAAAGAAAACCCCGAGTATAACATTGTAATTAGCTAATTTTGTAACAAGTACCGAAATGGCTGGTTCCCCAATTATGCTCGTGCGCTCTCAAAATTATTTACGCCAGCAATGATACTTCACATGAAAACATCTATTTTTCACATAAATAGCAATACAAAATAGTTATTTATGACATCTAGTGCGAAGTACTTTATTAGGCTCTAGATGTGTCATAATACACATCGTGAGCCTAATAAAATACTAAAAGTACAACGTTTTATGCAACAAAGGCATCTACAGATCGCAGATTTTAATGATTTTATCATGCTGCGTTGCATTAGGATTTTTTGTCGTTGCTTTTCTAAAATTCAGCTTGCATTTGGTCAATACTAGCATCTCTAAGAATAATAGATCACTGGACACTTCAACATTCTTGTAACAATACTGATACAGTCGACAACTTTGAAACAACTGGACGCATTTTGTTTCGGCTGTTTTTCAGCTGATCATTCACAGAAACATAAATGAAATGCGTGTACTTTTTTAATATAAACGGACCAAATTGTTATAACCGTTTAAAGACATATTTTATTGTGTGAGCGGCTAAAAAGCAGCTCTGTAACGAAATGCGTCAATTATTTCAAAGTTGCAGACTGAATAAGAATCGGACAAATGGTAACGAATATACCTCGAAGAAAAGAATTTTTTTCTCTGATAAAATTTGTCAATTTCGTCTACGAGGCATATCATATGTAATGATCTGGCATTACGAGCTGACCCTTAATTTTAACATGACATTTGTTTAGCTAAATGTAAATATTTCCGACATGTCACGTCACGCGCTGCCATATAGGTCATTTTTTGTGTAAATTTTCTTCTGGCGCACTAAGTATGTGAATTCCCAAGCCAAATGACTAACAGCTGCAGCAAATGTACGAAACCATTACTTAGTTTATCTGTCATGGGTGAATGTTGATGATGTAAAAAGAAAAATTGTTATTACGCGTGCCTCGAAAATGAATTTTTTTATGTGTCTGAAAGACGAAACAAAAACTTTCGGCAAAATTCAATTCAATTTCTTTTCGAATTGTTATTTAATGTTAGAACAATTAACCAGGAAACCATTTTTTTTTACTTCTCTATATTCTGAAAGACAGCAATTTGACAAACAGAAAAATGTAGTTTTGGTTTGTGTGAAATCAGTCGACCTGCAATGTATCTGCACTCATTAAATAACATCCGAGAATAGTGGAAATGATTACTAGTCGTATTAGGGTGAATATATATTTCCACTAACTTTTGCTATTCTCTAAGCAATATTTTTCTAAGTACTTATACACAACTTATAGAATTGGCTATTCGTACGTGAATAAGAGTTAATTCTTGCCAGTATATTCATTAAGCCGAAAATTTGGTTTCGGTTTACAGAAATGAAAATCATCACACATCACTATCACTTAAGTTCAGTAAAGTTTATGAAACTTTACTTTTCAAAGCACAAATTTCGTTTAATTAAGTATCACGAGGTTTACATGTGATTCAAGCTAGGTTATATAAGAGGTTATAGAGTAAGACGTGATTTAATTTCTACTATAATAGAGCAGACGTGTAACTTTTAACTTTTTTGCACACAGCAAACTCATTTTCATACAGAGTCATTAAAACCGTTAATTATCGTATATCGTGTCTCCACAGAATCACGTCAGCAGTTTCAGACCACCTCTACCCTAGTATAGAATCCAATTTTTTACACTAGTTTTACACTAGAGTCGTATTCGTATTTAGTACAGACGTAGTCTCCCGTTTAGAAAGTATCAACTTTTCAACGAAACAAAATCATTTACAAATTTTTGTTCGTGTTGAAAGGGAAGCAAATTAATTTTTTATATAATCGACAAAGGGAAAGAGCTTTAGTATAAAATTGCTGTTAGTGTCTACATGATTCACATGTTGTATGAGCGATCGTCGGAGCACCAATACTAATAAAAAAATATTGTTTACTGAAAGGAGCTATGCACTGTTGGGTTTTATGAATATTGGTCATGTTCGGAAGCATTCATTCATCATTAAGACATTCAGCAACTAATTGTACATATACTTAAGGTCAAAGTTCAAACATACAATCCAATAATAAAATTCAAATATTATTCATCTAATTATTCAAAAAATATTGAACAGATAGGGTAAAATCAGTGAAATTGCAAATATTTGTATGGCTTGGTGGCATCGGCTTTCCGTCTTTTTATACGAATTAATTTTTATCGTTTCACATTTGATGATTTCGCATTCAGGAAATATCAATTAATTTGATTATTCCCTTGACTGAAAGTCAAATGTTTGTCACACAATGATCACTACTATCATTGAAAATGCATGAATGTATGACCAAAAACCTTAAATACAGAAAATGTTTGTCACACATTGATGATTCGTTGATAACACGATAACTTGAGTAATTTTCAACAGATTTTCAAAAACTTTTTTTTAATCGACGGGGAATTGAATTGATGAGGTTAAGTTCGAAGATGGACTATAACAGACGGGTGATCTTAGAGATATTCCCAAAAGAATTTTTGTCTCGTCCCTTGATTCCACGATAACTCGAGTAGTTTTCGACGGATTTCCAAAAACGTTTTTTTGTTTGACGGGGAATTGAATTCCTCAGGTTAAGTTCGAAGATGGACTATAACAGACGGGTGATCTTAGAGATATTCTTAAGAGAATTTTTGTCTGGTCGCTTGATTCCACGATAACTCGAGTAGTTTTCGACGGATTTCCAAAAACTTTTTTTTTATCGACGGGGAATTGAATTGCTGAGGCTAAGTTCAAAGTTGGGCTATGACGGTCGGGGGATCTTAGATATATTCCCAAAAGAATTTTTGTCTCGTTCCTTAATAACACGATAACTTGACGTAATCCTCAACGGATTTCCAAAAACCTTTTTTTTTAATCGACAGGGAATAAAATTACGAAGGCTACGTTCGAAGATGGGTCGTAACGGGCTGGTGATCTTAGAGATATTCCCAAAAGAATTTTTGTCTCGTTCCTAGATAACACGATAGCTTGACGTAATCCTCAACGGATTTCCAAAAACCTTTTTTTATTCGACGGGGAATTCCAATCCCGAGGATAAGTTCAAAGTTGGGCTATGACGGTCGGGGGATCTCAGAGATATTCCTAAAAGAATTTTTGTATCGTCCCGTGATATTATCGTGTTATTAGTTGAGTAATTCTTAATGGACCACAAAAGACATTTTTGGGTTAAGCTCGTTAATGGAATATACTGGAGTACTATTCTAGGTTTTATTCCAAAATTGATGATAAGAAAAAAATTAAAGTTTGGACGAGTGTGAACTTTGCGGCCAGAGCGAAGCGAGGGCCGTAATCACACGAGTTTCATTTTTATTCAATATGTAAGCAAGAAATTCGCCTCTTTCCAGGGTCTGCTAGAAGACAATAAAACTTAAGAGACATCGGTGCTTAGCTAAAATTGTAGCCTACATTTGTGTATCTCGTGCTGCCTTTTTGATGGTATCTTTTCATCAGAATCCTTTTTTCAAAACACACGACCGCAATAACGGCCACGAATGTATTAGCTTTCAACAGAAAGTAGATTTGGTTGTAGTTACTTGACCAGTTCTGAAAAAAGTGACCAGTGTACCGAAATTTTCATAAACTGCTCAGTTTTCTGGTTTTCTCAGGGTCAAACTCGATCAAACTTGATCAAACTGCTACAACCAAATCTATTTTATGTTGAAAGCTAACACATTCGTGGTCGGTTTTGCGGTCGTACATACTTGAAAAATGATTCTGGTGGAAATATATCATCAAAAGACATTATTTAAAAATCACCCAAATGTATACTTTTAAGCAAATCATCGATGCCTCTTAAGTACTGAAAATACGTATGAGCCAGTATATGATCAAGTGTTGGAATTTCTCATATACGTGTTTTGTATCGAAAGTAGGGTACGCATACCCTGGTATACTTTTATATACTTTAAGAGTGATTTTTTTTTGCTCGGATTACAAAAATCTTCTTGAGAAAAGTAGTCAGTCAGTCAAGGGATCTGACCCATCCAAAAGATGGGGCCTAGTTTTACTGGCATCAAGAAGATACAATGAAATATGAATCTTGAAATTCGACCAGGGACTACTTATAGGAAATCAATTTCCAATATTATCCAAAAGGGTATGCTTTAAAAAATTGGAACTTAAAAGCGTCCGAACGACCTCCGCTATCAACCTTTTTGTAACGGGCGGAAACTGATTTGCTCTACAGTTTTCCCGCTTCGAAAGTTTTGGTTGTCCTCCAACATAACTCGGCGGTTCGCTCGTGGTAAATTTTCAAGATCTGTAAAATCGTCTATCAGCGGACACCTGAGTTTCTATGGTGAACGAATAAAACTTGCTGGAGACGATATAGCGTAAAAAACTACGGAACAAATCCGTTATTGGCAAAGAAAAAAATTTGATGGCGGAGATCGCCGTTTGAAAATGCAGACCTCCGCCAATTGCAATAGTTTTGTATGACCAGTTACCTCAGTTCAAATTGAGTCTAATGACTGAAACTGCGATTTTTTCTTGAAACTAGAGTTTTCAATCTTAAAAATTGTAATGCAACAGAACGTTATTCAAGAAAATTCAAGAAAATGTAAAAAAAAAATTCTTAAAATAGTCCCTGAATGAAATGCAAGTTTGGACAAGGCTGTAAATATTCAATTCACCAAGCAATACAATTTAGAAGAGTATTGGTTAAGAAACGGCGATACAGCAAGAAAAAATCAAGACTGTAAACTTTGGAGAGGTCATGCAGATACAGATACAAAAATTCACCTCATGTGTCAATTCGAGTTGCCGTGAGGATGTGGTGAATCTTTTCCCCAAAGTTTACCATTTTGTTCTAAAGGCTATTCGGAAGACCTATGCACTTTCGAATGGAAGAAGCCTATTGATAGGTTTCTCCATAATAATAAAGATGATATTGGTTGCAAAAATCGTAACGACTACTGAGGCACTGCAGTGTTTGTGTTTATATGTTTAAAACTTAAAACAAAGACAGACGTATCGTAATGTAGTCCTTAAATCTCTCACGTATGTTGTTTAAAGTATCGGCTTATGATTCATACAAAATCTTGTACCTCATTCGCTGCATTTGACCACATTTAGAGCAGGTCATTATTTCTTGCGTTGCCATCGATAACAAAATGAAAGGGTAATGAATCAGATGAATTCATATCAATATCATCCACAATCGGAGATTTCATAACGACGGTTTTTATGCGCTTTGTAGGGCAGTTTATACGCAGGTTACTGTCAATGGTCAATCCTCTCCTTTAGGTTAGACTGTGTTGAAATAAGTAGCATCAAAGAGTTACTTATAAACAAATGTTTTAATTACAATACGGTACTCTTAAGAAGCAAACAATGCATTCGTCATGTACATTTTCCTGTACTGTTGATCGATTATATTCAGAATTTACTGATTTATTGCCATTTTAATATTGAAAATGTTTTCCATTTCAGATTGGACGAAGATAAATTTGCATTAATTAATGTAAGTGTATAAAATCGGAAAGATTCCTAAAAGCTTTAGCAAAAACAATACAAAAACTCGTATTTTTTTCGTATAGAATACAATTTTGCCGGAAGCCGTTCACTTTTGGGAGCAAGCTTTAATGGTTAGAGAAACAAAAGAAATTATTAGATTAAATAGGTCAGTATATATATATGACGACAAAATAATGAAATATGAATGAAATGTTTGTGTATAATTTGAATAACAATGGCCGTCCAATTTTCATTTTTTTTTTATTGTTATTTTCAGAAAATGTGAAAGTAGTCAAGTGTTTGTTAAAAACTCATTAACCCACTGTATAGACTCTTGTAAAGCAGTTACAATGTGCGGTGAAGTGCAAGTACCTGAAAAACACTTGGACGTTTGTAGAACATGCAATGCCACCGGGCAAGATTGCAAAAATGACGTCAATTCTGTGATGGGTGATGGCATCGAAAATGCTGATTTCATTTTTTACGTATCAGCACGGCAAACGGATCGGTGTGACAAGGGTTTAACGGTTGCCTATGCAGCTCATTGTCAACAGGAATCTGCTTTGGATCGACCGATAGCAGGACATGCGAATCTGTGTCCAAGCAGCATCAGCGTTAAACCGCAAGAATTGCAAACTCTATTATCAACGGTGAAACATGAAATCTTACATGCACTCGGATTTTCCGTCAGCTTGTACGCATTCTTTCGCGATGAAAATGGCAATCCGCGGACGCCACGTAAACCAGACACGGGAAAACCGTATTTGGACGAAAAATTGCAAATCCATAAATGGAGCAATGAGACCATACGAAAAGTGGTTCGACGTCGTTGGGCGGTTCGGGGTGGTTACATAAATCGGACCGTTGATATGATGGTAACGCCGAGGGTTGTAGAAGAAGCAAGACGACATTTTAAGTGTGCCGAATTAGAAGGAGCAGAACTTGAAGATCAAGGTGGTGAAGGGACTGCATTGACACATTGGGAAAAAAGGATTTTAGAGGTGAAGCGATTTTCTTTCTTTTTTATTACTCCATGAGAACGAATTTTTCTTATTTATTTATTTAGAATGAAGCAATGACCGGCACGCATACCCAATCGCCTGTATTCTCTCGTATTACACTGGCACTGATGGAAGACTCCGGTTGGTATAAAGCAAACTATAATATGGCATCACCGTTGAGCTGGGGTAAAGGACTCGGCTGTTCATTCGCAATGCAAAGCTGCAAGGATTGGATATATGCGCTAAGTTCGAAGTAAGTGCACGTTTAACATACTGTATTTCCGGTACACTTTAACATGTTACGGTTCAAGGGATTTACGTTTTGGTTTGAGTCATTTTTGTTTCTTTTTACTAAATTTTTTAGTTCCTATTCAGAACCATAAATCGTATGTTCATTTTACAAAATTTTTTGCAGTGATGTTACGGAAAGTGATATTGATTCATCGGGGTAGGTATTGAGTGTGTTAAATGTGTGTTGGTGTGTGTGTCTGTGGGGTAGTTTATGTATCAAAAATGTAAATGTGTCTATAAGTACGATCTACCGTAGTGGGGCTACTCTAACTGTCGTCTAATTGTCGTTGATATTGTAAATTTAGATGGAAAATACGTTACATGTAATTGAGCATGCAATTGTAGAAAAGATAGTAACGAATTACATGTTGTGTGAACCTACGACCTGTCAACAATTTTTTATCACGAATTCTTAACCGAATTGAATTTTGAAATTAAATTACGTCTTTCCAAACGTTGAAGCATTAGCCAATGCATCTGCTAGAATTTTCATTAATTGTTTGATTGAATAATAGGATTTAGATGTTCATTAAAGATGTAAGCGGCAAACGTGTTGTCACATGAAGATTCAATCTGGTACTTCGAAGTCTTGTACTTCATTAGTTCAGCTAAACGTTTTGCTGTATAAAAGTATCCTACGTAGAGACCATTCGCTCTTGACGTCAGATGATTAGCCGTTTATAAAAGCCTAATAATGTAAAATGTTAATCTTAAAACATCTAACACTATAATTTCGTTACAAGGTAATAAGCCCTTTAACGGCAATAGAAGCGCAACGGTGAAACTTTCAAAATCCAGCATCAAATGGAAGTAAAGTGCAATCAACCTACAAAAACACAAATGTTTTTCCCATCATACTCTTTAAAAATGCTGCTACATTGAGGTGTGCTGTTGCTCTTTCGGCTACGAATATAATCCGAACCAAAGCAGCAGAAATTTACGTTTGGCTAGTAAACAAGACTCATAATAAGTCCCATCTTTCATCGCACTAACTAACGTATACATGATATTAATGTATGTACACTGTGTCTCGAGTCACGTATGTTTGGGTCGTCGGGTGTAGGTAGACGGAAAAAAGGATGTTGTTGCTGCTGTGTGTGGTTTTTTTTTGTCGCCATGCCACCATGCAGAAAGTCCGCATAAACATAAAATGCTTATATGGTAGATTGGTTTCGTGTGTATTAAATACAATGTGTCTATAAATATTATACCCTCAATGGTAGGTTGATATTTTGTCCACAAGATACTGGTGACTTAACTCAATCACATCCTTCTTCTTGCCACTGTTTTTATTCAATTTTTACTTTCACACTCTTTTCCAAATATATATACCATGGTAACCGTAATGCCCGTTCACGGATTATTGATCCTTCAATCAATCAATTATTCACGTTGTCGAAACACTGTAGTAAATGTTGGCATGTTCATTGCTTGAATGCAAAAAAAAGGAAAAGAGAGTAGGAAAGAAGAAAAACAACGGAAAATGGTTGATTACTAACAGAGGGATGTTGAAGTTTGACGATAGTTTATTAGAGTAGGTAGAATGCATTGAGTGGCTTTCGCAGAGTCACCGTTTTCTACTTATATTAACTTAATTGAATGCTCCATTTATCAATTACTTTTGATAGACTCATTGTTACTTTAGATAATACATCGTAAGTTCGAGGGCCATTTATTGTAGGATCCACTTTGACTGTGAGGAGCCACATTCGAATTGCATAACTTATGACGTGCAATTAAAAAAGTTTATCAAAAACTAGGCTACCATGACTTCTACAATAAGCAGAATTAAAGAGTATGTATTTCTGAGGAAGAAGGTCTTAGTGGCATGCCCAAATTAAGAGTGTTGGAGATGAGGGGTCTTGTGAAAAGCCGGAGACATGGGTTGTTAATGTAGCTAAAGGAGAAATAGTGAAAACATTTGGAGTATAAGAGACACGATGTCGAGTGAAAGGATAGTGATCATCAAGTATTATCTCTGTTAAATCTATTTCAATAGACAATTTGTGATCTGAGACTATTCGTTTTGCCATTTGTGATTTTTATTTTCCTTCGGGCTTACAATGTACAATCATCCTACGTGTTTTTCTCGTCTATCTATTTTAGGTTTATACTGCTTTGTACCAGTTAAACATAAAATAATTCCTGATACTCTTCAATTTAATTGCAAGACGACGTTCTGTCTACGTACCACTGAAAGAAAAATCTATGCTGAACAATTGAATTAAATTTAAGCTCGAAATCAGACGCACTCCTCTGGTTTTTATCGTTATTCATTTACCCGTTTAATGATATTGTCAATGGAATTATAAAATGAGACGTAATCCTGTTGAAGGTTCAACAAAAACCTTTGAACATATCTTTTTATACATTCAGTTTAAATGCCCAACTACCAACACCCATTTAGGATACAGCACTTGAACGCTTACGACCGACGCGGCAAAATTCGTATTTTTCACAAACGTTCGTATGTATATTGCGAATCAATTGAATTCTGTAGCGAAAACCTGAGAATAAATGGAATGGAATTCAATTTGAAGCCGTACCTAACCTACTCGAACATTAAGTCTTAGAAAAATATTGTTTCACCTTCACCGTGAATGTTTCGCATAGAAAGTTTTCTTTATTTGTATCGGTTAATATTATTGGAGTACCTTTTTTTTCGCCGTAGACGCATATATAATGTAATAACTAACTGTGTATGGAATGTACATAAAGAAAATTCTGTTTCATCAAAATAAAAGTTTAGCTAAGGCGATTCATAGGGTTGTGATGATAAACATCAATTTTATTTGCTTCTTTTTTTTTCTTCTCCGAGTTTGAGGGTAAGATAAAAACAACAAAATGTGTAACAAAATAACTAAGAAAATATTTGGTTAACTTAGGTTCCATATACATGTGTATTAATAACACCCCGATAACATGAAGAAAAACAGCACATAATCGAAGCTCTATCACACTTAACATGGATTCTGTAAATAATGGAAAATAAAAAGCTTAGCATTCCTTTGATGAAATTCGCAACAAATACAGTTATTGATATATACAATAAAAACAAATAAAACGAAGAAGAAGAAGAAGAAAAAATCTCTTTTCCATAATACTTATTTATCGCATACGATTGGTACAATCTACCTTTGAGGCTTTTAATTCAGCAAAGTGTGTTTCATCTTCTTTGAACTTTTCATTCGTTATAACATGGTACATCATTGGAACAGTTCAGGTGGGTGTATTTACGTTCAGGGTATACTCTTATTTTGAACCTGAACCTAATTTAGTATATTCGGCCTGACCTTATATGACCAAGAAACATATCAGGTTCAATTCAGCTTTGCTGAAAAGAAGCATGAACATGACCTGCTTCGAGACCTAATCGACCTAATGCAAATCAAGTTCATAAAAGACGTCTCTTTTCTTTGTAATTTTTGCATTGGGTTTTCATCAACATTTTACTTTCCACTTTCATTTTCAATGTCAAAAGAGTCCGTTCAATATTGATTGAAAGCTAGTAGGAATCTGGTGGGACATCAAAAATAACTTTGCCAGCCACCCTTACCAGCATAACTGAATTGCACGAACTGTGGGCTTATTTTACTTACATTATGTCAGAAAGAACTGCAAAGTGAAATGTGGACTTCATTCACCTTTCTAGATTTAATCAGTTAGGGTGATCATATCTGATCAATGCACACAGATCATAGGATCCTTTGTGCTACCCTGTCATCATTATAATCTTGAAGCCCACTTTAGGACCTCATCTCTCTCTCAATCTATTGCCTTACGCTCTACATGAACCACTCAAGGCGAGCAAACTGATCCCTATGATTAGTTACCAAAATGATAATCTAATCTTTCGGGCAGAAATCAAAGAGTGACTGGCGTCAACATCGCTTCATTACACTGTAATTGCCAGAGAACCACTGTGTCGACAGCTGTGTCTCACCTCTTAGGCCTTACAATAATGATATCGAGTAAGGCAACATTGTCGCCCGAATGGTGTTAAGTAATCTCGCGCCGCGTCATTCACAATAATTCAAAAAGTGACATCTTCCTTATACAAAATGTGTCAAAATGTGAATAATTGTGAATGACGCGGCGCGAGATTCCTAGCTACCGCCCGAATCACAGTAATTGTCATTGAGATTGACAAGGCCTGTGATTTACATTCCGCTCGATATTTCATAAAACTAACCCGTTCGAACGTAAGGTTTATCTGCAGTGGGTCCGGGAAAAACTGGCATCTCTCAGCGGCATAACACCACCAATCCATCCGTCGACGTTGTCCACTCTATAGCATATAAGCTTAAGCTCTATGAATAGTCTGGATCATTTTACTCATACAAAGGATCTAGCCACATCAGTGAGTAAACTTTCAGACCATAAACCAGCCGAGGGGTAAATCTGGCAAAGCAACTAAGAGTCCTGGTAATGACACACCATTAAGAAGAGTACCAAGAGTACCTTCCTAATGTCACCTCGCAAAGAAATTCCGCTTAGAGCCCAAAAATTCACTAAAACATGTTCTCAAAATATTCGTTGTGAACTTCTGGTGGTTCCAACTGTCACCTTACATTCACCTTACAGAATTGATACTACAGAACTACTGCTAATGGCATAGGATAGATCTAATGTGCGTGTCGGCAACTGAACAATTAGACATTACCTTACCTGGTTGGGAGATTTTTTATTTTAGTGTGACATTTCCTACTCGAGACGAAGTTGAGACATGCACTCACATAAATCAATACAACAAAGTCTAAGCCATTACGGGTCGTTGATAAATTATGTAAAGCAAGAGGGGGAGGGAATCTAAGACTTATGTGACAGTACGTATAGAGATATTTTTAGGTCTCATACATTTTATGTGACAAAAGAGGTTGGGTCGCGAGATTTTAGGTATTAGCGCAACGCCCCCTTACTTAGTAGATTTTTCTCCCATGTGACACTAGCGTTATGGTGAAGGAAAACAAATTTGCGGAGCTTGCAGCGAGCAAAGTAAAGACACATCTTTTTTGTACATTTTACTTTGACTAGCTGGAATTTCAGACAGACGTTATTCTGAAGTATCGATTAGGTATATAAGAAATGAATAGAATCGCTTCATAATATATATTATGAAGTAAGATAAGATTGACACCATCTCCACTCCAATTATAATTTCAATTAGTGAAATATAATGTACATAATACATCGGGTATAATGCTATTGGATTCTTGAATAGCAGCATATAACAACAGGATGCACCATCTTTTCGTTATTTGCATTATTTTCATTAATTAAGTCGCATGATATCTGCAATGTTCGTACACTCAAACTAAATTATTCACAAATTGAAGATGTCATACCACATGAATAATATCCTTGGAGGAATCTACAGGTTAATGATTTGGTTTTATATTCTGGAACAGTTTCTCTGGGTGACTAATATTAAACATAAAATGAAAATTAAACGACCATTTAATTGAAGTGTAGGTACCGTGAAAATGGAAGTCACTACACGTAATCATTTGCTTCAAGAGTTCTATTTCAAGGATTTCATGTATTTATGATCCATCGGCATTGCCGCAGATTCTCGTCTTTTTAATTCTTACCGGCCATTCAACACTTACTCACGATAATGATCAGATGACAACGGAACAAATTTTCATTTCTACAAGTTTTACAAAGACTTTAAATTCTTTCCATTACGATCCCAGAAAGAATCCTTTTTTTCATTCAAATAAATTATTTGGTGATTTTACATGTCAAAATTAAAGAGTTAGTAAAGACAGAGTGTGATATGGGTACAAAACATTTGCTTAAAACTGTGATATATATCCATTGCAAGACATTTGAACATTTCTAACTTTACACTTCAATAAAAACTCTAGAAAAAAGAAAGTTTTTGATTGATTTACGGCCAAATATTTTTTGTTTCTAAATGGCAGAGTTAACATTCTCGATGTCTGAGATGTAAACAAGTAGTTGTTGCGTGTGAAAAATGGACGATTCAAATAGTATGAGCATCACACTTACTTTAAAAAAATCGAGTGTTCTTCCCAATTTGTCTGTACCTGAGTTTAAGCAATTTTCTGAAGCTCGCATTGCAAAAAGTCGTCAGAAACTTCAGGTGTGATAATGGATAATAAACAAGGTGCATCTTTCGTTCTTAAAAGTGTTTGTACTCGTAAAATAGGAATACAGCGAATTCAATTAAAATAGCAGTTATGAGGAAGACATGAAGCTTTTTGTGTGTAAATTCTGTATTCTCTACAGTTGAGATGAATATTTTTGTCGATTTTTTTACGGGATAATGAAAACAAATGTTTTTCAATCAACTGAATTAATTGCATGCAGCGTAAGTATTATGTGAGGGGATTCTCTGTTAGGTTAACAGTTAACATGTAAACACACATTGTCCATGTATTTGGCTCGAAAATACGAATTGAATAGCGTCGTTTGATTGAAATCAAAGACCCTGCAATCGAACATCCACCCGAAAGGAATCTCTTCTGCACACAATACGAAATTGTTTACCTTTTCGAATATGAGCTTCAGGGAAATGAAACTGTTGGTGAAAATGAAATATACGATAAATGGACTCAGTTCCTCGACATCGTATGAAAATACGTATCCAAACATACAATTGTGCATTACCATAAGGTGTGATACCTTTTCCACGCCATCAGTTAAATTTAAAATATTCCACCGCAGTAAATTCATTCCGAAAATTGCTAACAACGCTCTCCTATGATAATCAAATATATTTCAAAATTGGTTTTTTGTGTAAATTTTCATTTTTATTTTGAAAATATGAATTTTTCATGTTACAGATGCGTCTGTTTCGATCCCTATTGTGTGTGTTTGTGTACGAGAGACTGGTTTCATTTTTGCATTTCTGTTTGTTACTTTTTTTTTTCTTCTTCTTTATTTTCAACACCAAGTGTGAAGCTCATTTCGTTACGGTAGGTAAATTAAATTTTGAGAGAAAACAGCATTGTCGTCTAAAATTACTATCAAGTTGTATAAGTTAATATAACTTTACGAACATATTTAATCCCCCCATGAAGTTGAACGACAGTCCGACCGTGGTTTCTATTTCATTTTATGATACTTTTCGCAGACCGAAATTTAAGTTTTTCTGGCTGCATTTAAATAGCAAAAAATTTGCCTCCTCACCATCTATTTATTTTGTAAATGGACATGGACACTTGGCTTTGTGGGGAGTAACACTTTTAGATGGGTCTCGAAAAGAACGTGAAAAGCTCGGTGAAAAGCCAAATTAAATTAATTTTTTATTATGTCAAACAATATTTCATCGTGACGTACGTCTAAAGTTAAACTTTCCGTGCATTCGAATAAGTAGTCGAAAACTTTTTAGTAACGGCCATTCATCAAAAATAATTGCGAGACACAAATAAATTGAATAAAAAAACATTCAGAGCTACCAGTCAACTAATAAAAAATATTGAAAATTAACAAACTCATATCAGTTTAATGAAAATGGAAAATTCATTTACATATATCCGTTGGTTGGTGCTACCTAAACCGTAAATTTCAATGAAACAAGACTTACCCCATATAAAATTAAATCGTAATTATGTCGTTGTATAATGGAACAACTGCGTTCTTTATTAATAGAATACTTAAATTTGATGTTGGTTGTTGGGGACTGAGTGTAAAATTTGTAGCTCAAATTACGAAATCAGCTGAACGTCGATAAATTTCCATTTACGTAAGTGAGGATAAAACGTTGAACCGTTTACGTTTGAATTTTTTTTATCCGAGGCGAAGCTGAACGGTCAATAAAACCATATGGAAACACTGCCTTTACACACTGAAAGATTGTCAAAAGCAGTGCTTCAATAAGGAGACGTAAGTGTGAGCTTTACGGAACGAGCCGAAGGCGTGTGAAGTAATCACAAAAACCAAAACAATAACTTGCGAGTAATTACGTAGGTCGTTTTACATGTTTGTGCACTGTTAGTGCATTTTCGTTGTCACAAACAGTGACTTGTGGCTTTGATGAATTTATTTTCATGTTAGACTACTAACCTTTCACAGTTTCGCGTACAGCTCAAGTTCTTCACAATAAATCGTAAGAATTACATCAAAGAATTCATACAAGGGACAATCTCGAGATTCTTCTTTCAATAAAAAAATTGGCTTTCCTAACAAAGTCAACATTATCCCCGGATTTTTTCTCTCTCAAGTGATTCGAGCTTGTAATGATATTCTTCCAAAAACATTTATGTGCCGCCTTTATTTCCTATTCCCAAAATTGAAGCGTATATAGGATAGTCGATTTATTCAAGATAACATTTATGGCGACGCATCGGTGTCTTTTTTTCCTCCTTCGTTCTTTCGTGTTTTTCTCGATTTCTTTGTTTGGTCTCGACTTTCATTTATTGGTACCCTCGTAGTAAAATATAAAGTTATGCGAAACCTCTGTTAACATGACAGTATATAATTACGGATGAATGAGCGGCACAGAACATCTTGTCATTTAGGATACTTCAAACTTACAATTTATATTTTGTCTTTGCGAATCCGACCAAAAACTTTTGTGTGTATGGATGAGTATGTGTGTCTTGTTACAATAAATTTTAAGTATGATATAGATAAAACAGTTTGTTTTCCTTCATTATACCTATATATATAGGTTATAGTGAATGGTGCTTTACGTTCAATGGCTTTCATAAGCTTTTGTTTGATTTTGGTCGGCGGTTTTTAAGCTTCTATGCAATTTGTTATGATTACAGAATGAAAAGACTGGATATTGATTAACAAGAATGTTACATAGGAGAATATGTGATAGGTGTAAAGCGACGAACTGTTGATGAAAAACTATTCATTTACAATGCCCGAATCAAACTATGAACTGTACTCACATGCCCGCTGAAACGTAAACGCTGACTGTAGGCTTGAATGGCTAAGCCTTCAAGGACGTCAAAACGCCAAAAATAAAAATTTATTGATTATAGATTAGTAACTTTTTGTTGCATACCACCCAATATGGATAGTTGACCTATTTGTTAGTTTACACCATATTAACGGCCCATTACCCTTAAACATTGACATAATGGTTAATGACCTGTCTTGGACAGAACATTTATGAATGAAACAAAGCAACTCTTTGCACGTTTTCAGAAGCAACCTCATCATACATGTAAACATTGTCTTTATTTGACAACATACGGTACAAAGATGAAACATCCTTTTGATAATCACAAAAATATAAAACCGAAAATTCCATCAAGTGGAAAAATAGACTGCCATTCCAATTTTCCATAAACCGTGCACTTATTTAAGTTACTAAGTGTTGTAGGTGGAGTAGGTATGCCAACTTTTCGTTCACGCAAAATGCTGTGAATCCTTAAATTATATGGCAAAGCATGAAATATCTTTCACTAATGTGGAAAAGGAAAGTATTCGATGGTGGGTGGTTGTATATTTGTTTAGATTATATTATGAAGGTCTTGCGATTTCTTCTTCTTCATTTTTTGAAGAATTCGGTTTCGATAATCAAATTTATGCTCATGAAATTGTGTTCAACCCAGAAATTAAACGGAACGGAATAAATAAAATCTTCGAAATTCTGTTTGTGTACTTTGGTAGCGGTTACTTTTACGATGCAAAATTCAATTCTAAAATTTGTTCAACCTATTTAATTGGCAAATATTTTCAAGTGGCTAGGTATTATTGAGATTTCCCAATGAGGATGAAGTCAGTCCGACGATTGAAAGTGTAGGAATTTCATACTATTAATAGCTAGAAATTCTTGACTAGTGTTTGAAGCTGCTTTTGATGGTATAATTGTATTAAGTTTTAAGTGAATTAAATTCATAATTGACTAAAAATACAATTAATAATTCACCTCAACAACTCATGAAGGAGTCAAAGGCAAGATCAATATATCACTTGTTTCCATTTCACATTTTTGCTATCACACGATCCAATGAATAGTATTTTCATACAACCTTGAACTTATATCGATTTTGCCACTCCCCAACCTGGCGCCTCCGTTGAGGCCCATTAGCGTATGGACAGGACATTAACAATAGTGTATCCCAATAACCAAGCCACACAACTAATTTCCATACTTCGGATTTATGTATGTACGACCACATTTTGCAAATGTTCACACAATCGACACTGATTGTAGAACGACCAATCAAATTTACTATTGGCGTCAAAATTCCAAATATTTTAACAATGACCATTGTCAACAAAATTAATTTAAAATGGCTGACAAACTACCATTTACGTTGACCAACAAAATGAACTTAAAATCGTCGACCAACAAATGTTTGAACATTGACCAACAAAATGTTCGTATTGAAAGTGTCCATCCAACCAAACTATCAATGACACATCGAACAGTAGCGTACCACAGCTAAAACTGTGCTAAATGAAGTAAAATACTCTATTTACTTCGTACTGAGCATTTCGATAATTCAGTATTGAATGGATTCAGGATTCAATATTGTTTGACATGTCTGCAGCTGGGATCGTATCTGACGTTCGGACGTTTGGATCTATGAGCCAAGTCATAGCAGCTGCAACCAAGCAGTAGAGCAGATTTTCCAATAGTGTGGTGCATTTGCAACCCTACTGTGTTGTCATTATGAAATATGAGAGTTGCTGGTGTACTATATTTTGGACACACAAAGTGAACTAAAAATTTTGGGTCACTTTAGACAGAGAGTTACACTTGAGAGATGGCATGGTGGCGCTGTCATTTTTAAACATGTCTGGGTGTCCATGTAATTTTTGGGTGCCGATTAGCATCAGCGCCACGATGCCACCTCTCGAGTGTCACTCTATGACTTTAGATGTTGTTTATTTCGTGGCAGATCATATTAGAGACGCTAATGCTCAAAACAAACGAGGCATTGAAAACGTGTTTTTCATGACGAAATTTTCGAAACTGTCAAATGAAGTTAGAACTTTTTCTATTCAAAATTGTGACTGCTGATCTGTCAATGAAAACTAGGACCAAAACACGTTGTCAATGCCTCGTTTGTTTTCAGAATTAATATCCATTAAAAAAAAATCTGTTCTAGTGCTCGGTTCAGTGCAATGGACAATTGCAAATAACAGGAAATTTCTCTAATGTAAGGCAAATACTATCATCTGATTGGCTCAAACTCAATACGACAAATGGCGTTGTTCGATTGGATTGCTTATTCTCTTTTGCTCTCTGCATTTTCCTTATACTCTTTCCAAATTTGATTTTTTTTCAGTCGGTCTGCGTATAAATTTGGCTGTCAAAGAAACAATAATTTCAACTGACTCAACAGCTTGTTTAATTTTTACTTCGAAAATGCTATAGCGGCGCAATTCTAACGCCCATTAGCTGTCGTTTTTTATTAGATACTTCCTATTACATTTTCGTAGCTATAAATTTCGTTGCAGACGTTTGAAAGAAAAAGTGGCGGAACTGCAGATACCATTAATCGTAGTTGAGATTCTGTGGAACTTTCCTAAACATAACCCGAAAAAAAATTCAATCTGCTTGTTCGAAAGAACATTTTGTACGTTTGAAAATGAAATACCGATTTTGGTGTTGCTAAGCGTAATTTATGTACAATCGTTTCAGCCCTTCGAAAATGTACATAAAATACAGATATATCATTTGTTAAACAATTTTAAGTGCAATTTTATGTTTAAAAAGAAACATTTTTTTCGAAAGAGATTGAGAGAGAGAGAGAAGAAGTCCTAGTTTAAATATTCCAAACTGGTACAATTTGCGAATCGAATTTATCCAACATAACAGAGTCAAGTTATCCCTTTTCACATTCCGTATTCCATTTCGCAATAAATAATCATATTTGTTTCTACGGTCATGCAAACATGTGCTTCACCATGAATTCTAAATTATGCTAAATTTCGTACGAGTTTTATGTTTTGCATATCAATCAATTTATGTTTAATTCGGTTACGAATCCTCTATAATGTATGAGACGGCCACGTACATTCAAACATAATTTATCCTATTTCCATGAAATATTGTCTGTTAAATACACGGTTATTGGTGTGGTTACCACATCATTGCGGTATCAAAACGAGAGTGAGTGAGGTGTTATTGGTATTGAGTAATCTGATTAATATAATCTCGTCAAACACTTTCCTATGTATATACCTGTCGACATTATTCAACCATGATTGCATCAATTCACCTTTTCTTAAATTCCACTCAAGCTAACAAACAAACACAAAAAAAGTTTTTATTTACCTTTGTCATAACGGAAGGATTATTTTAGTAATCTTACCAAGGCATTTCCTTAATAGTTTAATGCTGTTGTTAAGGACGTTTCGTAATTTGGCATTAATAATTTGGTTAGCTTTACGTCCCAAAACGTTGTTGACGAAATTCAATAAATTTTTAAAATATTTAACTCGAGATTTACACACTACATACATCCAGTATTGTGTTCTGCCTTATGGCACAGTGATACTGAATTTCGACGAGAAACTATATTCTTCGTCGGTCATTCTCACTTTAAAGTGAAACTGATGAAAATGTCTGCGGAGAAATATATTCTTTCACCGAATGTTACGGACAAAATAGTTGTTTTCAGAAAATAAAGTTATTTTCTGACAACGGTGGTACGAATAGAACAAATTCAATCCCGCTGTAAGATAAATTATCATTTTAGTGGGAAAACTTTCTTTTGGCTGCTTCGATGCTTCCATCCATAACTTTGAATATTATAGTCAATGCAACATAAATTGCAATTCTAATTTCGTTTCATCTGTTAATCCAGCTGGTCAAAGGGAGAAATTCGACTGGCAGAAGAGTGAGTTTTACTCAGATATAAAGTTAAGATTTTTCCAAATGTTTTTTTGGAAGGGTTGACTTAATATCTTAAAATACACTTGAATTCATAATGTAAGTTTGGAGAAAGAACAAGAAATGAGTGATAGTATTTGCTCCTACCAGCTGGCTTAAAATTAGAATTATTTAGACTGTTTTTGAAAATGAGTAGATTTACGAATATTTCGATCATTCATAACGAAATGGTCTCCAAAGATGTAATAGTTATTTGCTTACCGATGGGACAAAATATGGAATTAGAACAAGAGCGAATTTCGCTCGAGTTGGAATTTCCTATTTCTCCCAGGGGTAAACACGACGTTTTTCATGCGTACATGTTGTGCTTTGGGGTTTTTCTCTACGAAACGAAACTATCGAATCGTCATGCTATTTTTGAAAACATAAACAAAGTGACAGTTGGAATGAGAAATGTTCTATTTTCTCCACACTGGAAAGAAAGTGCTGCACTAGAAATGTCATTTGACCAGTCGTCATGAAAACGCCATTTTCTCATGGCCTATTGAGGGAAAAAAAAGGGAAAACACAAAATTAAGCAACCGTACGCTGGGCGTTCATTAAAAAAAAATCGAAAATGTGTCACGCGGGTATTGATTTGAGTATTGAAATTCTCTATGCTACGCTACACGCATCATACGTTTATATACGTATCGTGCGGTCTATTTTGGCTTCAGCGTTTTCGCTAGGTAAATCCACAGTAATCTCAATAACGAACAAGCGTCTGTAACGGCACTTCTATTGCGAAACGTTTAGGTTCCACCACATTTGCGTTTCCGACATTCTGTTATACATTCATGCCCATTTTTAAGTGCTTAATTGCGGTATGTCAATAAAATTCAACACATCTATTCATCCGTATAAATATTTGTTAATTGAAGGATTTGTATATTGAAGTCAAGTGAATTATGCAAATTGATTGATAAAACAGGAATTAATCCGGTTCGTTTAGAATCTAAGTTCTCTAGCGGTTAAAATGTATGCGTGCATAAACAGCACTATTGCTCCGCTTGGGATCTAGATAATGTTGTGGTTCATGAAATAAAAAATTTCCATTTTCAAAAATATTTTTTCCATATTTTCGTAACGGATCGAATTCTTGGTATAAGTAAAAGCTAATTACGAGTAAATGACATATGGCACAATTTCGTCTTGTTATTTACCACTTGAGCAATTACAGTATGTGACATTTTTCTTACCAATTTTTCTTTGTAAATTTTCGTCAAAGCTAGGGATCAATAGTATCACGTGTAGATAATGAATGGATTGCTGTTTCAATACTTGTTGCTACAGACGGCGAACGTTCTTCCCGGTAATTTAATCTCTGCACAAAGGTTACTTTGTATGCATCAGTGCGGAATCATTCACCATTGATTTTCCGGTCTATTAACGTATTGACTTCAAAGTACATCATGTAATATCTCTGTGTATAGTACAATTAGTAAAATGTATACCTTGGATTAGAAATAATTATTTGCCATGGTCTTGTATACACTTGTTTTGATGTGGTATTATCGACTAGCATTTACATATTTACGAACGGGAAATTTAGCCTGATGTATAATTTCTGGTGTTAAAATTTCAGAGGCAGATCGATTCATCCATTTTGTTCGAAAGTCAAACGAGACCCATTACAAACGGAATGTACGGACGATAGAAATTCGGTTGCTCTATGCAATTTAATTCGGCATGACAAACCGTTGCCAAAGGAATACCAAAACTTCGACAGTATTTTGCATGTGCCCAGCGGTGAAGAGGAGTATTATGGCGGTTCCGTATCGTTAGCTGACCACTGTCCGTATATACAGGAGTTTACCTGGCGCAGCAAAAATGTGGTTGTACGTGGATCTCAATGTCAATTTGAAGATAACAATCCGAGTAAGTTATAGATAAACGTGTGCGGTGTGTGTGGTTGGGCAGATATTAGCTGTAATTTTGATGGAAATACTTGTGGTTAAGCAAATTTATTATTTGTTGTGCCAAGTTTTTTTTGAGTTTTTTTTAGAGGTTTTAAGGTCATCGATGCTCCACACCCCCCCTGAACAAAAATAAAGTTTTACCGAAAATGCACCCAAAAATTGATTGCTGTTCTAAATAGAGGGACCCTAGAGGAGTTCAAAACGATGGTCCGTTAAGCTGGACCAGATGCTTCCCCAGCCCATACAATTTTTTCCTTAGTTGTATGGGTGTGGGGAAGCATCTTTACTTGAAAACGCACGCATAGAAACGCATGGCATTTTTGATTGCGTTGCGCGACTTAGAAACAATTCTTTGTCAATTAAGATGTTCTAGAGAATTGTTTAGTGCCCGATAATGAAACGAAATCGACATTCCTCCGAAGGATCTGAACAAATTTTTTTTAACGTGAGTAGGGCTATTGTACATGGTGGAGTGCCGGCAGACAGATGAACTTTTTTTTTCGCTGAATCGGCATCTCGGGGCAACCATAATAAGTTCCACTTACTCAGGGAGTCGAAGACGACCTGTTACAAATGCAGGCGTAAACGTATGTATAAGACCCCTGCACTTCGTACGGGTTTAAAAATCGTGGTGCATTTCTTTCATGAAAATTATGACAGAGATGTGCAACGACTAGTATGACATCAGCAAGGAAATGGACCGATGCTTTTATGATAGGACGTTTTAATAACAGCTTAAATATGGAATTTTTTCCTCTTCAAATAGAAATATTTAATTAAAATTCTTAGAAAAAAATCTGTCGCTTACTTTCCTTACGTATTTGTATTTTGAACGTCATTGGAATCAAAATAAGTGGCCCAAACTTCCAGTTCAGTCAGTTCACTTTTTCATTAGCAACAATTTCCTCTTAATTATTTTTACCTTCGTTATTATCAAACCTTTTTTTCTAATTACAAGTGCATATCTAGTGATTCTCAAAAACATTCAATGAAACGAAAGGTCAAATTTTCTTTTTTTTTCAAATTCACAGAGCCAGAGAAAAATTTTGCACTAGAATCATATGGTGCTAATTCAAAATGTTTCGATCACACGGAAAGTATGTGGGAGGAAAGGTCATGCCGACAAACTAGAGAATGGCAGCATTGGGGATCTGGTTGCTACAAATACAAATGCGAAAATCGTCGACTACATATCCTTGTAAGTTTATTTCAATTAATTGGGTCGAATATTTAACCTACAATAAGTAATCGAAATTCTTGTGCAGAATTAGCAACAGCTGCTTATACTTGTGTTTATCTACCAGTTGGTGCACAAACCACGATATTTACATATTTTTGCTAATCTATCGAACAATAATGGGTATTTTAAAATGTCTTCTCGACTGTCCGGAACCCGCACCAACTGGTAGATCAACAGCTAATTCTGCACAAGAAATTCACTTACTGAGTGTACTAACCACATTATTGAATTTCAATTATTTACAGCGATAGTTTGTCTCCTTATCAATGACATAATAGTGGGATAACCCACTATTATGTCATTGCTCCTTATTGTTCACTTTGAATAGATTTCACCTTTTTTGTTAATTGAACGCAAAAGAATTGAACTAGCCGTTGTATTTATATAAGAAAATGACCTAAATCCTATTATTCCGTTGAATGATTGCGTAGGTAACACAATTTTGTTCTGATATTTCATTGAGAGTTTTTGGACGGTGTTCCTTTCATCTTATGGTTCTTAATTTAACGGCTTTGAGTTCAATTTTTCATTTAATTTGTCGATTTTGTGTTAATAATTTCATCTTCGACATTTTGCAAAAGAAAATCGCAAAACATATTTTTACAGACAAGGCGTAACGAGCCAATTAATTCTTTTCTTAGTATCAATGAACTATCTATCGAAAAAAGCTTCAGTTTTTGCTGAATTATGTTTTTTTCTTCCACGTTGAATTGGATGACTTTCCCACGAGTATTGACAATTTGATAAAAAATGAAACGATTCGAAGAGAAATATGATCTTAAAATGAACCGCCTACATCTCCATCCGTCTTAATGTAAAAATTGTTCAAGTGGAATTCACCGTACACGAATATAATACAGAAGAAGAAATAAAGGCAGTGCAATAAGCTATGCATAAATGCTTGTTAGTAAAATATAAAAACGAATCTCGACAATCGAATTTTTACAAAAAAAAAAATCTTACTTTTATCAACATTCCGACAATTTTATTCACCTGGAAGTTAAACTTGTCAGAAAAGTTAAGCTGTACTTCCTTAAAGTTTTCGTTTACCACAAACATCTACCACCAGCATAATATTGTGACCTGGTCTCAGATTACACATTTGCATAAAAAACTGATTTAACTGTTGGTATAAATCTTTCTGGTATAACAGTGAATTATCGTTAACACACACAGATGAGATACAACCAAGCATTATTCGAATTATGTCAATTGAATTCAT
This sequence comes from Bradysia coprophila, assembly GCF_014529535.1. Classification (NCBI taxonomy): domain Eukaryota; kingdom Metazoa; phylum Arthropoda; class Insecta; order Diptera; family Sciaridae; genus Bradysia; species Bradysia coprophila. The sequence continues at coordinate 254,797 of NW_023503296.1, read as the reverse complement.
TCTCAAATTTAAATGAATAACATCTTGAGACTTGTACTTAGTCACAGGCTAGCTGAATAAGGACCGAAGCCGAACGTTTACCCCGCAGATACTCGCAGTTGAGAATGTAAAAAATGAAGATCCTGCATATGGATCCATAACATTCTACTCCACACTATCCCCTGGCGCTCCTTCTAAAACATCTAAAAAAAACATTTTCCGATTCTATAACCATACTCAACAATACACAGTCGGAACTTCACCGCTTTCCGACACATTAACCAATTACTACACACACACGAAAATATGATTTCCCCGGTGACTTCCGGGTGCCACCGTAGCAAGAGTGTTTAAAACGGTCTGTGTGTATGCAAAACAATAATGGAATTTTGTGTATTCGTCAATTTTACCTTACACTTTACCGTACCATTTCACAATGATACAATAAAATTGAATGAAATTTAAATGAGGTACTAACACACCTGCAAAACCAGCCACCGATTTACACGTTTGTGCGTTCGTTTAAATATATTTCAATTTCGGTTCTGTCTCGAGCTCGTGAAATATCTCTATTGGGCTTGTCAATTTTGTGTCTCGGTTAATTTCGAATTGCTCATTTTCGTATTTCCTATAAGCTTGTTCCGTTAATTATAAGGAAATGAGTTCAAACCCGACGACAGTTTGGAAAATTGTCGAAATTATGATTCAAGTAATTTTGATTTATTCATTTATTGAAAATTATACCCGAGACATTGCTCCAATAAATTGTTCCATCCGATTCGATTTTTCTCGGTACAACCTTTAAACCGATTTTTTTTTCCCTAACCGTGCTGCTTTTGATAGAGAAATGAAAATTAAATTACAAATTGACGGATGATTTGTTGCTTGCCTTTGTCAGAGCAAAATTTGGTTTCTGTTAACGTAAGAATGAAAAAGGTGTCGTGCTCATTTTTGCTGTATTACGGTTAAGAAACGGTATAATTTACGGTGAACTTCGAACTTTGACAATATGCAAATGATTCTCGAGAGTATTTTAAAGAAAATTTCAAATTTGGTACAAACTGTACTCAAAGCGTCATTATGTGACATCATGCATTCGCTTTCAAATACTATAAATTAATCAAATGTCTGAACAGTTTTAAAACAATTTGAACCGCACAACTTTTATTTTTCGAGATAAATGTGGACCATTCTCGTAAAATTTTTAAGGCTTGGACTCTGAACTTCCTAGTTTTTAATTGAAACAAATTATCCAGAAAAACCGAATATGTGGCGAAATGTAAGATTACTCAGATGTAAGGTAGGTCATGTTAGTGCGCTCGCATGTTAGGTTACCGATATGTCATAGGTTTAAGCATATACGAGGGCGGAGAGCGAGGTTCGAGAGCATGAGGGCAACTTCAAACACTTAACAAAAGAAAATTTCTCTTATTTTGACAGTGTTGACAACCTCGAACACCGTTTGTCACCGTTTAGTATACACAGTCTTCTCTCTTCATTTCAAAATTCACTGGCCTTTGTTTAGCTGTCGTGTAAACGGATAAACCGATTCCTAAGAAGAGTCTAATACAATCCATGCTTAAACCTTAATCCGCAAAGATAATCTTGAATGTTCTTAGTGCTTAGGTCCAAAACATGCTAACCTGTTTATCTAATAAAAAATTCTTTAGCACAAAATAACATTCTTACTGAAGTGTCCGATTTAATAAGAAAGAGTAAACCTCAATTTAAAAACTGTCGTTGCTGACTTCGCCTCGAGCCATATTTCCTTTATAATTCTTGTAGCATAAGCTACTATTTAATCAACTTACAGCAACATTCAAATACCAATACAACCATCAACTTGAGAGTTGAACTGTGAATTATTCCTTCTGATTTTCTTCTCATTTCTAACATTTGTTTAAAAGCTTAATGAGCATTATGTTGTTCAGCGGTCATAGTTTCTGTGGAACTATTTTACAAGAACAATTTTCTGATCATTGAGTGATTTACTAAATGCACGGAGCCGTATTATATTGAATCAATTGTTCTGTTGTTCTCTTCTAAATTTCACCCGTCTATTATTCGACATTGCACCTCAACTCGGGGTAATAGTGGAGTCGCCAATGTAGTTTTCAGATCTCTTGTAAACGAGTCTAAACGAGTCTTATAGTAGCTCTTTTGAATTGTTAGTGCAAACTAGAGTTACGCAGGTCATGTAAACATAATTTTTTTAAGATGAAACAAATGAAATGAAATGAGTCAATCGCTTGACTCTCTCTGTAAAAGTTAAGATAAATCAGGTCAGAAATCATGTATATCTGACGTTTTATAAGGATACATAAGATCTGACCTGATTTGAACATTTGCTGATCTTAAGATTTCAGGTAAATTCAGGCCGGGTCAGGTTCAGATTAAAATATACTAAAATTGCCCTAAAATTCAGATCAAGAGAGGGATACCTAACCTGTTCCGAATCTTCAACCAGTAGATCTAATACATAATTTATGTATTGTACCAAGACGAGGCAGATGGCAGAAGCTTTCGGACTCAATCCTTTTTGTTAGAACCAAGGTTAGAACACATGTGTACTGAAACGATTGATTCTTGTCTGATGTTATCGTCTTGACTATAATATTTGTGAACACAGTCGGTTTGAGATTGCATATATGATGTCTGTGAAGTACCTGCGAACTTGAACCTGCGAATTCTACATTATAGTCCGGTCGTTACGACGATCATTTTACATGACTTTTTAGTGATTTTAGGAATTGCAAAAAATTCGCAGGTTAGAAACTGCGAAATAAAAAATTCGCAGGTTTGAAACAGCGAAATAAAATTCGCAGTTTTGAACCTACTATAAACCATAGTGAAATTGGGAGTTTTGGATAAAAATTCATACGTTCCAAATTCGCAGGTTTGAGCCTGCGAAAAAATCGCTCATTCAAATCTAAGAAAAACAAAAACACAAAATTTGCAGGTTCAAACCTGCGAAAAAAAAACCAACTCAACTCAATTCCTAACTTTCTTCTCCCCGCAAAAGCGTGTTGTTGGTTCCCAGGGAATTCATAATTTAACGAAATGTAACGTAATGGAGTTTAGTTCGACCACACAGAAGTCACCTTTTTACGAAATGAATGCCAATTCTCCAATTGTCTAATAATTAGTCTGTGTCATTTTTTTATGTCAAATTTAAATTTACGGAACCAAATTATAGACGGCAACTGAATTCACCCTTCACGGAAAATCCGTGGATTTGGATAAAGGCTGTGTAACTTATAATGTGGCTGTTTTTTTTTTATAATATAGCTACAAGACTTATAAAAATTTAGCTACTACACAGCTACATTACGCACCGAGAAAACATGTTATAGCTAGGATTTGCATATTGTGGCTGTGTACTCTATATCATAGCTGTGTAACGCATATTTGACGTATGAAAAATATAGCTGTGGGCTGCATATCAGAAAATGTATTGGACCATAAAGTAAAAACGCACCAAAAACTGGTTCATCATCAGGTGAATGCATCTTCAATAGTCAAAATAAGTAGAAACACAGACGAATGAAAATATCAGAAATTTCGCTACATTGGAAAGGAATTAATTAATTTGCTCCTAAAAAATCAAAATAGTCATTTTACACAAAATAATTGCATTGGCGATTCGACACGTAGATTCATGTTCTTTCTGCTTAGCAATAAGAACGTGTTAAAGCACGAGCAAATTAGCACATCAGCAGCATAGGCGTCGGCCGGTTTCTCGGATTAAGCATCAACCGGCACGGTTAGTACTTGGGTGGGTGACCGCTGTTTTAACTACAGTCTTAACTACAATATGCATTACACAGCTATATGCCAAAAAATGGGGGTGCTAGGTCCACTTATAAATTTCTGTGTTCAATAAATTGTATTAGGAAGGGTTCTGGAGAAATTATAACTAGAAATGGAAAAAATGAATGGAGTGGAAATTTTTTATCTCCGCTTCTCAATTATTATTCAACAATTTCACTATTTTTTATCTCCGTTTTTCAATTTTTTATCTGCCGTTTATTGCGAACCCTTCCGAAAGAACAGGTGATCACAAAGTTACGATTTTAAAAGAGAACATTCTGTGTATTAAACATTTTGTACCACTGAACTTGTTAAATTTTTGTGACGGCTACCTTCATGAGTATCTTAACATGTCCTCTCTGGACCTCGAATTATGTAGCAATGAAGCTACCAACAAACTCTCCTTTTGGTCTTGCGATTTTTTTTTTCGCAGGTTCAAACCTACGAATTTTATTTTTCGTAGGTTTTACCTGCGAATTCTTTCAAATGTGTGAACACGTACGAATTTTTTCCGAAGGTTTCAACCTGCGATTTTTCAACCAAACCTCCCAATTTCCATTTTTAACCTGCGATTTTTTAACTATACCTTCCAACTTCCCTTTTGGTCTTGCGATGGTTTTTTGGCAGATTTGAAGCTGCGAATTTAAACCTGCGAATTTTTTTCCGCAGGTTGAAACCTACGAATTTTATTTTTCGCAGGTTTGAACCCGCGAATTTTTTTTTGGCAGGTTTGAACCTGCGAATTCTTAGAACTTTCATCAGTAGAAAGCATATAAAATGATCGTCACAACAACTGGACTATAATGTAGAATTCGCAGGTTCAAGTTCGCAGGTACTTCACAGACATGCATATATGGACATGAGAATTCATCAATTCGTCTCTGTACACCGGTTATCGTTTCAATTAAGACATTCCTCTTTGTCTCAATTAGATGATGTAAATGGAAATTTAGCATTCCCCTGGAGCTATAATGTTTGGATGTCGGAAGCACGCTGAGACGCTGCAAACCACATTAGAATTATTCTCTTGAACGTTTTTGGATATGAATACTGCTCGTATTCGAGTGAATGCGAGTCAAAAAAAAAACTTATTCTTCAAAGCTTGCAGATCATTTCCATAGAAAGTTTTTCCATACCGATTATGCCTGCTATTTTAAATCCAATCTAATTTACGATTCATTCCACTAAACGTTTCCTATATGGTTAATGTTTTTAAACTCACAATGGAAAGATTGCGACCTTTTTATCTACTGATAGGTAAAAGTTCCCATAAAATAGGTAAAGTCCTTACGTTCGTGTAAGATATATGGAAATATTAATAAAAAGTTTTGAAGGGACCCAGAGATATAAATCGCAATTTCTCTAAAATCGAATGCCAAATGGTAATATCGTACCGGATTTTTGAGCGGACATGGGTTAGTATTTGCTATTTAAACTTAAAAATTCGGTGGTATATTTACATTTGGCAAGAATGTCAGCATTCGTTTAGAATGTAAATTCTGAATAATAAGCCCTGTAGTAGACTAGTTGTACATAGTATGGATCGATGGGAAAATGAGGGGCTTCGCACGATTCTTTGATTTTATACAGAGCTGAGGACAATGTTTGTGGCTTACCGTAGGGATAAATCTCCGGAGTCTTCTACCCCTCGCAATAGATACACATTCCGTACATGCCATTAATATAACCGCTACGTGATCTCCATTTAATTTTCCAGGAATTTGATATCCATTCATGTGGCCATTCGTATTCACATCAAATTAAAACAATTTTTCTTCTTCTTTTGTTGTTTCAAATTAGGTCTCCAATTATTCATACCCATGCTACTATCCCGGCCAGGAGCTAAGTATTCGCGTTATGTCCGGCGGTTGGTTGCACCGTGGCTCCATCGTTTGTCCATCGTGTAACGAAATATGCGGCGATTACTTTGAGCAACAGGGTTTGGAGTGTCGGATACGCGAAGAGGCTCCACCATCGAATAAGTATCCGCGAGACGATTTACAGTGCAATGCGAGAAATTGGCATATTAGTTCAGTGTTGTTGTTGATGTGTCTGTGTGTATCATTTATAAGATAAGTGCTTTTCTGAGACAATAACTGTTTTAGATTTATATATTTGATGATGTGATAATAATTTTTAATTTAATCGAAATGGAGACGGAGAAAAAAAATTATTGATAAAACTAAGTGGTTATGATTGAACGGAAGAGAAAAGAAGACGTGGAATGAAATACGGAATGGAATATTATTAGGATTATGAAGATGAAGTTAACTCTATATTTCCCGAGTATATTGGTGTTTTATGTTGATAACAAAAAAATTGAAAAAGAAAGAAAAAAAAGTGTTCAGTTTATAAGAGACGTATTTTAGAAAAAAAAAAGATTTAACAAAGAATGAAACATTATGATCCCGACGAAATCGATATATGAGTCAAGTGTAAAATTCTATCAAATTTGGTGTGTTATTTAACATAAAATTGTTTCTACAATTTTGATTTTCCAGTACGAAATCGAACCAGCAAACATCACGTTTCAGATGGAAACACTTTCTTTGTATATGTATATTTAATAGATAAAGCAACCCTTCTGAATGAAAATTGTTTCACGATAGACGCTTCCATTCCAAATTATTTTCTATCGATCGCTGCCAGCAACAACAGAAATATTTTTTAATCCTTCCGACTTCGGATTAACATAATCCTGAGCTTCCCATTCGTTATTTGTTTACCTATAGAAGAAAATAGGAATTTCGAACAAGATTGAAGTTTTGCCAGAGCGGAGCGAAGGAAGTGAATAGCTCTAGTTGGAATTTCCGATTTTCTTCCAGTGGTGAAATCCATTTGTGCACCGGACAACTGAAATACGACATATTTTGCCATGACTTTTGGTTATGAAATGTCAGGTTTTCCCGAACGATGTAATCAATAAAATAGTACATTTCGTACCTAGGACGCCTTCGCCTTCGGCTCTGTCTGGAAACTTCTCACACGCTAAAAAAAACTTTTAGTGCGTGGTACGAATAGCTGTCCGGTGCACAAAACATTGATCGTACCAAGCCAGGAAATGTCGATTTTTTCAGCACCAGTAGTACATAGAAATAGTACATTTCGTACCTAGGACTAAAAGTCTTTTTTAGCGTGTGAGAAGTTTCCAGACAGAGTCGAAGGCGAGGTCTGCAATCGAATGCGCTAAAAAAGACTTTTAGTCCGTGGTACGAATAGTATTTTTCATATCGGGTCCTAGGTATGAAAAATCCATTTCCTGCCAAAAATATTATCATCGAGTTGCATACAACGTTTTTCTCAATAAGATCAGTGAAAGTTTCACATTTCGACACTGAGTTGAGAAAACATCAATTTGTCAGACCATTTTTCAAAACAAAAGTGACAGTTCGGGGAAGAATATTTCAATTTTCTTTTCTGTAGAGAAAATAGAACTGTCATCAGGCAAAGAGTCAACAAAAATCGTTATTTTCTCATGGCCTTTTTGAGTGGAGAAAATATGGTTAATTACACAGCAAATATGAAATAGTGACTTGTTTACGGAGAAAAAAAAATCGGAAGGTCACAATTCACCTTGAAAAATGAAATAGACAAACAGCCCGAACACATTACAGATGAGCGATTGTAAAAAGTCTCCGAGCCAGTCCAAATCTTAAAAATTTATTTAATAAAAATACCCAGTCGTTCGAGCAATTTCTCTATTCGCTCGATTCACTTCCCCCTCCTACAGAGAAAGAAAAAAGCAACTTTAAAATCTCTTTACATTTTTTTGTGGGAGCTGTAGTTTCTTTACCCAGTGCGCTGAAAAGGATATTTCGGCACTGTCGATAGACTTAGTATTCCAACCTTTTGCAAATCTATTTTCGGAGTTGGTTTTAGTTCATGCCAAGCCAAAGGTCAGCGAGTTATTTCTGAAAAATGATAGGCAGAGATAACCGGTTTCACATTCGCATTAATTACAGTGTGCAAGAACGGACTATTTCCATCCAGTTTGATGTTAATCATTCAACATGAGACATCGACAGTGAAACATATTCAAATTACGTATGAATATTGAATAATAATGTGGATATAGCATGTGAGACAAGTTGGTTGAATACCGTTGAAAATTTCACCTCCTTTATATCTCACACTGTGCAATCCAAGATTATATTTTCTTAGAAAATGACTAAGAAAATTTAATATTAGTAGGAAAATTAGAAAGGCGGAGGATGAATCGCCACGACGTAAACGTATTATACGTTACGTGTACCTATAGAAATATGTTATAAGTTGTACAGACGATTCATAACATATTTCTCTACGCATAATAAATATGACGATTTTCCAAACCCTTTTTACATAATTCCATTAATTCTCTCGCTCAGAGTCTCCTGAATTAAGTATCTTCGTTTCTATTGGCAGAGCGGGTAATTTTAATGTAACAAAATGTTCAGTTTATTCTTCATCGAATTTATAACTAGATTCTGCTGCATTGCCTGTAGCGGAAAATGATAAAATAGAAATGTGTTTGGAGTGAAAGAATTTCTATCTCAGAAGATCTAATTCATAAGATTAAAAACAATTGGTTTCGTACTAACATAAACCATAAGTTTCGACAAAATAAAAATGGATGAGAAAAACAAAACTAGCAGAAGTTTTGCATGTTGAATCCTCAATTGAACCGAGGTTTATAATACCTTTCAATTCAGTGGAATAGATGCTTTGCCGAAATCTGTGCGCAGTGCGCACGTATCTGTGCGTAATTTCTTTTTAATTTTTGATATTTTTTAGCAAAAATGAGTGGACCATCTGAAAAACAACTGAAGCAAATTCCTATCTAAATTTAACTGATGTCTACTATATTTGGAAAACGCCCAAATGTGGGCTTTTCAGTGAAGCATCACTCAACCAAAATGTTTATCACGAATTATGACAAATATGCTATGTTTTGGTTCTAAGTGTTAATGTATCCCTATAATGTTCACCTGACTGGCTATACATTATCAAAATAACCGAATTTGCAGTAAACATTTTTCTATTTCCGTTGAAATTTGTATTTCGTTTCGATTGAAAATTAAAAGTAAAATTAGATGTGTGGGTCGCCCAAATTATCGACGGTTAAATTTTCATTCCTCTACGTTCGTTTTCGTTTAGACAAAAAGCAAAACGCATGTAATTTATTTGTATCCTTTTAGGACAGTAGATTTTAATTCATAATTCCAATATTGTTCTTCAAATAAATTAGAAATTTGTAAATATAATCAAAGATGAATAAATATTTGTTTGTAAGTACTTAACGCAACTCTGTTTTATTTACCTCTCAATTACGTGGACACAAGTGTCCTGAATGAAGCTGAACTATAGGTTTGTTCCAAGGCCATATGAATTGTCAAATTTCATCCAAAGAATCATAACCTCAATAATATTTCTGTGTAAATCGCGTAGGCGACGTTGCTCGATTTATATGAAATATCACTTAAGCAACGTTGCCGTGGATGAAATTGTCGTTGTTCGGGTTGTCAAAGTTCGTGTTTACAGTTACTTGTAACAAACCTATAAAAGTAGAAATTGCAAATATTATGGACAATACATCGGTTAGTCATGGAGAAAAAACCAACTGCATCGAAAGGTAGTTCCAATTCGTATCACAAGATTTGCCAGTTTATGTAGGTCAACTGTACGTTACGTAGATTTTACTGAGACCAAGATTTCGGGACAATGACAACATTTAAGAACGAAAGTTTTACTTTTCGTCACCGAGGTGAGTAATAGTTATTTATGTAGGTTTTCCACTTATTCCGAAGGAAAACTCGTACGTTTAGAAAAATGATCTTTACATGCTACATGCGTCGAAAACCGTACTTTTCATGTTTCAATCACTTCTTTCGACGCCCTTAGCATGTAAAATCCATTTCATAACTCGGGATAAAAATGAAAAGTCTCGTTTTTGTGTGTTTATTGACCTCGGCTTCGCCTCGGATCAACAAAATTCACACGAAAACTCTACTTTTCATCTTTCTATCTCTAGTCATGTACATAACTATTAATGGAGAAGACTTACAAAAATAGTAAATCGTTCACTATGACCAAACATTAATTGAATTATAACACGTTAACTAGATGTAATTCATGGAATCCAAAAATTTATGCAACAGAGTGATAAATGCTTTTTTAGGGACTAGATGTGTAGATTGTCACTCGAGGTAGGAGGCCGATCATCACATAAACTCGGCGATAAAGAGTTAAATCAAACGTTGTTCTCAAAAAATGCTACCAAAGTTTCACTTTTCGTCGCAGAGTCGAGAAAATAAGTATTATTGAATCGATGTCCTACTCATTAAATTAAACACAAAACAAAAAAAATTCAATTTTCTTTGGACAGCTGTGAACTGCTAAAACATAATTTGCTATTTGCTTCTCGTCGTGCAATGACCCATCTTGTTCCATAGGGACACATTTCATTAATGAGGAGCAAAGTAAATAGGACACTGAGTGAATTTACAGTATTTTTACAGTACTGTTTTGCACATGTTTCTCTGTTTCTCTGATTTTTCTCAAATTGTAAGTTATTTTAAGCAGCAGATGTGAGAGATCGGGAAAACGGAGAAGTACAGGGAGAAGCGCAAGAACAGTTTAGATACGGAAGTGGTACTTTTTACGTGTGCGAGACAGTAGTAATGAAGCTAACATCAATGCAATAAAACATCATATAAAATTCCAACAAATTTATCGTTGAAGCACACGATTTTAAAGAAGTTCTTGTCCATAAATACACTCATTAATAGGTTATATTGATAGCCGCTGTGAAAAATGCCATAAATTTGTGAGAAAGAAGTAAACACGCGCTAGGGACCCAGGTGTATACAATACATAACGGAAGAATATATTAGTGATATTAGTGCTCTGTTTGAAAACGTTGCACGTTAATTCGAACAGTTAATTTACTTCTAACTGTTATAAATTAAAAGCGCTTTTCTTCCATTTTTTATTTGAAATTATGTCTTTAAGATGTAAATTTTCCCGCTACGACACTGTACTCGTGCCTATTATATCACTTATCCCAGCCCAAATCTTTGCCGAGGTGGAAAACATTGACTTGTCTTTGCTTCTAAATTTCCGTTTTCTTGCCATTTATGTTGTATAGCAGGGGGAAGAGGAAAATAGTACGGAGAATTTTTTAAAACAATCCGTGTGCAATACCCGAGCGTAAAATATCATCAAATATGAGAATAGAAATGGGTAGAAACCAATAACGTTTATGTAAATCGATTCCTGAACTGTAAAGCGAAGTGCAGGAATTGCAGAAAGTATACAAGTAACATTATTTATCGACACAGATGCATAAACATGTGAATTTTGTTTTATTATATACAGTGGCTATGACTGACATCTTAAAACCAGCAAATGGAAATTTAATTTTTAGATGTTTTTGGGTTTTCCCAGTGTTGTAAATTTTTTTTTTTTTTTTTTTTTTTTTCAAAAACACCTTTATTGGTATGAACAGTACAATCTTAACTATTTGTTAATTTATTACTAGGGTTGAGTTGTACTATCTTCCTTTTACTTGCGTAATTAGAAGAAAGTAAGACTTGTGTGGGTTTTACGACCCAATGGTCGAGTCCCTATGCGGTGTGCTGTTTTCATCCTTCATGTCAGTTCGTGGGGTTTAACACGTTTCAGCCTCCTTATTTCATTTGTTATATCTAGTAATAAGATGGCTTCTACGTTGGTGTGGTGAAGCAGTCTTTTTTCGTGTTTGATGGCGTTTTCCCGAATTACATCGGCAACCCATTGTATTTTTAAATCTTTGTGAATTTCTTTGTTTGTCACGTAACGATATGCGTTGGTGATCATGCGAAGAAAGTTGTTTTGACTTGTTTGGATGATATCTGTGTTTGATTTTTTAACACAGCCCCAAAGAGTAGAGCCGTACATCCAGATAGGTGCGAAAATTGATTTGTAAATCAATCTTTTACAATACAGGTTAAGTTTAGAGTTGTATCCGACTAACCAGTACATTTGTCTCGTTTTGTGTTTGATTTGCTCAGCTTTTTGCTTCACATGATGTTTCCAGTTTAGTTTGTTGTCCAGGTTTAATCCTAGATATTTAGCTGACTCTGCCTGCGGAATAGGAATCCCATTGAGGTAAATGCGGAGATTGCTGTTTATGTGACGCAATGCGAAGGTGACGTGATTAGATTTTGACTCATTGAGTTTTATTTTCCAATCGATGGTCCACTGATTTATTTTATCCAAAGCATTTTGTAAATGTTTAACTGCCTCCGACTGCGATGTATCTGTTGCCATGATCGCTGTGTCGTCTGCGAAGGTTCCAATGAAAGAGTTTGTGGTTACAGGTATGTCAGCAGTATATATAGTGTATAAGAAAGGTGCCAATACACTTCCTTGTGGTACTCCTGCTAGTATTGGATAGAAGTTTGAATAGGTTTCTTCGTCTTTTACTCTGAACGTTCTCTCCGATAGGTATGATTCAAGCAGTTGACAGTAGTTGCCTGGAAAGAGTGTACTCATTTTATATGTGAGTCCTTTGTGCCACACTTTATCAAATGCCTGTGATACATCCAGGAATGCTGCCGGGCAGTACTCCTTTTTTTCGAATGCACTCTCAATTTTAGTAGTGAGTCTATGAATTTGTTCAATTGTTGAATGGTTGTTTCTAAAACCGAATTGAAAATCGGGGATTTTCACCAAAGGTTTTAGTCGTTTTATCAGCAACTTCTCGAATATTTTTGAGATTGTGGGTAGCAGTGAGATCGGCCTGTACGAGGTTACTTTTTCTGGCGGTTTATCTGGTTTTCTTAGCATAATTACTTGCGCAATTTTGAAGCTTTTTGGTACATATTTGAATTTAAGGCATGCATTGAACAGATATGTAATCATGTACACCGCATGTGCTGGCAGTTCTTTCAATACTCCTGGTGCTAATTCATCTATACCTGGAGCCTTTTTCTTGTTTAGTTTATCTATTTCTGTTGCAATTTCATATGGAGTGAATTTTTTGAACTTTTTGTCAGGTTGGTAGGTTGGTGTTGTATCTACATTTGATTGTATGTCATTGTGAGGTTGAAAGACTTCTGCAAGATGTTTTGCAAAGAATTCCGTTTTTTCAGTATCCCTTCGTAACCAAATACCTCTGGAGTCTTTTATGGGAGGGATTTGGACGCATGGGCGTTTGAATCGTCTCGTCGCTTTCCATAGAGAGTAGTCTCTATCTTTACTCGAACTTAAATTACTTAGGTAGTTTTCAAAACTTTCTTGTCTATACTGCTTTGTAACTTTATTAACTCTGTTACTAATATTGTTGAAGATTCTTTTGTCACTTTGGTTTCTGCTCCTATGCCAAAGTCTTCTCGCTTTTCTCCTTTCCTTGATAAGCTCTCTTATTTCGGCTGGATAATTGATTTCGTGAATAAGTTTTTCTTTTGGTTCCGGAGTTGCTGTTCTTGCCGCAATTTGCAGAAGATTGATAAAATTTTCCGTTTGTAGATCAAGCTCCTGTTTTGATTTCAGGCTAGCGTTGAGGTTGATTGACTCTTCAACTAAATTTCTGAAGAGTTCCCAGTCGGTGCATTTGTTAGTTAGATTTTCTTTTTTCTTTTTTAGTATGACTGTAGCATTGAGATTAAGAATCACTGGTGTATGATCTGATGTCAGGTCCACCATGTTTACTACTTCCATGTTGTTGTGTGATATTCCTCTTGAAATGAAGAAATCCAATAGATCTGGTACCTTTTTCTGGTCTGTAGGCCAGTACGTTGGCTTACGGCCGGAGTGGTAACTACAGTTTTCTTTTTTGATTGCGTTTAGAAGACCGTTGCCTTTAACCGGAGTTATCAGCCTCGCTCCCCATGCTGTGTGTTTCGTGTTGAAGTCACCTCCAATGATGAACCTTTGGCCCAATATTCCGAAGATTTCCATCCATTCTGAATATATTGGAGTAGATTTTGGTGGGCAATATGCGGCAGCTATATTTACATCTTGATTGTTGAACTGAATTGTAATTACAGTCGCTTGTATAAACTCTTTCTGTATGCTGTTTTGTGTATGATATTTTATATTTTTTTTAATGATTATCGCTGAGCCTCCCCTGGCTCTTTCGTTCGGATGATTTGTCCAGTGGACTTCAAAACCTTTAATTGTTATGTGACTTTTGTCGGTGAAATGTGTTTCAGATATAAAAGCAATATCTATGTTGTTTATTCTTAGGAAAATTTCCAACTCTTGAGCCCTAGCGTTGAGCCCATTTGCGTTCCAGTTCATGATGCGCAGGAACTTGCTTATCATTTTTTGTTTTTGTTGACTTTAGTTTTTTGGGCAGTCGGTTTGTTTTCCAACTTTGCCAATCGGTTTGACAAAAGTCCAATACTTAGGTCAATATTGGTTTTTAGTTGTGTGAGCAATGACAGTATATCTGCGTTTGACGGCTCGTTCGTTTCAGAGTTTTCAATTTTGTTTGATATTTTATTTTCTTTATTTTCCAAATTTTTTGTGACCTGCGCGAAAGTTAGTCCTTTTTTGACTTCCTTGTATTTTGTTGTAACTTCTAAGTTTTTTTCACTGAGCCGGTTTACTACCGACTTGGTTTGGTTTTGATTTTTGATTTTTTTCTGATATGTTGGACAACCTTTATAATTTGCTGTGTGTCCTTCATTTTGGCAAAGGACACATTTCGGAGTTACGTTTGGTCTCTTCGTACAGGCGCTTGTAGCATGTTTTCCGGCACATTTGACGCAAACTGGATTTCTCGTACAAAAATTTTTTGTATGTCCTAGTTGCTGGCAGTTTATGCACTGAGGGATGGATTTTATTTGTTTGGGAGGTTCTACTGTTATCTTACAGTGTAGAATGTTTTTAACAGCAAAAATCTCTTTATTGTTTTCTTTTTGTTTCAATTCAATTAGGAATAGAGGAAATTTTTTTTCCTCTGTAGTTCCGTCTTTGCCTTTGGTTTTTTTAACTATGTTTGTGATTTTAGTAGGCTCGTGGCCTAACTCAATTAAATCATCTGTTATTTCTTTTACATCACACGATGGATGTAATCCTCTAATGACTGCACGAAAGCTTTTTTCACTTTTTAACTGGTATGTATAATATTCAATACCTTTGAATTCACTTTCTTCGGAACTTTGATTCTCAATGAATTTTTTGACTTTCCTGTAGTCTTCTTCGTTTTGCAGAGTGACTTTTACGTCATTGCTGGCGACTGATTTGAACTGTGCTGTTGTAGCCATTTCCAAAATTTTTTTGCTGAATTTGTTAAAATCGGTTACATTGCTTACATTAAAAGGTGGCGGCAATGGCGGGTTTGGATTTTTCTGGTTTGATTCCGTTAATTTCGGTGATTTTTCTTTGGTGGATGAATTTTTTTGGTTGTTGTTTTTACGTCTTCTTTTAACTGATTGAGTTTTAAATGGATCAATTTCTTTTTCCAAATCACTTTCATCTGTGGTATAGACGATTTGTTTTCCGTCATCTCCAGATTTTAAATGATCCGTTATAGCTTTTTGTAGTGAATTTTCTAGCTCAGCTATCTTTTTCTTTAGCTCGTCATTTTCAGCACAAAGTTTTTGAGCTAAATTATTGTTTTGTATTAGCAGATCATATTCTGATTGCTTAATTTTAACACTGGGTTCATTTTTTGGCGATGAGCCAAACATTTTAATTTAATTATTTATGATTCACAATGTTATTGACACTAAACTATGTTGCATATGAACACTATTTATTGCGCAGTGTTGTAAATGTTAAATGTCATGTGGCAATGACAGACGTATTAAATTAATGTTATTTGTCAACATTTTTAAAGCGAAAATTTTGTCGAAAAACTCAAATTTCTTATTCCGGCTGGTTTCAGAGTGTTAGTTACTGTAAATTGGAAACTAAGAGCCTATAGAGAAGTAAGAGCCTATAGTTGAGAAACAAGGTTTTCAAAAGCTTCATCATCTCGTGGTAGCCGCTCTGTCAGCTAGGAATATTGTTTAGTCTCAATCTATCAAGTATATAGTCATAAATGAAAGGAAGCATAAGGTGAGTGGGCCAGTATTAGTCGTTGCATACTCTGTCAGTATTAGTCGTTGCAACATCTGCTTGTATCAGTCGGTGTACCTAATGCAAGTCGAGACTGATGCACGTGTTTTATTGCACGAGGTTTTACTTTGGAGGTAGTTCAGGTCCCTTAACTGACAAATTTCAGTTGGTTTCATTTTTCGATGGAATTTCGGACGAACACAAAAGTATAATCGGAAGAAATCTTTGCAATGATCTTGATACATCACTGCCATATGTTTCATTGTCACTGTTAGACATTTGAAATATTCCGAGAAAACCTAAGTATTCATTTAAAGCTACTGTTCGTGATCTTAGTTTAAATAATGAAGAAAATATTGAGCATTTCGTTTCTAGCGTTCTTATGGCGTTTGGTGACTGCGAAAACTGAACTTTTTCATGGGTGATTTGGGTGGCGATAGAAGGGTCTCTGTTTTTCTATATATTACGTTTTGTAACTAGTGGTGAAATGGGTTTACTTTTCACCACTACTTCTGAACCATTAACCCTAAAAAAGATTCGCTTCGCTCCTTTGATAACATCGCATCTAGTGCCAAAAACTTACGCTTTTCGCACAAAGTTGCATGAATTACTATTAAGAATTAACAAGATTTTTTTAAAACAAATACAACTTTCCTCGCCGATATAAAATCTTTTCTTCAAACTTCAACAATTATTTTCTACAAAGAAATATAAACATGCGACATTTACTGGAAATTATCAGAGAAAGATGAACATTCTGCAACTGGCATTCCCGTTTCTCTCTTTCGAAAGTCTCCCAAATTACAAGTGCATCGTCGAAGACCTCCGGTGATAATAGAACTGATCGTATTTGTGGTGATGGTTCCGGAAATGTATCAGCCTATGAATCAAAAATGGAAACGTCTAGTTGTGCTGCTCCTGTTTTGAACCAGATTGACGAGTAGCCGTGAAGAAGTATTGTTATTTCGAACATTGGGAAAGACGTTTCGGCTGAGCCACGGCAGAGTAAAATAAACCAGGCAGGAGCGGTTCATTTTCGAAACGTCAAATAAGGAACTTATACAATGTATGAAAATGAAGGCAAATGAACACTGACCTAAATTGAAATAGCTTCTTCAGCTATTGTGTTGATGATACCGAATTGGAACGTGTGTCTAATATGACGGATCTGGGTGTAGTATTGGATCCCCATCTTGACTTTAGAGCCCACATCGACAATAAGATAGCGAAAGCCTACTCTATGCTTGGTTTTCTGAGAAGGATCTGCGCGGATTTTGTTAACTTGAAGTGCCTGACATCCATTTACAGCGCTCACGTCAGGTCTCATCTCGAGTACGCGTCTGTGGTTTGGAGCCCCGCGTCTGTGTCACTTAGCAACTCAATCGAATCGATCCAGAAACAGTTCGTCATGTTTGCACTCCGGCGGTCGGTCAGAAGGGATTCTAACTTTCGGCTCCCACCATACGACGAGAGACGTAAAGTTTTGGGACTTGACCGTCTTTCTGATAGACGCATTCTGAGTCGTGTGGTTTTTTTGTATGACGTTTTAAAGGGAAGGGTTAGTGCACCTGATCTTTGCGCCCAGTTTGACTCTTACCGTAATGCGCCATCTCATTCCTACGGACTTCGTGTGATTGATATGTTTCGCCCACCCCAGCACAGGACCGATTATGGCTTCAATGAGCCAATAACTGCGAGTTGCAGAGAATTCGAACCTTTCAAAGCAATTTATGAGAACAGTTATACTCGCCAAGATTTTCGTTCCAGGGCAAGATCGCTGATCACATCATCTACTTGACTCGTCCTGCACAAACTTTTCGTTTCTCACCACGATTATTGCAATGGTCACGCTGTTGGACATGAAAATAGTCTTGCGGTATGGCTCATTTGGCACATAGTGTACTACATAAAGCAGAGGGTGGTTACGACTCCGACGGGTCGACTGGGTCGTTGCCGCTTCCGCGTTGCTGGTTTCGTTTCGGCTCACATGCTAATTCGTTTTAACTTACACGCATTGTCAGCATAGCTTCGTTATTGACTAAATTTTGTAAATTTGTATTCTTTATGAGGCCGTTTGATAATAAACTGTTCAAAATAAAATAAATAAACATTTTATTCGCAAAAAATGTAGGGCTACTAGATTATTCTAACTTTACTCTGTCGTGGCTGAGCACTTGAAAAAATATTTATCGAACAAGTTGAAGATTGCAAAAGATAAATTGAGTGTGTCCCTATTGTTGCCGTCTAACAGGTCCATTGATAATTTGAGCTTTTTTCAATACAAAGTAAAGATACCCGAAGCCGTTTACAGCAGGGCCTACTTTTTGGAAACTAATTTCTTGAATTTCTTGAAATTTCTCGAATTTCTCGAATTTCTTAAAATTTCTCGAATTCGAGAAATTCGAGAAACTTCAAGAAACTCGAGAAATTAGTTTCTTGAAATTTCTTGAATTTCTCGAAGTTTCCCGAATTTCTTGAATTTTCTGGAATTTCTTGAAATTTCTCGAATTCGAGAAATTCAAGAAACTTTGAGAAATTCAAGAAATATTTCTCGAAATTTCTTGAATTTCTCGAAGTTTCTTGAATTTCTCAAAGTTTCTTGAATTTCTCGATTTTCTCTAAAAGTTTCTAAAAAGTAGGCCCTGGTTTACAGTGTTTCCAAAATTTTGGCCTGCCAATGTTTATGTGCGGGATTTTGTTTTAAAGAAGCGTAAGACTCAGAGTGTGACAAAAAAATATTTTTTGGATTCGTTGTAATGTAGACGCTTTTTAGCAGAATGATTTGGACCGCATCGTTTCATTTGATTCCTGATTTCTTTGGATTGTAATTGAATTTTTGCTTTAAATTGTTCTCATTGCATTTTGTCTTATATTTTTGGAAATTTTTCTTTTGTGTTAGTACTGATTTTTTGATGCGTAATTCGTTTTTTTCGAAAAAATTGCTGTTCTTTACTATAATCGTGTATTTGTAAGAACTACTGATGTCGTCAGTTAGCATTTAAGTGCCGTTGACGGAAAATAAATAAATAAATAAAAGATAATACCATAAAAACCCTTCAAAAACAGGAGAAAATATTTTAATGTTACCTTGTTTCTCAGAACAAAATGTGATGCAATAACAATATACCATCCCATCGTATTGCATTTTATAATAATATGTTTGTAATGAGCAACTACCTAAGCCCTATAACATCGAATCGAATTGAAACAAACAACAATATTTCTTTTCTAAACTCAGTGACGAAAATTAAAACTTTCGTTGCCTTTTTTGACGAAAACGTTGCATGTTTTTTGCTGTGATAACTGTTTTTTTAGGTACACGATGTTAATTGCATCACTCGGCCTGCGACCTCGAGTGAATATCTACACAGTTATTGCCTAAAATAGCATAAATTTATCACTCGGCTACATAAATAACTAATAAATGTATCCAATTTCCTGGCAGTCACGGTATTTATTTCCGGTTTTTATAACAAGCACAGTGAATTTATATAAATATTTTCCGTTTAATGGAAAATACAATATTTCGTCAGTTGGGTCCGGGAATCACTGAAAAATTCCCATAATTTGATTTAAATGTAAAACATGTACTATAAGAATAAAAATGCACAAAACCATTAAAGGGGTTTAGGTTACACATTCGAATGGGACCTGGCGGGCAGCACTGAGTTGTGTTTTAATAAATTTACCTCAGTGTTGCCATTATATAAATAAATATCTAATGTGTAATGTCTAGTTTCCTCTTACCAAAAAAGTAAGTGAGAGAGCAAGCTGTCAAATAAACAAAGGAAAAATTGAAAAAAATTCAATTTTGTCTCCATTTACATGACAGTTGTAAAATAGAACAAAAGAACTGTCACGCAAACGGAGTGGAAATTGAATTTATTTCAATTTTTTACTTCGTTTACGTGACAGTTCCTTTGTTCTATTTTACAACTGTCAGGTAAACGGAGGCTAAACGGAGTGCTCTTTTTAAGTGGAAACTATACTTAAGTATTATATATTCACAAACGTCTTCGCCAATTTAATAATTGTAGTTTTTTTGCTAGATTTGTCTGCTCGTGTCTGGTTTACTATATTATGTCGTTGAGTTTTTCCAAGTTTCGATAAACACGATCTTTGACAACACGAACACAGGCTATTTAATGCATCAATACTCTCTCAAACAAACAACTACAATTTATTAAGGTGGCAAAGACGTTTGTGAAGCAGAATTTTTCATACCAAGGCAGCTTTCTGAGAGCTGCCTTGCTCAAGCTTGTTTTGCCCCTAATTCGATTTTTTCTGCATCCATTTATCTACATAATCTGCATGCCCTACCCAAAGTCTAACCCAAACCCAAACTCTAACGAAATTGATTCTCAAAAATGTAAGAAATGTACCTAGTGTCGAGAATTACATGGCTCGTTGTTAGGACAAATCAAGAAGGCGGGTGGAATGAAATCAATCGAAGAAAACAGAGAAAAATGTTAGTCACAAATTGCATAAAGAAGGAATACATCAGATTGTTGAACAAGAGGTTCAGGGGACAGCATCCCCAAGTGCATTGTTTCATTTTGTATAATCCTAAATTCGTAGATTTATTGACAAAGGGAACAAGGGCAGGAAGGATGGCTATTTCGGTGAAATAGTTTTAGATGTGAAACAGTTAAAATGGATGTGAAAAATGTTGAATTACGTCATAAAATAGAAAACACCAAAAATGACTGGAGTCAACGCACTGTCTAGCACCAAAGCTGACCTTGACGTCACTCAAATATAGGGCTGAAACGATCAAAGTTGGCTATTCTTTTTCATACAATGGTTATCAAAAAATTAAAAAAAAAAAGGCAACAGGTGTGTTCTTGGCCTTTTAATTGAGTGATGTCAAAGTCAGCTTCGGTGCAATAATCGTCACAAAAAAGCGTAATATTTTCCTTGCAAAGTTAAATAATTAGGCCAATTCTCTCGTAGATTCCGTCACAGTGTGCTGATTAATTTGCCGCTTTATCTTGCCCCGATTGAAACTTATTAAATGCCTATTACAAGCTGCACCCCCTGGAAACTCAATGCCGAGTCTTGACTTGTGTGATGTGGGGCTGCGTAATTATACGTAATTATGGAAGTGGGTGAAATAAAAATGTTGAATTCAAACAGAAAACCAAATCTCTTCACTCTTTTTTATATTTCGTTCAGATTACATTTTTAGAAAAGGCTGAAAGCCAAATTTTTTTTGGAATATTCTCTCGTCCCTCGAACTCGTTAATTTTTTTAATTGATCGTAGAAGCTACTTTCAGAGTCCCAATAGATTCATCGACACTTACAACCTTTGATTTGGTGCAGCATCTGTGCTTATTGAAGTGAGGCTTCGTTAAAAACATCAGCAAGCATTTGTTGCATTTAATTCGGTTCTCTCTTTCGATATGTCGCATTCGATGAGCTTTGATATGGCCCTTCGTTTTGAACCATCTATAACACACGTCACATTTGAATGGTTTCGTGCCACGACCATAGTGGCATTTGTATATTTTATTTAAAACGGCTTGCGGCAATAACCGATAAATCTCGTCACTGTCATTACCTGTGCTAGAGTGGTCCGCCGCCTCATATTGTGTCTCATCGGTACTCTCATCTGAAGTCAACCTCCCCACATCAGATGGTCGTAAATCATCCATCAATGAAAGTAATTGTGGTGAGACTTTAACTTTACTGTCCTCAACAGTTATTTCCTCCGTAACAGTGAAACAATTCATCTCCGGGTAGTTAAAATTCATTGTTTCATGTGGTTTAATGTCAGGTACATCTTCAGTCATGGTGCTGCTGCTTTCACTTGTCGTGAATTCTTCTTTTTCGATTGGATCCGACATCTGACGCACAAATTTGACTATTGAATCTTCATACTTTCTTTTAAATGCATATGCAATGTCCAGCTGTCCAGAGCATGGCTCACAAATGTACTTTGGCAGTTGATGTTCCAGGTTCTAATTGAAGACACGGAAAAAATATTATTTTACTAATAGATCAGTGTCAAATAACGGCTTTTCTCTCAAAATAGTGTCAAATTAGTTGTCAATTTCACAAAGCTAACCTCAAACAATGACAGCTCCATATAAATTTTTCTAACATTGTGGTTAGCTTTGTGAAAATGACAGCTCATTTGACATCTCAAACGACATTGACAATTGACTTTTGACTATTGACTGAAGCAAAGGCTCTATACCAGGCAAAAGTTGACCGATTGCGTTTTCAAAAGTTTCGCGCACAATAAAAATCCATATGACGATCATTCATTTGTTGTCTATATAAGCGGCGGATGTAAGGAATGAATCCGACGTTTAACAATCGGTCAACTTTTGCCTGGTATAGAGCCTTTGACTGAAGTAAACATTGTATGGGCTATTTTTGAAAGTGGACTTGGTCGCGTCTTAGCTATACATTCAACCGAATATGTCCTTTGACCTGAAATTTTATATTCGCAAGTTGTCTAGTGGTGAAGGTGGTTTTTTCTGCAAAATTGACGTTGTTATAGTCGATGGAAATTTTATGTTCAATGTCTTGTAATAACACAAGGAAGATGGTCGAATTACCAATAAACTGAATTTCGTGTAAAATTAATTGTTCGTCGTTTTATAATTCGAAGCTCTACAGTAATCGACGTTGACATTAATGGTCCTTCGAGCAGGATGGATTAACGGATTAACGGATTTACAACCCGAAAAACGAAAAATTGGTGAAGAATAGCTGAAACTACGTCAAATTTGGTGTGGTACCTGTTGCTCAAAAGATCATCGAACAAATTGTTACCATCATCTGATCTGGGGAATCAATTGCATTGTTGGTTTTAAGCGAGACAATTTTCCATTGATGGTTGTTCGTGATTTTAACGAAAAGCAGTTGTTAGGTTCGCACAATTGAGGTTATGTCGTAATGGATGTGGTGTGATCCGGTGTCGATGTTCATTGTTCAATGTGGTTATTTCATCATCTGTGTGCAGAGTGAATCGTTAAAATGAACAAATTGCTTAATCATCGTGCATCACATCAACGCTCAATTTATCGCTTGGAAACATTGTCAACGGTTTTCGACGAGAATTCAACAGTGGGAGCGTTAAAGTTGAATTTAGAATTGCTGGAAGATTATTGGATCAAGTTCCAATCCGTACAGCTGACCATTGAAGACAAAACAGCTGACGATCAAATAAAGGAAGCTGTACAAGTAATGATTGAAGACAATGGAATTGACAACCAGCAGTATCCGAATCGAAGTGACAATGTGAAATTGGACCCAAATTGGAAGTGCCTAAATTTGATGGATCTTTCGCTAATTGGTTGACGTTTCGAGATCTATTCACCTCGATGGTTCTCAACCAGGCTACATGAATGGAAAAAAACTTCAATATTTGAAGCCAAATGTAAAAGGCGAAGCTGAGGATATCGTCAGCGAATATAAGATTACTGATGCCAACTTCGAAGCTGCTTGGACAGCTTCGGGAGAAAGATACGATAACAAACGTTTTCAAGTCAAAGCACATTTATCAAACCTCTTCGATCAAGAGGCTATGGCGTGTGAAAGTGCAGAAGCGTTACGGTTGTTGTTACGAACGACACAAAAGTGTTTGCACTCGTTGAATTCGTTGGGTGGATCAACAGATACTTGGGATTGGTTATTGGTTCATCTGACAACTTCAAAATTGGATCCGAAGACAAGACGTTATTGGGAACTCAAATATACGTCGAAGGAAGTGCCAACATGGCAAGAATTGATTGCAGCGCTTGAAATTCGCTGTAACGCTGCTCGAGTCTGAGGAGAGCAATTGACGGTCATTGTTCATTTCAATTTGTTGAACCAAGGTGAGGAGTATGTAGGGAATAATATGGACAAAACGACTGGGACAGAATTTGTTTTTATGTCAATTGACAGACGATGAAGGAAATAGAAATTTTATGTTCAATGTCTTGTAATAACTCAAGGAAGACGGTCGAATTACCAATATACAGAATTTCATGTAAAATGAATTGTTCGTCGTTTTATAATTCGAACCTGCAGTAATCGACGTCGACACCACATGCTACACTAGTCACTAGTGGTACACTAAGGGTATCTTTTATTGGTATGTCATGGACAGTGTCACTCTAGATCTACTCTAAACAAACATTGATTATTTGTAAATCGATAAGTTATTATGTTTTTAATGTATGTATACAACGCACTACAAGCGTACACTTTCAATCCGAGGTAACAGAAACTTTATTTCCAAATTTCAATTTTATTTCTCACCTACATTCTTCATTAGCAAATTTCAAACGTTTTTTTTATTTTGCATCACTCAAAACTTATTGCCATATGGGCTTACCGTTTACGAGAAATATTCGTAGAGATCAAAAAAGAAGATCGTTAAGTTGTTTCTCTTTTTTATTGCATGATCAATTCTCTCAGCGAATCGCGCCATTCTCTGTATTATTTATGTTCTGTAACTGTCTGATATCGGCCAAGAAATTTTATTTTTGAATTACTTACAATTATTGTGAACTCCTTCAACATATGAACTATGGGCAATGCTTCAATGTTATCCGATTGCAGTGGAATCAATTGCTCGCTGTTATCCAAACACACACGACAAATGATCATTTTAACTAAATATTGTGACGGTTCAATGTTTGAACATATTTGCAAAACTGTCTAATATTTTGTTCGTTTTGTTCTCTACTCGGTCCGTGTTTATACTTTACTGCATCGTAATCACTTTTCTTATTTCTCTACGAGTGGTTCACACAATAGTATGTTGTGTTACAAGTATTGTAATGTTGATTTTTTCAGCACTAGACCCAAGTTTTCCTTACGAGCGGAGCGAGTAAGGAAAATTGGGTCGTGTGCTGAAAAAATCTCATTACAATACGTGTAACACATCATGCTTTGTGCCAACCGAGAATTGAAATAGACAAATGCACAAAAATTCAGAATTTTCATTGTAAACAATCACTCTTCGAATTTGATCGATCACGTTGCTTTGCATTTTTTTAAAACGAATGCTGTAATAACTCATACGAATTTCATTTCAACACTGGTTTGAGTGTTGTAATAAGCCATGAAAACGGGTGTTGTAATTTTGGACATTTCAATCTAGTTATCGATATTGAAATCCGTCGTATTTCAATTCTCGGTGGCACAAATTTGTTTTTAAAAGTGGCAATTGTTAGTCAGGAGTATTGCGAAGAATAATATTCAAGTTTTTAAAGTTATAAATCGAGTTTGTTTGGAATTCTGACACTAATAGGGGTAAACCATTACGGTTCGTAAAATTAGTGAGTATCGCAATTTCGTGAACTTTTGACATTTATTTCATACAGCATTCAATGCAACTTTTTCTAAATGCAAAAAGAATTGAATACAGACGATTCATGGATTACTTCGGGGGAAGAAACAATTTTGAGATCTCGAAAACAAAAGTAAAATTGACAAATTTATCAACCTCAAAAATATGTTGTCGATTTATATGCATTTTTTATGCATAGCCAAAGAAGACAGGAACAAGCAACGTAATATATGTCTTACAAGAAAGTTGAACTTTTATGTGAGACAAAATATTAAGTTGCTTGATCCTGTCTTCTTTTGCTATGCATAAAAAATGCATGAGAATCGACGACATATTTTTGTGGTCGGCAATTTTGTCAATTTTTATCTATATTTTTGCATGACAAAATTAGGTTTTTTTTTCACCGATGTTATTATAAAGATGAACATATTTGTATAAAATGATAAACATTTGGTGTGATAAAAAAGTATTTCACCGAATGTTCGTTTTTAAATGCATTTGCGGCATTCGATATAGTTTCTTTTTTTGCTGGGATTGGGTTTTTACTACTGGGAGAGAAAACGTACTAAAACGTAAAAAGCTGTCAAAAGACAGAAGGATTAGCTAAATATACTGAAATCAAACATTTTAGAGATTTACTCACTGTATATTTTCTGTCAAAACTATGAAATTATCATAGTCACGAACTTTACGAACCATAATGCTTTACCCCTAATACTTAGTTTGTGCATTGTTTGACACAATGCCATAGCACTGCACCTAGCATTAACATTCGGATGTCAGACGTTAAATGCCTTCAAATCTTGATACAGGTGTGCGTGTACACTTGCATGTGTAGTGTGTTTTAACTCACACGAAGAAAGCAAGAATAAGGTCTGTACTAAAGATATATAAAGCCTGTTCTCATTCCATCAGCCTCAAAATATTTAGTATGGTAATGTTGATGCTAGGGCAGTGCTATCAATGAACGTCAACACAAGGTATGGTCGAATGTCAAACTTTGTAAGGAGCATAGGCACGGCAGAGTAAAATAAACCAGGCAGGAGCGGTTTTTTCGAAACGTCAAATAAGGGACCTAATACACTGGATGAAAATGAACTCAAATGAACACTGACATAAATTGAAAAATTTTGTTCGCAAAAAATGTAGGGCTACTAGATTATTCAGGTCCCTAGTCAAACAAGCGCTCCTGCCTGGTTAACTTTACTCTGTCGTGAGCGTAGGACATAGCGATTTCATATAAACAAACTCACCTCTCATGAGAGGTGAGTTTCTTTATCAGAGAGATGCTAAGATAACGGCTGGGACGCCGTTTCGACGGATAGAGGGAATTTGTCAGCCTTTTTCATATAACGAATGAAATGTCAAAAATGGCTGACTTTTTCCAAAATTGGTCGGTTGTTTACAAAATAATTAATTTTTGACTACAATGATTCGAGAAGCAGAATATGGATATATACGTTTGCATCGGTGTCAAAATTAACGTAAAGGGTTTTATTTGCAAGGTACTTTCGTATTATCTGAGATATACGCGTTCAAAAATTGGTCTCCAAAATTGTTTCAATTTATTTCATTAAAATTGGTGATGCTGGAAGTATTAAAAAAAATCTGTGGTTATGTCTTTTTCAATTTGACAGCTGGTCGCATACGGTTCAATTTTTTTCAGAAATGATGGACAAATTCCCTCTATCCGTCGAAGGGGCGTCCCAGCCGTCATATTAGCATCTCTCTGCTGTTCTTTATATATAATCGCTATGTCCTCCGGTTTGTATGAATAGACCATACCTGCTGTGATCTTAAATTGTATTTTTGTAAATTGTAAATTATATATATATAATGCTAATGCTGAATAAATTTTCTACCTATTTATACTTTCATAGGTTTATGACATTGTTACATTTACTTTCCCTAAACTCGGTGCAACAGTAAAACTACATCAAGCGCCAGACTAGACAGTAATTTAGACATATTCAGTTATGCACTATTCACATTCATAAAAAGAAATTTTTTATGAGCTAAAGGGATCGACAACGCAAAACATATGTTGTTAGAAGTGTCCCTTTCGTACATAATATATCGGCATTTTGATAATTTTTGAATTTTTCTGTAGGTTTTGCTTGAATATTATCTATATTTGTATAATCCCAATATCTCACTTAGACATACCGCTAAATTGTTTATGAGCTGAAACTGTCTTGAAGAGTAAAAATAACAACGTTAATCATAACATTTCACATTTTGAGGATTCATAAATTAAGGGCTGTGTGTACAAATGACGTACGGCTTTCTGGGGAATAAGTGATGTCAAATATTCTTTACGGAACTTATTTGCTTTAAAATCGGTCATCTGTGTGGGTTGCGTCTAAAATTACTTTAAAGAAGCGTACGTCATTTGTATACAGCCCCTTCGTCTTGTTCTGGAATGTATTCAAGTGGATTTTTTTGAACCACACAATTTAATTCACAAATGGTTGTCATTTAATAAGTTTTCAGAAAAATATACTATTTGTATGGGAAGGGTTGATGTACAACATATACATATGATACAGATTTTCATGTCAGCTTTCTGTTATACCATGAAGCATGAAGCATCACCATTAACAGGTGCTCGCTGGGGTGAAATAAAGAAATCAACATACAAAATATCGCTGCAAACGAGCCATCAGAACAGTCGGAGCGTTTGCTGCGACTGAGCCCCGTACGAACCTGTATATCTATTGTAGTTAAAGTGAAATTATTATGAAATGTGTACATCTTAGAAATTGCGCATAGCGCAATTACGAAGCCCCGTATGACGTTCCTTTCAAATGTAACAAAAATTTCAAATAGCCTTAATAATACATTACTATACAAGTGAAGTAATTTGATATCTCGTATCCTGATGAGTAAAAGTATCCGAGGGCTTCAGCCCGAGGTCCTTTTACTCATCGTGATCCGAGATATCAAATTATTTCACGTGTAAAGTATGGCGTTTTACTTTACGAGCGAGGGAAAGGGTCTTCACTAGTGAGGGAATGGCCATATTACCTCACTAGTAAAGTAAAATTTTAAATTATTATAGTAGTCCGAGAACCCAAATTAATTTGTTTTTTCAACAATATTCTATGGCCTTCGATTACCTTTCAAATCAAACAAAAATTACGAAAAACGAATGAAATTTACTCGAGCTATATGCAAAATACACATAGGGCCGAGTAACCTTTCACTTCTAAGGCCCTAACTCACGGTCCACTTACCCGATTTTGAAAAACTTTTTTTTCCTGGATTGGTATTGAGAATACCTATCATTTGTCATTACTATTTTCATCGTCTATTTTTCCATAGACATCACTAAAAGACATTAAATCACTTAGGTGGCCCTAACTCACGAAGGGCCGACCCGAATATGCCCATCTTCGAACTTAGCCTCACTATTTCGAATATCTTTTAAAATTTGAAGCCGGATTTGATTTACTCAAGATATCGACGTGACAGACAGACGGAGAGACAAAATTTTTATTGCGGATTCGTCATCTATGAACATAGGCAAACACTTTGCCCTTACCGTCTGCTTCGAATTCCATCAATTACACACGACATCGTAATCCTATGAGCCCCTTTGTACTTTGTACGGGGCTAAAAAACCCAGATAACAAATGTTGTCGTTAATTTTTGTTCTATTTATTCGGTTTTGTTTACGAGGCAAAGTCATATAACAAGAAAAATACTATTGAAATAGATACAAAAATGATACAAAAATTCTGTTAGCAGCATCAGCTTGTTCGTTAGACCAACATAATCTATCTTGGAACCTAACCTCAGGAATTAATTCCATTCTCCACGAAACAATTTTTTAAAAAAATCGGTTGAGAATTACTCCAGTTGTTGTGTTAACAAAGAGCAGAAAATGCTCCTTTCGAGAACTACTCCCAGATAGTTGAACCGATGCCACCCATTTTCGAACTTGACCTGAGGATTTCAATCGAATAAAAAAAAGTTTTTGAGAATCGGTTGAGCTTTGTTCTAGTTAACGTGTTAACAAAGAGCAGAAAAGGCTTCTTTCGAGAACTACTTCCAGATTATTGAACCGATACCACCCATTTTCGAACTTGACCTGATGATTTCAATACAACTTCGTCGAATAAAAAAAAATCTGAAACTCCGTTGTGATTTACTCAAGTTATCGTGTTAACAAGGAGCAGAAAATTGTTACATTTAACGTTTTTAAATCACATTTCCATACATTTTTTTATCATAGTGAACGTGTTATGTACGGTGTATTTTCTTTTGTAAAGCCCATGACTTACAGTCAACGGAATAAATTGATTTAGAAAAGTGACCGAATAGTGAAAAAAACCAACTCTAAATCGTCAATTTGAAGCACATACTTTCACTTTCTAGTAAGAAAAAGAAACGTAAACGTTAGCCCTTGTTGGAAACGTGACGGGGGATTAAAAATCTTGAAAAAGGAACACGAAATTGGTGTATGATTTATTGATTACTTAGAGACAAAGCTATGACAAAGTGTTATTTCGTAACGTCGGTATTTTTACTCATGACTACTCCTGGAAACTGTCATTGGCGTAAAACGAGTGTTTGGTGGATTATAGCGAGTAAAGATTATTTTCCCCTCTCTTTTTTGAACAGGATTCCTCGAACGATTGCTTTTTAAATTGTGATTCTTAGAAGGGAACATCATTTTACACTTTTAGTTTGCTCATCCTATGGGCATTTGAAATCCGTAGAGATTTTTTTGGTAGAATATAAGCTTGCAAATATTATGAAAACTTGCGAGCAACCGTAGGTATAGCTGTATTCTAGGACCAGTAAAAAAACCCTGCAGATACTTCTGCAAAGGTTACATTCTGCACACACTCTAGAGGTCGCCATACGTCATTCAAACGATAAAAAAATTGAAAAAATGTTAAGATGTGGTTTTAGTGTGACGTCAATTTTCGCCAAGGTCTGATTTTTCAGATTGTTTGAAACGAACAAATCTTCTCAATGGGCCTAATCAGTTCCAAAGCGTGCATTCCAAAAATAAAGCGAAATTACGAGAATTATTGATTACAGAACTCTGTCCAAAAAGCTCATTTTTACTGTGTTTCGATTTTAAATGTGTTTTTTATTACTAACAATTGAATTTTGAATTTATGTCGAACAAATCGCATCAGCTTGTGGTTTCCAGGAGAGATTTTCTCAATTCCAGCAAATGGGCTATATTTTTGGACGTTGCAAATACAAAAACTTATAATAATTTGAATTTCTGCTTCCAATGCTTTCTTTACTGCACAGGGATTCTCGAAAATCGGACCTCGGAGAAACTTGACGTTATACCTTAACATCTTAACATTCAATAATATCAAACACGACATCTTTGCAAATTTTTTGACGTTCTTTTTTAATAAATATTAAGTTGGAATAAGAAATTGTTCCGATTATCTATAGTTTTGTCCAAAATAGTTGGAAATAGTGAGAAAAGTAAAAAAATCAAGAAAAAGTAAGTCGCTTTCGCTTCTTTCAAAAAAAAAAAGCTAGATATAGTGAGAAAAGTAAGTCACATGCCGCCCTATTTATTAAAATAGTTATTTTCCTGACACATACCAGTGAAGTAGTTTCATATCTCGTATCCAGATGAGTCAAAGTATCCGAGGGCTTCAGCCCGATGTACTTTTACTCATCGTGATACGAGATATCAAATTATTTCACGTGTAAAGTAAAACGTTTTACTTTACAAGCGATTGAAAAGTTTTTCACTAGTGAATAGCCACATTACCTCACTAGTAAAGTAATATATATTACACACTTGTCACGAAGAAGTCGAGGCTTGCCGAGACTGATAGTGACAAGTGTGTACTCTATTTTATCACATAAGCGAAAATGAGACAACAACATAGAACTAAAGTGTAATTTTTGAATTATTCTTCTAGTTAAGTATTTTGACAGCCGAACATCGCGCGTATGTGATAATAGTACATTTTCTACCTTGGTGTATATTTCGAGAATAACTTCGTATGTACAATTGTATATAACGAGCGCCAGCGAGTGTATATACAATTGTACATAAGAAGTTATTCTCGAAATATACACCAAGGTAGAACAATGTTTTATCTCCTGCAAGCTGATATTTCATACATTAGCGAAATAACCACAAAAATTTGGATTTAAAATTAATTAATTAAGCATGTTGTTTTAAAACGCATTCACAACAAAAAAAACATCATACAGAGAATCCTTTATTTACTTACTCACACACATATACTATCCACCTCAACATTTCGTTCAAATCACATCATTCCGACTACTCTGATTATTTGATCGATGTAGAAGTGACTAACGAACCACTACCGACACAAATTGCATCGCATTATGTGATTTGTTGGCGTAGTGGTCAGCATGTTTGGTTGATATGCTGCTGGTCCCGTGTTCGCTTCCGCCGTTCGGCGATTTTTTTTTTCAAATAAGTAGATGGAATAGTATATTTCAACATACCCCAATACACACAAGATGTGTGTGCACGCGCGGGCGAAGCCCAAGCAAAACACACATCGAGTGGGTATTGGGGTATTTTGAAAGTTATTTTTCTGTAATAGTGAGAGTGTGTTGGTGCATTCCTTCCCAACCGTTACTTTCCTTCTCGACCGTTTACTTTCCCTACCAACCGATTCATATCATAGCTCACCAATACACTCTCACGTATACAGAAAAGTAAATTTACCCTAGGTGGGTTATGTGTGAATTATCCAATCGTATAGGCTGTGGTTATGTATGTGTTTGTGTTTATATGCAGAAACGCGTAATGTATGAAATATCAGCTTGCAGGAGATAATAGTATATTACATACCAAGGATCAAAAAGGTGTGTTTTAGACCCAGGTGGTGAAAACGTCCAGGGATGGAGCGACGCGAAGCGGAGCGGAGACCAAGGACGTTTTCACCACCGTGGTCTAAAACACACCTTTTTGATCCGTGGTATGTATACTATTTTTCTTCCTGGAGTACCAAAGTCACATTCCGAACAAAACAACATACAAAAATTTAATGTCGTTGTTTACATTTGTTGACCGTACAGCATTTTTCGTTCAGCGCGTAGCAATACCAATTAATGCATACGCGCGTAGCATTATCATTTAGTGCATTCTTTATAACAAGAAAATCATATTTAATACTCTTCGAAATTCGAAATGTAGTGAAGCAACGCTTAATATTAATACAGAATGAATATTGAACATAAATTAGTGTATGTTATTGCAGTTCACACAATAAATTGCTGGATTTGAGTTTAAATTGACTTCATTATATCACATGACACATTTGGGAAAGAATAAAGATAGGATCGAAAATGACATAAGCGGGAATGAAAATTGAGAGAAAAAAGTGTCGGAGAATGTAGCTCTTTCGGTACTAAATTTGGTGAGTGAATGTGACGGTTTTGGTACTTCAGGAAGAAAAATACTATTTCGTCACGGCAACGATTGTTGGCAAGAAAAATTGAAATGGTTGTGTCTATGTTGTTGTGGTTGTGTTGTTGTGGTTGTCCCTGCTCGGCCTCGCGTCGTTAGGACAAGCTAATCCTAGTCCTGAAAAATTCCACTTTTCATCTCTCGTAACAAAAAAATACTCGAGCTTCCAAGAGTGTTGAGCGGTTGAGTCGACTTTGTGTTAACCGGGACGATTATGACGTATTACCTTCTTTTTATTGCACTTTTTGCAGCAATGTTTTTCAATGTATACGTTATTTTCTGAGTATTGTGATTTTTTTTAAAAACAAATTTCCTTAAAAGATGTCATTGTTACGAGAGGGTTTCACCCGTGGATCTGTCTTTCGCTTTTTCATTTCGCTTCTTCGTCATGACAGCATTTAGCCAAGTGAAAAATCAATCGTTTTGATGTTTAATTCTATTTATTGGCGAAATATATCAACAACGTCTATTGTAATTTCGATGAAGGCACTCGTGTTCAGTCAGACAGTCAGAGTCAGATGCACACTATTGTGAAACACACGGTTTTGCACAAAGTAGATAAGTATCAAGTTGCACAACTGTATGACTTTGTCGTGCGTGTAGCAGAGAGAAATGACCTCAATCAAAAAAAGGTTTGGTTATAGGAAGGGAAAGAAACGTCCATTAATAATTAAATCAGAGATTAGACCTGGTACAGCGTGGAAATGTGAGGATTCGAATGCTGAAAGATATACTCATCCCGCATATTGTACAAAGTATATACTTCAGCAACCACAGGTGAGCCATCTAACACAGGACCAATTTGTATAATTTATGACCAAAATTGTCAGCGACATAAACGTAGAAAACGAAATTACCTGCCACCTGCATACTTGTACACGGTGAGCTTGAAATAACTTTAAATAGAGTCGCCAGACCACCTCCGATTTTTTTTGTATATTCTGGTAGAGGGACTCGAGTACTGTACAAAACCACATTTAGTTTCCCGATCTGTCCAGCCGTTTTTGAGAACGGGCACTACCCTCGTCCAGAACCACCAGAAGAGTGAGAACCTACGGTTGATACTGGAATTGGTAGAGGGACAAATTCTAAGATCTAACATGGAAAAATAGTCGCTTCTGCTCACTCAGTCAGGGAGCAATAGCAGATGAAAGTCAAAATTTGGCGATCTTCAATGGGTGACATCTCCTTGATGAAGTAACAGAGAAACCCTGTAATTGGCGATTCTAGACGAGGTTAACATGCCCTTTCGAATGGCAGCAAAACAATTTTGAAACTGTTCTTCTACGGTACATTTTCAGTATAGTCACTTTTTTCGCTCCCCTCGGCGAACTTTGGCCGCTTGTATACCTTGTCAGTAGACGGATTTCTGAACAATTTTATAGCAATGTTTTAGCTTGACGTCTAAGCTTTACAACGACACCAAACATGACATGATTGAGCAACAACAAGAATTGTTGATGATAGAGTTTTTGCATCGAGGTCACTCTACTCGCAAATCTAGAGCCCCTAGAAAACAAAATTGTCTATTTTTAAGATTTTTTTGCAAAAATAAGCTTCCTTAAATGCTCATTTAAATAAACAAATTGATTTCATTGATTCATTGTAATATTATACTGAAAATAGATAATTTCGTTTTCTACGGGCTCTAGATTTGCGAGTAGAGCGACCTCGATGCAAAAACTCTATCATCAACAATTCTTGTTGTTGCTCAATCATGTCATGTTTGGTGTCGTTGTAAAGCTTAAAATGCCATAAAATTGTTCAGAAATCCGTCTACTGACAAGGTATACAAGCGGCCAAAGTTCGCCGAGGGTAGCGAAAAAAGTGACTATACTGAAAATGTACCGTAGAAGAACAGTTTCAAAATTGTTTTGCTGCCATTCGAAAGGGCATGTTAACCTCGTCTAGAATCGCCAATTACAGGGTTTCTCTGTTACTTCATCAAGGAAATATCACCCATTGAAGATCGCCAAATTTTGACTTTCATCTGCTATTGCTCCCTGACTGAGTGAGCAGGAGCGACTATTTTTCCATGATAGATCTTAGAATTTGTCCATCTACCAATTCCAGTATCAACCGTAGGTTCTCACTCTTCTGGTGGTTCTGGACGAGGGTAGTGCCCGTTCTCAAAAACGGCTGGACAGATCGGGAAACTAAATGTGGTTTTGTACAACTCTCGAGTCCCTCTCCCAGAATATACAAAAAAATCGGAGGTGGTCTGGCGACTCTATTTAAAGTTATTTCAAGCTCACCGTGTGTAATATGTAAGGACATTCTTCACAAAACAATTGTTCTTCCATGACAACACTGTGTTCTTGGTACATTATGCACGACTGTTGAATTGTATAATAATCTCTAATGCCACGTAATCTTTTCATTTCGAAGATTATATTCATCTCTGATGATATATAGAGTATTATAAATATACTAGCCAAACATCCTTGTGGCCTGACGGGGTTGACGGGAAAGAGTAACGTTTTTTTTTGTTATTTTTAACAATTTTCCTTCGCGTAGAAAATTTATTATTTTCGTTGAGTTTCTTTTTATAAATATTTATGTACCCCCATTTACCCATTAACCTAACCCATTTACGTAATTGCTGACTTTTAACAAACTTTCAACGAAGATAAATTAATGATTTTCAATTTGATATTTTTTTTGTCTTCCTCTCACACAGTTTTCCAATAATTACATTGAAATTAACTTAAAATTAATGCCATAGAATATTGCGTCGTCGACATGAGTTTCAAATTGAATTATTTAAGTAAAAAATAATAAATGAAAATGGCAAAAGAAAAAAACAAAAAAAATTGTAAATACAATTCCACATTTTCCACATCATGAACGTGATCTATCTGCAATCTGTGGTGGTTGGCAAAAATTGCTTATTATATCATTATAATAATAACTAATCTAAACAGATAGAGACATTCCAGCCAGTGTTGCTATCGAACATGTTTTGTGGAAAACTTTTGTCATTAGACATAGTTAGTTTAAATGAAGAGAAGTTTAATTTAAATCTTCAACATGAATTTTTGTTTCAGACATTAATTACATATTTGACTTTGAAAATAACTTTCAGGCAAATATTTTATGATTTTAAATGATGGCATCTTGTGGTCTGCATATCGCATGGCGGCTATATCGCTTATCAAAGGATACGATCTGAAACGTTGGTTTTTCACCAAATTTCCTAAAATTAAATGGCAAGGCAGGGCCTAATATTCAGAAGTAATGTTACACATACAGTGGACATCAGTGAATAGCCATGCATTTGCTTCCGCTGTTTTCACCTGGCCCACTAATTCAAACGAAACTGCTACAAAAAAATACGTCCTCACACACACCACATCTAACTATTTCACCCGTTAAGCAAGTATGAGAACTTTTCGCTGTATGAACAAGTAAAACAGCTGAAGCAAATTCATAACTAAATTTCACTGACGTTCACTGTATGAAAATTAAGCATTAATTCGTAAAATCTATGAAAATTTTGAAATGAATGATTAGAAGTGACAGTGTCAATGACTTGTTGCACACGCTTCTATTGCTGAACTATTATAGATACCACTAGCAGGCAATACTGCCTGCAAGTTGTATATATGTAAGAATTTTCATTCTACTTTGACTATTTACAGCCGTATGTGCATTTCGTTAAAATTAGGCCCTGGTGCCATTCTCTTTCATTTGCGTTTTGCTTGAGATAGACATGTCAGTGTATTCAAAATGCTTTGGTTGCATTAGATTAAATCGGCGTTTCATATACAATTTGCACATACATGTTCACTGAATATTAGAATTTCGGGTTCCTCAAGCAAAAGCTCTATTTTTCCCCCTTCGTTGTTTCGTAACTTTAAAAACATGAAGCCGTATATTCCTTCTAACAGCCAATAATTGTCGGCTCTCTCGTCTGAACAGAGCATTGTCCTTTGGAACGCAATTTTGAAACGTAAAATTTTGATAAAACAAAAAAGGATTTTGTTCAACGATATTTTGCCTGGAGCCGGGAGACCAAAACTTTTATTTTCTGATTGAGAAAAACTTCATATGTGTGTATCAAATGGGTAAATTTGTTTCCGAAAACCATTCAAACAAAATCGGTAGCAATAAGGAGTTATGCTAATACAATCTGAACTCGTCGAACAGTTTAACATTTTAAATTCGGAATGGTTTTATTGGCTGTGATGTGATATTAGCTTGCAACTTAAGGTAGAAAGATTTCTCGATATTCGGTCATTAATATGCAGGAGGCCTTGTTGGTGGTACACAAATTCACAAATGAATCCACTGTAGAACTTTTCTAATTCATTTATTATCGTCCTTTCACCTAGGATGTAATTGAACGTTGATTGATTTGCATTAAATGACGGAAAAACTCGTTGATTTATCTAATGTATTCAGAAAAAAAATCATATTTCCATCCCAATTGTTTCGTTAAAAGACGAGATGCTGATTCTTTCGGAGAATTAATACTAGGCCCCACCTTTTGGGCGGGTCTGGTCCTTTGACTGACAATTTTATGATTATATTTTGATTCAATTTAATTTTATTTTTCGTTGTTAAACTTCCGAAACAAATCACCGAAGCATCATAAAAACCTTTGCCTGAGTCCAAATTCTTTGGAGAAGTACTTTTTGCATTCTCAATTTCAATCAGCCTGCATGGGGTAATCTCGCACACGGTGCTAAAACAACGGATTGTGTAACTACATAAAATGTGAACTCACACACGATTTTTCGATAGCAACATTTTGTAAAAGGAGTCATTAAGTCGATGACAAGGCTGATAAGCATTTGCAGCATTATTCTTACGCGTGTCAAGAGTTTACGTAGTTCAAGAGTGCGTCCTTTTTTCACCGTGTGCCAGATTCCCCGAAGCATCACAGAAACCTTTGTCTGAGTCCAAATTCTTTGGAAGGGTACTTTTTGTATTCTCAATTTCAATCAACCATAAATCATAAAGTAAATACAGCGACTAGTATGAATTACGGCCCTCGCTCCGCTCTGGTCACAAACTTCCCACTCGTATGAGTTGTCGATTATTCTGTTTCATCGTCTTATCGTTAACGTTAATCAGAAGTAAGTGATGCGAATGTAGGACGACTAGAGGACTCTTTCACTTTGGTACAAAATAAAAAGTACGATATGGTGTTCTTCTCTTACACTTATGTACCAAAAGGAAGTCCATCAATCAAAAAACCACCAATCAAGAATAAAATATCACGAACCGTGGGAATTACGGCCCTCGCTTCGCTTTGGACGCAAACTTCTAACTCCTTCGAGTCTTAAAGTTTTCTGTTTGATTGCTCTTTAATGTCCTTGAATAACGATTCAAAAATTGGTTTTTCATAAAATTTTGTAAAACCTTGATAGTTGACTATCATGCGTAGTGACTATCACGACTAACCGACAAAATCAAATTTCATCTAAGTAATCTTTTTCGATTGATTGAATGTAAAATACTGTTTTTCTGGAATAACTTCCAGATCCTTAATCGCACATAGCCCATCTTCGAACTTAAAACTTCAGGAATTGAATCCTGCGTCGATTAAGAAAAAATAATTAGTAATTGGTTGATAACTATCAAGTTATCGTTTTTACAAGCAAAAAATTGGGACAAACAATTCCGAACATTTCATACAACCTTTGGGACAAACATCTTAGGGTATTTTCCGGCATAAGACCCTGACTTACAGTCAAGGGAATTAAATGCAACGAACCAGAGTGTTCAATAAGCATATCCAGATGTGATTACATTGTTTTCATATGTGCGAGGTGTGATAACCCGTGTTTCTCCGCGAAACGAAAACCTCAACTTTTTACACCATTTTTCAAAACAAAGAAAATTTCAATATCCTGTCAAAACATGAGCAGAAGAAAATAGACAATTTCTCCCCCGAACTGCTGTCAGAAAAAGCGTCATATTCTCATAACGTTTTGAGTGGAGAAAATAAGGTTAGTAACGCAAATATGAAAAAGAAGTTGGAAACATCATTTCAAGGCTGTTGGTCACTACGCTGTGGCCCTAAGTCACTCGAGAAAAAAAAACTTTCTTTTTTCCGAGGTAAACAAAACGTTTTTTTTTCAACAAAGGCTAAAGTCAGGGCAGGCAAAGGCTATTTCGTTTCCAGGCCTGAGCATGCCAATATTCGAGAATTTTTTCAGCGCATCCATTTGTTTTATGAATTCTGTTTCTGAGCGCTAGGCGATTTTCCAACTTGCGTTTACAATGGTAATTTCCTCTATAGTTTTTAATTGATAGCCATACCACATTAAAATACTGTATCATTCGTTTGGGAATCAATTTGATTAACCCCAGATGAATGAATTCATTCACTGGAAATATACAGATTTATCAAAATGTAATGAACAAATAACTATTCGTTTGATATTGTGTAGCTTGTTTTCAAATCTGTCATAGCAGAGTTGTGAATCTCTCAAAAAACTCTCAAATGGAAAAAACGATAAAAATAACTTCGTTTCTTTTGAGTGATATAAATGATTGAAATGAAAGAAAAATCGTGCATAATGCATAATGAACAGTCACATTTATGGTACGTGATGAAATTGTAGATTTTCATAATTTTGTTTAAAAAGAATTGATTTCAACATTATGTTTGCATTGATGACATCCTTTATATGGATATATTATGAAAACAGTTTTCTCATCCCTATGTGAGCCGGCCGGTTCTCGTTACAGTATTTTTTTTATATTTTTTTTAATATACTTGTTAGTAAACTTCTTCATCCTTAATTAAATTGGCGACCAACGGATGCTTAGCCAAGGAGATGATATCCACTTTAAACTGGTTTAATTATAACAAGCCCAGAATTTAAGTTCATTGGAAATACTACCACATCTTGAAATCCGTGAACAAAAGTTCATGTAACGATATTTCAAAATAAATGTTCGAGTTTTCTGTATTTGCACCAGCACCATACTTAGTGCCACCCGGACTTGCGATTCCTTATTGCAAAAACGTTTTTGATATAGGCCGAAATGCAATTCTTTGCTCCGATAGCTTAATTTGATGTTTGTAGCTCGAAAATTTTGCAAGAGAAATCGCGAACAAGACGTGTAAAACGGACGTACATTAGAATTATGCTCGCAATTATGTAACAGAAAATCCTTACATCTAGTTGATTCGCGTATGACAGATATGATTTTAATGATAAGAAACTTATTTCAGACAAGTCTGTCTTCTACCAATAACTACCAATGACTATGTAGTTAAATGAGAAAATCTTTTTCCCATGACAAGCGAAATTGAATGACCACGGCGCGGCAGAGTAAAGTAAACCGCTATATTTTACTAGGGGTGTGAGATGGTTCGGAGATCGGGACGGAAGGGGTCCACAAAAAATAATTTTACTCTGCCGTGTTATGACCAGTGGAGTCAAACGAGAATGCGGGACAATTGAATATGTCGTACTACTCCCTCGGTCACGATACAAGTCATTTTTTAATCCAATTTGATTTTCTTAACTTTATTTTCTGAAATAACATTGAATTATTATTTAATATCGAATGGGTTCTGCCCCTTGATCTAAGACCTGATTATTTTCTTTGCATTTTAAGAGATACCCGACATTTTATCAGTTAGTCATTTCTTTTCGCACACGTACACATTTAGCAAATCATGAACAAAAATTTCACATCGCTTCATATCAACAAACATGTTAATGTGGATTGTGGTGAAACTACCACAAAGCTGGTTTAACCCAACAAAATACAGGTACTAGTGTTGTGAAAGAACAAGTAAAGTACGACATCTACATATGCCCACCTACATATGTTACGTATATAAGTGTCTACTATAAATGGTGACTCTTTCCAGTAATACAGTATAAGAATATGAAGGTGTTCTTGTTGGGTTAATTGTTACTTATTTCATAAGTCAATTGCAATACAACGTACACTCCGAAACCTTTTCCGTGTTTTTCAGTAAATACTACGTAAGTTAACGGTGCTGAGATTACTTTTTTCTATCCAAAGACAATTCAATAACGTAGAGCTTGAACCGTACAACCAAATTGAAATGTCACAATGAATCGAACATTCTCCTAGTTACGCACATAAAAGTTTACTATAATGGCCAATGCTTTTTCATCTTGCCAAACACCATATAGATTTCAACGAAACGTGTGCGTGTGCAGGTGAACAATAGCATGAAACAAGAATATACCGAACGTAATACATGATATTATGCAATTTTCGTAAAATTTATTGAATTTTTCTTTTCCTGTGCGTTCGTTGTTGGTTCCACACCAAAACCAGACCCAATTCAAAATCGAAATCTGTTGAAATATGTCATGCTTACAGAGAGAAAGGAACGCACAAAGAATATCTAAAATCCATACCCTCATTTTATATATTAGAATTTTTATACGTCCTCGTAAGTTGTAAGATATATATTATAGCAAAAAGGGAAAATGTCAAATATAACCTGGAAAATATTTCGAATAAAATGCAAGCAAAGGGATCCTTTACAAGATACTATTATGTTAATAGAGAAACCATTTCTTTTATATATTTGATTTGGAAAATGGACAAAACTGTTAAAGAGCGTCTTAACGGTATCATATTGAACATTGTACTGATGAAATCAGAGCCTACGGGCATGAATTCCGAATTAAGTATATAAATAGGCGCCTTTCTATTTTTCGACATGCTTAAAGAGAAAAAAGGAAAAAAAACGAGCTACCAACAAATATTTGATTTTATATGGTGGTGTATAGATTTGAGCATGGTTTATTCCAGTTAGATAGGAATATATATATGTTTAAGGTGCTCTGTAACCCTTTTTCCATGAAAAATAAACGGAGCCAAGAGACTGCTACTTCGTAACTTTCATATTATAAATGAACCGAAATGAAAGAATAAAAAAAAAAACAATCGACGTGAAACAGTTGGTTCCAAAAACAATGAATATTTCTCGTAATTTACTCCTCATCGATGCAAATACAAATAGTATAGGTGGCACAGATACGTTGGACACTGGCAATAAATTAAATGTGCTGTGAGGGATGTATAATTTTCGATGTTACTCATGGCACATAAAAAGTGTGCGGAAACGAAAAAGTTATGATGCCACAAGCTTAGTTTTTTCCAGCTACACAAGCTGGATTTTAGAGCTGGAAAACTCGACCCACCCTGGTGTGTAGGAATAGGCAAAATTAAGCTTTTTAGTAATTTTGGGTGACTGCACTTTTCCTAGATAGATCCATATCCAATCCTATAAAATCAACCACCACTAATTACCTAGTGTAAGAGTATGCTAAGACGTTAGAGCACTGCGCCGTTCAGTCACGCCGAGGCCGCCGCCGAAAAAGCACATCAGCCGGAACCGCCGCCGATACCCTTCTCAGCCGCCTCAGCCGTGTTAAAAATCGGCGGCGGAAGTTGGCTTGCGAAAGTTTTGGTTTTAACACAGTTTGGGAGAACTTTGCAGCAATTTTTTTCGTTGGCTTACAAAATTGTGTACGCACCTGTCGACTGGTAGAGAGCAGTACAATAAAGTCACGAATGTACTACATGTGAAATGGTAAATCGTGCGCGTGTTTTAGTTGTAGTACGAGTGAGATCAGCTTAAACAGCTAAAGCCTTTGTTGAATGTTTGATTCCTTTTTTGAATGGAAGCGGTTTCGTCTAATCCATATGAAACAAATATC
This sequence comes from Bradysia coprophila, assembly GCF_014529535.1. Taxonomy (NCBI): domain Eukaryota; kingdom Metazoa; phylum Arthropoda; class Insecta; order Diptera; family Sciaridae; genus Bradysia; species Bradysia coprophila. The sequence continues at coordinate 212,570 of NW_023503296.1, read as the reverse complement.
TCTGTAACTGACTTCTGACTTGCGTACTTCTATGAGATTTGATTCGATTGTAGCAATACAGGAGAACAAAAGTGAATATCGTCAGGTATTTTGATTTGGGACTCATTGTGGATTTCAAATGATTCCACACAAAATGTGTTTAACAAAGGACCTAGATTAATTTCATTTCAGCTGGCGATCGCGTGCCTACCAAAAATTCCGAATGTGAAATATTAGTCCTTTATTGGTTAAACAAATTTTGTGTGGAATCATTTGAAATCCAAAACTAGTCCCAAATCAGTAAACCTAACGGTATTCACTTTTCTTCTACTGTATTTTAATTATGTTATTCAGCCGGCTGAGCCGGCTAGCCGCCATAAATATCATACTAGCCGGCCGCCGAAGGGTGTCGGCTACGTTTTAGCCGCCAACTGTCCATCGGCTGAACGGCGCAGTGCTCTATAAGACGTGAGTTTAATTTTGCTAGATACTACTTTGCACGTAGTAAATCAAATGATGTTACAAGAAGTAGAGACTTCCCAGCAATCGCTGTTGTTCATACAATCAATTACCCATATAAAGCGGAAAACACACGAGCAATTTTGCTTAGATGGTATCGACAATTATGCTGCGTTTTTCATTGTACACTGGCAGAATTTTGAAAACTGACACATTTTCTGTTTCTGTGTTTAACTTGAGTTTTTGATTTCTCCATATAAAAATACATGCAAAATTCACAAAAAACCAGTAAAACACAGAACGGAAAATGTGTCGGTTTTCAAAATTCCGTGAGTGTAATTCGATATTCACCACAGGCTAAACAATATACAAAACGCAACTTAATTGTCGATCCCATCTACGCAAAATCGCTCATATGCTTTTGTCTTATAAATATGGTACAGCCGAAGAAAAATAAGAAACTGGCAATACAATCCAATCAATGCTATTTATCCCACATGCATTACCAATGTTACAATATTTACGTATGTATATGTATTATAACTTGTAAATCGCATGTGGTTTAAATAACATCGTTTGGATTGTATTTGTTGAAAAAACCGAAATCTATTTTTCTTCGACTGTAGATGGTCACTTTATAATACTTTGACTATTCACACATTGTGCGAATAGACAAAAAAAGATGAATTCAGTTGATCAAAGGAAAGTGGCTACTCATACAATTTGTAAAATTATGAATTCAGTAGGAACAAATGAACTCCTTTCTTACACAGTTAGTAGAAGGATGAATTCAGTAGGAACAAACCAAACTCCTTCCTTACACAGTTTGTAGAAGGAACATTTTAGTAGGAAAAAACCAAACTCCTTCCTTGCACAGTTTGTAGTAGGATGAATTCAGTAGGAGCAAACCCAACTCCTTCCTTACACAGTTTGTAGAAGGATGAATTCAGTAGGAACAAAGGTATCGGGGAATCTGGCACACGGTGCAAAAGAACGCACTTTTAAACTACGTAAAAGGTGAACTCGCACACGCAAGTTTATTGCTGCAAATACTATTTAGCCATGTCATCGATGACTCCTTTACAAAATTTTGGTATCGAAAAATCGTGTGCGAGTTCACCTTTTACGTAGTTGAAAAAAGCGTTGATTTAGCACCGTTTGCCAAATTACCCCACGCCCACAGTATGTAGAAGGATGAATTCAGTAGGAACAAACCTAACTCCTTCCTTACACAGTTTGTAGAAGGATGAATTATAGTTGAAACAAACCAAACTCTTTCCTTACAAAGTTTGTAGAAGGATGAATTCAGTTGAAACACAACCAAACTCCTTCCTTACACAGTTTGTAGAAGGATGAATTCAGTAGAAACAAGCCAAACTCCTTCCTTACACAAATTGTTTTCAAATTGAATTCAATAGAAAGATGAATTTAGTTGTATAAGACACAATGTGCGAATAGTCTCTTCTTCGTAAATCATAAGTCAAAAAACCTTTTTAAAATCCTAAAATAGTAAGATTTTTGAAGTTTGGAAGGCCTGAGATTATAATGATTAAATAATTTTGGTGTGTCGATCTGGCAACAGCTGCTTTTGAATCAGCTGGTGTCTATTTCATTGTTAGTACGATCTGCATTATCCGTCATACAGATACGCATATAAAGAGAACAGCAAGATAAACATAAAGCAAACAATCGTTACAATGTTCACCAGCTGATACAAAACCATCGGTTACTAGAACGGCACACCGAAATTATTTAATCATTGTAGGACGCTATAAGTGGGATAATAAACGGTTTTTGGAACCGGAAAATTTCTACCCTGAGCGTACTGATCTGAAATTATTGGTTTAAAATACATTAATGTGAAACGAAACTATACAATCGACCGCATGGATTAGGGGATAATGCCACAGTGAGTGGGAAAACATCCAAAACAGTCAGTTCTTTAACCCCGCAGTGAAACTGAAATTTCTACATTACGCCTAGTGATGTAGAGTTATTCGCTTGAAATACAAAGGCCCAAACGCAAAGAAGTTTCATACGGGAAATTCTAGGGAGACGATTTAAACACTGAATACAAAGCTGAATGCTGTAAAAATGCCACTTTATGGAAAAGGGACATTGCAACGGAAACTATTATTTTTCTGGGTAATGGTACAGAAAGTTACTGCGGACGCCTGTAGTTCAGCAGGAACAATTTTTTATATAGAATTGAAAAGAAAAACCATGCAAAAACAAACTCCCACAACTCCATTTTAGGTTTCGGGTGCAGCATATTTGTATTCTGTTGATTAATGTTTCTACTGGCGATAGGGAAACGATGTGGAAGCTGTGCGACAAAGTGTACGTAACATAAATCAACAAAATAAAAACACTGCAGCTAAATTACCTGATCCTAAAATAATTTTATTCGGTCGCTGTCGTTCCACAAAAATATTTTACGTGAAAAGATAAAAATATTACTCGGACAGAAAGGAATGATTTTGTTGTTGTTGATAAATCAATGGAAATCATAGCGAACTATTTCGTGCAGAAATGCGATATATTACTGAAAGCGGTTGGAGTCCACCCCATTCGGGATAACCATTATTTTCATTATACGCATCATATCTAACCGAAATCTTTGAATTATTGGCACATACATTGCAAAGAGTTTATACGTTCACGTAAATCTTATAACGCTTTATTACCGGATACCAAACCAATTTTTGTCGAATCCAGAACCAACCTATACTATATATGCAATCGTGTGTGTCGTTTTGATATCATATAGAGCACACAGATTCACAGTTCATCGACTGAACCTTAAGCATTAAACAAGCACATCCATCATCTCTATTTTATATATTCTTCCGGGGTATGGTTTCTGATTGGCACAGAAAAAGAAGAAGCGTTTTATGACAATTTGGTATAATAACAATCAGTGTTTGTTCTGCACAGAATTATGGACACAAAATGAAAATGAGTTGAAGATTAGATATTTTAACGATGTACACTATCTCTCTGGCATAATGGCGACTATTCCGCTACAAATTATGACAACGTTTCTTGGAACGAGTTCAATTCGAATGCATTTGTATGGATAATGACCACTTGTGGAATGGGATAGGCGATGTGATGGAGATTTACGTTTTGACAGCATTTTGCCCGCAGATTAACTGGTCTACTCTAATGGAATGGAACACTCTGTACCCTCTCGTTTATTTTTTATTCGAGACAAAATTGTGTGGGTCAGTATTCGCTTCGGTATAATGTGGAACGTACAAAATGTGCTGCATGCATTTATGGTAACTTTATCCACATAGAGAGTATCAAAACAAAAGTTTCATTTCTCATAAAGACGAACATAAACACAGGTTTATATGCCCTTCGGTGGGATAAAATAAATTTTGGCTGCCGCTGTTTCCAGAAAGCTTTTGATAAATTTCTACTTCGTGATTGACATACAAGATTATGCCATGCATGTGACAAATGTTGATATAAAAGTGTATTATCTTCTGTGTTATGTGGAGAAAGAGGCGCGAAAGCATATAAATATGACAATAAACTTGTTTGGGAATGGATAAGGGTTATCCGGTTTCGTAGATGTAAATAATTTTCAAATTTGAATTGAAAATGTATATAGTAGAACAATGGTTGGCGTTGCGTTTACTATTGATGAATGGTTAGTTACAGAATCGAAATCAATTCCATTTGGGATTTTCATTGAATAATATGCCGCTGTCGAAATAATCTGATTGAGCTCTACAGCTAACTGTTGCCATTGTTATTCCTTTGTTATTGCATAGAGTTTTGGGAGCCTTTTCAGCTTCAAGCACTAATCTCAAGTTAATCTGAGAGTTGGTAGTTTTAGTAGTCAAACAAAAGCGACTGCTCATAAATGACCTTAATGAAAAAAACTCGCGGCATTTGACCCATTCGTGTACTACTGTTCATGTTCAAGTACGCTCAGTTAACTGGAGAGTTGATTGGTAATTCCTACAGAATTTGTAATTAAAATTCGTGATGGACCGAAGACCAACGAAGGTTCAGGAGCTGGGAATATTCTCCGCAGACTGAAGAAGGTACCTCGGAGAGCTTGCTAGCGTTTTTCATGCGGAAACTTTCGCTGTTCTCCTAGGATGAAGTGAAGAACAAGGACAAGAAATTTATGTCTGTTCGGCCAGTGAATGTATGATCAAGGTGGTATCTAAAAGAATTGTGGCTCGAAGAAATCAGATCACACTCTGGTAACTCTATGGAAGGTAACGAAAGAGCCGACGAAACTGCGAGGGTTGGCTAATCAATGATAAAAAACATGATCAAAACGCATTCTCGATGTCGCCATTTCTACATTTTATGTGGTTTCAATATTATTGTTGATCACGCTCAGTGGTCTAAATCAATTTTCACTTTGTTCTTTGAAAATTCGTGGCGCTGTGTTATATATATAGTGATGCGAATGTTTTCTGATGCTCTATATGTTTGACAAATCATTTGATTTGAAACACTGCCAACCAACATTGAGACAACTTTGATTGAACAAATTTTTTGTTAATAAAAGAAACGGAACTCATTTCTCTAACTATTATCATTCCTGTATCTACGCAAGGTCACAGATGTATACTCCTTAGAACTAAACATTCATGGTTTTATATTCCAATATGTAATCCAGCTATCGCATAATATAATCCAATAAAGACAACACGGTCGTCGACATCTTTCATTATGCTTATGGTCCACTGATAGTTTTCTCCGAATACACTTGGTACCATAAAATCTTTGACATAATTTCTGCTTAAAGTGGTGTGCTTGGCTGCTTAGCAGATGGAAATGGTGCGATATAAAGTTTATGAAATGTGTGTATGCTATGACAACAACAACAACAAAAATTACATTATTCTGATGTCGGAAGCTGGACCGAAAGTTTCGTTATAATCATCTTGTGGTGGTTATCTCTAAGAGATTTTTTTTTATATAATTAGCGTTGAGCGGTACATACATTAGCTACTACATGAAGGAATGATAATGAGGAAAGACAATTTCAACTCAAATAAAGCTTCATTTGTATCCAGGGTGTCGTATAAGTATGTTGTATAGCACCCTGGAAATATGGTGTAAGCTGACATCGAACTAAATGCCACAATTGACTATTTTTGAGAAAGTCTTTGAGGAATTCTTGGGAAATTTGAGAAATAATTTTGGAGGAATTTTAGAAATTTTTGAAAAAATTGGGAAATTTACAGATAGAGGCAGTGAAATTTCAGCATGATCCAAACATCCAATCAAAGCTTTATTTTATGTAAATTCCATCCTTTAAATCCTTTAATTTCCGCAAGAATTCTCAAAATAGTCCCTGGATCATAAATTGTGATAAGAAGTTGTTGAACAGCGAAGCTTTGATTATAGATTGATCAGACAAAAACCTCTTAAAAGAGGAAGGGTGACACAAGTTCTTTACTTACAAAAGTATTGATATCAGAAAGGGTTACGCTCAAGGCCCTACGCAAAAATTTAACTTTAACACCAATTCTTTAAATTAAAAAAATTGCGTCACAAATGGCAGATGATTTCGGTTCTATTTCTGAAGTAATTCAACTTTCGACACTACGAGAATTCAGTTTTCTCTTTTTTTATTTCCACTTATTTAGTTTATTTTCGTTATTTTTTTAAATTAAAATTAAAATTATAAAGATTGAAGTTAAGAGTCGTGGGAGGTCAAGGGGGAAAAGTCAAAAATTTGCTGTATATATGTCCTAAAATTTTTTTAAAAATTTTTTGTAGTGTGGACTTGCGTCACGCCTGCTTACTAACGTGCAGGCATGATTTTCGCATTTGATAAAACCTATGTATGTTGACAACGGCATTTTCTACAACAAAAAGAAATCGTATATTGAAAGTGATTTATTTATATCCACCGCAAATTGGTATCAACGTCGTCGTTCACATAATTACAATTAAGCGAAATTTTGCAGACGCGTCATCGTAATGACATGCTTAACTGAAGCATTTTAAAATGTAATTCAAAAAGTATTAACCAACATTACCATAATTTGTTATATCCAAACCGCGTCTTACATCGTGTCCTATCACTTATCCTATTTACGTTTTCCTCTTTTCAGTTCATCTCCATTATTATCCCCAACTAAATTCTCTCTTCGAAAAACCGTAATAAACGTGCACCTTATAAAAATTATTGCTTAACTTAACGGTACAAATAAATCGTCTGTAAATAAAAGCACTTTCGACATTTAGTTATCTTTAAAATTAGATTTATATTTCCCAACTAGGACAAAAGAGCGATGAAAAGTTCTCTCGTTTGATTAATTTTGTGAAAAAATTTATCTAATATTTTTTCCCCGTCTATTTGCAAAGGAAAAACTTTTTTTGTACTTTCCACAGAACAGAGAAAAAATTCGTCGTCTCCGGTCGTGAAACATTTTTTCTTCTTCTGTAAGTATACAATTTTCTCTGTAACGCAGCAGGTAAATCATGCCTGCGCGTTAGTAAGCAGGCGTGACGCAAGTCCACACTACAAAAAATTAAAAAAAAGGAACATATATACAGCAACTTTTTGACTTTTCCCCCTTGGCTCCCATGACTCTTAAAGTATGATAATCGTATTCTGGGCGTCAATACGAGTTCAACGAGCTGTCGCATGTCTCATAAGGTTCAAAATTGGCCGAGATATTGCATTTCAAAATCTAGCTTTTTGTATGGGAAATGATGAATTTTACCAACCTTTTCTTGTTTGTTTGTTTGTTTGCTTGTGGAATCTATCTCGAGAACGGCACCTACGATTTTGATGAAATTTTGTTTGGGAGTAGCTTCTGGGCATGGTTCTAAGACTTTTAGCAAAAAAAATTTGGGTCGACATGATCTCGTTTAGGAGCTAGGACTTTCGGAAGTTCCCATACAAGCCCCATATATTTACATGTAAAATGAACGTTTTATGTGTGTGTATGTGTTTCTCTTGATATGAAGGCTGTTTGGAGATGAAATTGGAATGTTTTTACTTTCAGTTTTGGGAATAGAAAAATTTGGTCACTATCAGTTTTTAGATTTATCTCCGGATTTATGGCAGATGGAACATTCGTTTCTTCGGCAAAGTCTCAGAGTTTTGAGAGTAGAATACGGGCGAAATGACCAAAACTGGAAAAGTGATCCAATTTTATGTTTTTGGACTTTTTTCGAAATGTGTGGCAGAGTAGAAAACGGGCGAAATGACCAAAACTGGAAAAGTGTTTCAATTTTAAGGTTGGTGCCTTCTACAAAATATCAGTGTTTTAGAAGCAGAAAACAGTGGCAAATATGAAAATTGTCGGGTAGTTGGATTTTCCTGTTTCAAATGTGGTTTTGGTATTATCTTTTGTGTTACGGGACATATAAAACTGCTTTCTTCGTCTCTAAATAAAAACTTTTGATATGTTGTAACTGGCGCTTTAACCTTAAAACTTACAAAAGTACTGATATCAGACAAAAACCTCTTAAAAGAGGAAGGGTGACGCACGCAAGTCCTTTACTTACAAAAGTATTGATATCAGAAAGGGTGACGCTCAAGGCTCCGATACGCAAAAATTTAACTTTAACACCAATTATTTATATTAAAAAAATTGCGTCACAAATGGCAGATGATTTCGGTTCTATTTCTGAAGTAATTCTACTTTCGACTATACGAGAATTCAGTTTTCTATTTTTTTAATTCTACTTATTTAGTTTATTTTCATTCGTTTTTGTTTTTTTTTTAATTAAAATAAAATTATAAAGATTGAAGCTAGACATGTTTAAGAAACCTCTATGGATATTAAAAATGTTTGCTCTGAAGAGGTATTACTTCGGATTGCACCTGTGTAAGCTTAGTTTCTTGTATGTTTAAAATTTACATTTACGAAACATACTTGACCGAAATAGTTGTAATAGTGCCACGACAACTATTCACTCAGTTAAGAGGACGACAAATATAATTTTTAATAATTTTTAATTGATTCTGAGATTAAAAAGTTTACAGAAGGCATTCTAGATGCAATGAGTTCTTCAGTCCCAAAGCGGACTTATAAAAGCCAGTACCTCAAGCTTACCCCGCTGATAAAAGCTTTGATTAGACGTAAAAATGATGTCAGAAGACAGTACCAGCGTACTCGAAATGCGAACGCGCTTTCCAACCACAGGACGTAAACGAGACAAGTAAACTTTGAAATAAAACTTCTTAGAAACAGAGCGTTCAATTCAAAATTGCAATCTTTTGATTTCGCTTCCAAACAATTTTGGAAATTCACCAAGTTAATAAAGAACAAGAAAACGAACCTTCCTCCCCTTAAATCCGGTTCGAACGAGCTCGTTTACACAAACAGTGAAAAAGCTCAACTGATTGCCCGGACGATTTACAAATCTCACATGTTAACGCAACAGTTCAATCATCAGCCCACGACAACTCGAGTAGATCGATCTAACGCGAGAGTTGACAGTGCTAGCCCTACTATTGAAAGTGTAGCACCGCTCCTTACCACTCCTTCAGAAGTGAGAACATTGATCAAGAAACTCAAAAACAGAAAAGCACCTGGTGAGGATCGTGTTCAGAATTTTGTTCTTAAACGACTCCCGCACAGAGCTATAGTGATGGTTGTAAGGATAATAAATGCTTGCCTTCTACAGTCCTATTTTCCTACTGATTGGAAAATCGCAAAAATTATTGCAATTCAAAAACAAGGAAAAGATCCAACGGATCCAACTAGTTTCAGACCTATAAGTTTACTAAGTTGTCTTAGTAAACTGCTTGAGAGAGTATTGTTAAAAAGGATCAACATGCATATTGACAACCATAAGCTTATCCCAGTTATTACCAATTTGGATTTAGACGATGTCATTCTACGACACATCAACTCTATAGAGTGACAAAACTAATCAGAAACGGTTTTCGAAGGCTTAAGTCAACTGGAATGATTACCATCGATATAGAAAAAGCGTATGACACTACGTGGCATGATGGACTAATTCACAAAATGTTGAAATCCCTATTTCCACTTCCGATAATCAAAATTGTCAAGTCGTTTCTTTCAGACCGCTACTATTTTGTCCAAATTTTTGGTGAAAATTCAGAAAAAATCTTAATACCAGCTGGACTTCCACAAGGAAGCTCAATGAGCCCTAGTCTCTATACGAAATGCAACCACGAAACGCAATACCGAATTATCCGAAGGGAAAGCATGGTCGATGATCAACCCGAAAATTGTGCGGTCGAATGTTAGGCAGACGTATGTTGCAAATTTTCGAAAACTAACGGGACACGATCTGCTTTACAAACATTTACATCGAAAGAAATTGGTGCCCACCTCACTTTGCAAGTTCTGTGAAAAAGAAGACCAAACATCAGAACATATCATGCAATACCCTGGACTGAAGAGAGAAATCGAAGACTTAAAAAAAAAATCTGTCCGGACGAAGAAGAATTATTTTCGAAACTATATTGGCACGTTCGAGGAAAACAATGAATTGAATTTATGATAAAATGAAAACAAAATAAAATGATTGAGTCTGGGTTTTTGACAATTGAAATTCAATTGTCAAAAACCAGACTCGATCATTTTATTTTGCTTTTACCTAATATTCGAAAAATAAATGAGCATTAGATACACAAAAAAAATTACAGCTGTTAGCATCTGTGGGTCGTCTAGAAATATGGGGGATCTTATTCCTTATTTAATCACAATGTGCTACCATAATGTGCACGCTGCTTGCAACGAACTAAAACACCAAATCTAAATTTTCGCTTGATGTACTAAGTTTACATGGTAAAACAAGTACAAAGCCCAACCAATTTAAAATCAGAAAATATGTCCGACTTCACTATTCCGCTACTGTACAATAGTTATTTGTTATCTGTTTTGGACGATTGTTTTTAGGCAATTTCGCAAGTTGGAGTCCGAACGAAGTGAGGTCTACATGCGAAAGTGCCAAAAAATTTTCATGTAAGGGGTCGAAAACCAGAGAAAAATCTCAAAACTCCCTCATTTTCGACCCCGACACATGAAAAATATTTTTTTTTATTCTGGAAGATACAGTAAATAAACTTTAAGAAAGGCGAAAAATTCAAGCTACAAGTAGACATACGAATAGGTATTACATATATGTGTTCATCCAGGTGGTCAAAAAAGTGCCACCTACTCGCCAAGAAAGTGTCCAACCTAGCTCAATATTTTATACAATTAATGTGAAATATTGAAGTTCGCAAAGTTGCCAAAATTGATTAGATGCAAAATTGGTAAAAATAAAATGTTTTTTGCAACAACTTTTGTATTGAAAAATGTATTCATTAAAAATAGCATAAAAGAAGTATTGATCAGTATGAGATTTTTTAGTGTTATGTCTTCGGGACTGGTACCCATCATCAGCCCAAAAATAGCTCCAAATTATAAATGAACTGGACAGTCATTGATTTGCAGGTTTTACTAAACAGCTATAGATTTGCAACGAATATTCATTGCCACGACATCTTTTTCACTCATAGAACATCATCCGGCGGGTATGAGTTTGAAACAAATAAACAAGCAAAGTCGAATGGAGATGCCACATAGCTGTTTGCTTACAAAAATAAAATCATTCGTATACTTGCAAAGATTATACCAGATGTCGGTTGCTTCGAAAATTTTTTGCGCCTTTCAACCACTCCAAAGAAATCAAATAGCTGTAATGCGAGTATGGTTCATGTGCTTGATATAAGAAGGTGTGCCATCTGAATAATTTTGATGTAACTAATGAGGTAAAATATACGAGCATCAAATAGTTTCAGCTGTTTGGCGCCGAGGTGGCGTTTCGAAATTGTCGCTTTCGTTTTTGGTCAAGCTTTCCGACATCTCGGGCATCTCCATTTGTTTAATTACGCGTTTCTTTGTAAGAAAACACGGCAATATGAACTATAAATGCTATAAATGGAATGTCTTGATTTTACATTAACTAACAAGATTATTGTATAAACATTGCACGTAATTTAAGTTTATATTTCTGTTTCACTAGAACGAAACAAAATATTAACAAATGGATAAATTAAGGAGATGACAGTGAAGCTTGATTCAATGTTTGGAATGTGCATGCATATACTTCTAGTATGAAGTGAATACACAAATTAGGCTAAATAGTATAGGTCGTCACATCAGAGATGTGTTGACACCACAAAGTTATGCATGTTAAGATGTTCCAATTGCGGAACGATTCGTTGCAAGTGGACGGAATAAAATGTAAATATTCGTTATCATACTAGGTTGAAAGTTCAAGGATTTAGGTCAGTACGAATTTCACCTGTCTTATACGGCTATTCAACTGTTAGCGATAACGAACGACTACAAAAATAATGACAAGCTCTGGGTAATATGGTCCTTTATATAGAAAAATTCATGTTAAAAAAATTGAAAGACAAGATTTAAAATCAACCGATTAAAAATACTTTGATCGATGGAAGTTATAGACCCGATAGTAATACTGGTCAGCAAGCATACCGTCTGTATCAGGCTAAGAGTCCATTAAGGTTATCCGTCTTTTGAAAAAAAAAAAAAATGGTAAACAGAAAATTGCATACATTAGTTGTAGGAAATGCAATTTTAGGTAAGAATTCATTCTCTCTAACACTAAGGTTTATTATGCTCCTCGACTTGGTAGTGATTTGTTAGTTGTTCCCACAAAAAGTTTCGTCTAACAATTAAAAGTATGTACTTCAGTATTTCGTTGACAGTCGCGTTTCTTGTGGAAACAATGACAACCCACAACAGCTAATAAATCAGAAAGCAATTCACTTAACTTCTTGTAACGAGTTATTCGAATACTACTAGATCCCACCTAGTGCTGCAGTAACGTGTGATAGCTTATTGAACTCATATGGATTCCTAGATTCCAGACATCCTAGTTTGGGAGCGATTGGAGCCGAAGGAAAGAAGTCAAAAAGTTGCTCTAAATATGCTTCGCCGTCCCCAAAAAATTTTTTAAAACTTTTTTGGTAGTGGACCTGCGTCACGCCCCCGCTTACTAACGTGCGGGCATGATTACACTACACTATTATGCAACAGTTGATCATGTCAGTTTTTTTTCGACTTTTCAATCTCTTTTTACTGTATGAAAATTCGAAAGATAATCTGACTGATGGTTGTCGTTTCGGAATCAGTGTCTCCCACCATTTGCTCGTATTCTAAAAAATAATAATTTTGTGCCTTGAGTGAAATATTGTTGCTGTTTGTGTCACATACTTTCCGAGTAATGTTCTTTTCGCCGAGTGTTGTTACTGACGCCTATGAATCAAATTAGAACACACATCGTCAATGCTATTCCGAAAAAAATCCGAATGATGTAAAGACCGTTTTATTGTGAGTGTAGAATCCGGCCTACGTGGAATTTGTAAACAACAGTTTGATTCATGTCCTGGAACAGGGTAAGGTCCGTAGTGCTGCAAACGTATTGAGAAAAGTGAAATGCATCTGCTTCCACCCTTCGGTTAAATTGCGTAAGTTCGTTCATTTCAAAGTAAGCTGACTCATAATTACCCAAGTCGCTGGACGCCATTCTGGTGAACTAAATGAAATAGACTCTGTCCGATCTTTTGAAAAATATTTATTGTATTTTCTCAAATAAATTTTTATTTTTTATTTTTTTATTCTGATAATTATCGAGTTTAAATTGTCCGTTCTCTTAAGTGATAAAGCAAGATTCAAATAAAAATTATTAAGGAAATAATTAATAAATATATTAATATATATTACAAAAGAAAGCGTTGCATATTAACAAAGATCATTTGTTTTGAATGTTTTTTGTGTGTGAATCGTGTTTCTTCATTCATTTTCGATGTGTTAAATTAATTAATTTTTTTTTTCATTTCATTTTCATTTTTAAATCTTCATTGGCAATTTATTTATTTATTTTTTAAATCAATGTTTCAAAACACTTCTCTCTCTTTCTCTCTCCATATTCATCTCAAAAATTAAATTCAATGTCTGGAAAAAGTAGAAACTTTTTGTTAAAACAATTTATGCAACAAAACATTCCTTGTCTCGTTGATAGGATTATTAAATATCTTAATTCCTCAAACAAATGCTGGCATTACAAAACACCACATATACTCGACGTGTTCACAATTATTTACATTAAATTTTGTTTCGTTTTCCTCACTCTGCATTGGAAATGATTTTTTTTTTCTTAAAAATTTAAATTTCATTACCAAAGTCAACTAATCAAAACTATACCAAAAAAGTTTGCTCTACGTTTGTTTGACGAATTAAAGACATTGGAAACACAAATAGAAAATCATTTTAACAGAAAGTTTCTATTTTTATTTGGAATCGATAGTTCCTTTCGTTTTGATTCTTTTGAGAAGAACGGAATGTTCGTTTTTCTTTAAACATCAGCCGAATTTCGTTTAGTTTGGTGTCCATTTCCTCGTAAAGAAAAAGTAAAAAGGTTGTTCACCGATATCGCGGGAAGGTACTAATTCACTTGCTCAAATTTGCACCCATACTCTTGTTCGCGCCGTAAGTGCGCTTTACAATTTGAATTGGTGAATCAGTGGATGGTTTGGTTTTCCGTTGAAATTCATTTTTCGGCCCATCTGTTCATCCACTCGTTCACCGAAAATTCAAATTCTAAGGCGCGCTTAAGACGTCAACAGAATGTACGATGAACTGGGAAAACAGCAGAAAATGTGTCAACTTTGTTTTTAAACTATGTTACAATCTCACACGAGAAAAGAAACACTTTAACGCAACCACCCATCTTCTCACCGCATTTGAGTGGACAAAAAGACAATTTTTGCACCACACACATAAAATAGATATTTGTTAACTTAGGGAAAAAAGTTGGAAATTCATATGGAGGGTGTTGTTGTTAGAGCGTAGCGAGGGCTACTGGGAAAAAAATTAAATTTCCTACTTTTTTTCCCAAGGTCAACACAACGTTTTTCACAACAAAGACTGTTGAAGTTTTATCTTGTAGTGGCAGTACACATCATCGTGTGCCTAAAAGATCATTTATCACCGAGTTGCATACAACATTTGTTCTCAAAAAAGACAATTGAAGTTTCGTCACTGGGTTGAGAGAATAGTTATTTTCTCGCCTGCGCTGTGAAAAAATGTTTTAATGATTGCGTTGACAAAACTCGTGTTTTCTCTTCTCTCCGCATTTGAGACGAGAAAATAAAAATGAATATTTTCCCATCATCACAAATTGTTGCAATTTCGTTGCCGGCATAAAAATGGTGTTGAGGAATTTCGCGCCGCGTCATTCACAATAGCCCACAAAGTGACATTTTCCTTATACAAAATATGTCATTTTGTCAATTATTGTGAATGACGCGGCTCAAAATTCCTAGCAGCCATAAAAATGTTAAGCTTTAACAGTCGGTCGTAAGCAATTCGATTTTAGCTTTAGTTACACACAGCGACACGAAAGAGATCTAATTCAAATGTTTCGTTTGGTATACTGTCAGATTTGACAGTAATAACTTAAAGAAATTTGAAGTAGGTCTTGTTCGCGTCGCTATCTCTCTTTCAATATCCGTTTCGTGCAGGGAGCGAGAGTGAATGTTTCTAATGCTTAATTTCCTCTTACCAAAAAAGTACTCAGTGTGAGAGTCAAAATTGCATTTTTTTCAATTTTTGCTTTGTTTATTTGACAGCTTACTCTCTCACAGAATAATTTTTTGCTCTTTGGACCACTAAGTCCCAAACTAAAATTAGGCTGAACTATACATTTAACAAAATAAAATTACTGAACTCGATACTCCCGCTGTGTAATCAGAAGAGTGCTTCCTTTACTATTTACAATTGGAAATTTTGTTAATTTTAGAATTTTAATTTATTTTTTTTTCGTGTTTTTACAAATTTATTAAATTAAATATTTTAAGTTAAATAAGGAGTTACATTATTTTAAAATAATAAAAATCATAATTAAAAATATTTATAAATTACATATCACTTTTTGTAGTTAGGTTTTCATTCATTTATTTTTTTACTTTTTCATATACTTCCGCGCTTTGATCATCAAATTTACTTTTAATTTCTAATTTTTTATTTTAAATTTTTGTTTTCAAATTTAATTTTTTTCTCGATTTAGTTTCCGCATTTTATTATGGTCACTGGCCGACATGTTGAATATCTCTTTTGTCATCGTCGTTTTCTTTTCTTCGATGTTTTGTTTCTTTCTTTTAGTTTTTGAAAAAAGTTCACTAAATTTTAAACGTTAAAAAAAGAAAATAATTTAATTTAATTTAAAAAAATTTGTTTTGTCCTACTTAAAACTAGTTAATTGCTTTAATACCTATAAAAGTCCATTAAATCGTACAAAAAAACTTAATAAGTCAAAAAAAAAATTAATTAATTAAAATTGGCATACAGTTATTCCTACGTCTGATATATCCAATCCGATGGTAATAAATAGTCTTTGATTGTATATAATGTTTTGGCGTACCAGTGTACACCATTCTGTATGGACGCTGTTTTCGCCGATGTTTTGCCATCATCGACAATATAATGTTTGACTAAATTATAAGCTCTGACTGGCATAAAGCTCCAATGAGCTATTGATTGACTATCGACTAGAGCATAGCATGATGCTGTAATTGAATTTACAATAATTGTTCCTTCGCGCGTCAACGGTGCATAGACACCTTTGCTCATCACCGACGACACTTTGGTGACGCGTCGCGGTTCCAGTGTACCATTTATGTTCACCAGCACGAAATCGTCCTCTTCGACCTGTTCAGCGAATATGAATTTCGTTTGATTCAACGATGTCTTCCATACCATCAGCAAGTGGGCAGGAGTTACGGACACCGTTGCACCGCCATCGGTGGCTATTTTGACGAACTCTCTGGTTTCGTGTTCGTTCCGATCCAAAAACATTAGCACTTCACTGTACACAGCATTGCCTTGTTTGTCCATGCTGAGCACCTTTTCGCCAACAGTAAGTTCATCAAGACGTTTCACGTCACCGGTTGATGTTGTTACAGTACTGTTGCCAGTGAAACAACCACTGGAATGTGATGATTGGGATGAGTCTGGAAGAAAATAAAATTGATTTCGGTTAGAAACGGTTTCACGTTACAAGTTACAAGGGTCTGACTGCTTAAATAAGAACAAAAGAAAAAAAAAACTGTAATTGGTCTCGACATACTCTCAATCGATGTTACATTTTAGGTGCACAACACGGTACGCTCTATAAATATTTTATCACTCCGGAAAAGATTTTCAATATGATTGGTATTTATATGGCTGGATATATTATAAATGTACAATGGTCATACGGTCGACATATAATAATATGCGCGCATGATATATACCGTGTGTACCGAATGCGAGCACATTTATATGTGCAATTTCACATTTTTCTTTTTTTTTCATTTGCGTGCCTTCAAAATGCGAAAATTATGGTTGTAAAGATTGATTGAAAAATTGTTTTGTTACCTGGGAGGCTATTGATTTTTTGGTTTGAAAAATTTGCCATGGATGTTGAAAATGAAATTACATTTGGATCCGCATACCTTTAACATCAAATGATTTATCGCTCTTCGTTTGATATGTTTAAAATTTTGATCACAAATTAGCTGGGATGGAGAATGTGTGCCGTTTGAGATTTAAGGGTTGACGTAAAGGCGGACGTATTAAAAAGACTAAAGAGTTGTATCAATATCATCAATTGATAAAACATCAAGTCAATACACATTTTACTCACTAAGCCTCCGGTAAATGAGCCATTATTTCATTGACATGAACGTAAAAACTCATTTACCGGAGGCTTAGTATATAATAGTACATTACGTCCGAGGTTCCAAGTTTTTATTTTGACGAGTGGGGATGCAGTGCTTTACGTGCTTCTGGTCGGTAAAAGCGAAAAATATACTCGAAAAATGTACTCGAAAAATTGCATTTACCGATCAAAAGCAAGTAAAATAACTTACGTCCTTGTTTGAAACTTTGTACTTTGCGTTGCGTGGTTGCAGCTCGAGCCCAAGGTGACACACTTGACAAAATAGAAAGTTCCAATGTCAGCAAGTGTAAATTATTTCGGGCATGATCTTAGGTCTGTGCATGCCCTCTGATCGGAACACAGACTTGAGACTCGGAACTTGAATTTAATTAATTTGTGGTACTTCTGCGAATAACCAAAGTAATTGAAGCAACGGTCACTCTACATAGAATTTCAAAAGAAGCGAAAAATATTTTCGATTTATTTGGAACGAAGAACCGAGCATCATCGAATGATGCATTTTTCCATAAGACACATTCATTTTAGGGTTCCATTTTTCTGACATATTTGTTACAATGATTTTTATCGCCCAGATAGGATTCATTTAAACTGCAATGGATGCCAAAAAAATATATATATTTCGGCATGCCTATTCCATCTATGTATTTTGTATTTACAGTCTTTTTTTATGCCTTCCTTCCTATTCAACCAATGAACTTACGTTTAATAACATAAGAAAATGACGTTCGATTTGAACCAATTGAAAACCGATTTCTGTAGGTATGATCCAAAAAGAAACCATTCTTCTTTTCTTCTTCTTTTTTATATATAATAAATTCAAACCTTTTCTTTTCAATATATCATTTTGTGAGGGCAATATTGTATTGTATGTGGTTCCTTGATGCGTTTCTTTATCTCTCTTTGTGTATAGTACCATTTTACCGCCAACAATTACGGTCAAAAAAATGAGTTCCTGTCTTTCAATACGAAAAATACCGAACATAATGTACAGAATGATGAATAGATTTTACCGCAGAAGAAGATCATTTTGCGTAAAAAAAAGATTTTGCAACCTTTATATAAGAAACGAAATTTTTTGGGTCTTTCATTCGATTCGAGCAAGAACTAATACTTGGTCTACACAAAGATCCCTGTACATTTTGTGGATTTTCACCATCACCAATAAAAAGACATATAATCTAGTACTTCTCTTGTTGAACATAAAGTTATAATTCGAAAACTTTTACTTCATTAGTTTAAGCTAACGTTTTGCTATCGTTGATTTTGGTTATCTCTATCTCTCTCTCTCTCGAGAACATGTCATCCGGTCTTCTTCCCTGAATGATTCTTTGAAACAGTGCTAATTATAATCGTGCACCGCTTGACCTATCATATCAAAAGTAGAGCAGTTACGATGTGCAATGAAATAATTTTTAATGATGAAAAGAGCATATTTTCAGAAATAAATAGTCATTTAAAAAACAACGGATAAAGAGATGAAAAGTCGAATTTTTCTGTGATGCCGAAGTCGAGGTCAATAAACACACATAAATTTAACTAGTCTCTTTTATCCCAAGTTTTGTAATGGATTTTTATGTAAGGACCTTCGAAAGTTGATGGAAATCGAAAGAAAAAACGATTTTTGACTCGCAAGCATGTAAAGCACAAAATTTCAACCGAACAACATCGAGCATGAACCAGTAAAATTATGATCCAACATGACTGGTTTCAATTAAACAAAATTCTATACACTCTGAAACCCACACTTTTTCGCATATTTAAGTAAAGTTAAAACATTTTAATATTTCAATCCTTCCCATCGTTTTGGTTACAGCAAAATTTGTTATTCAGGTAAGACAGCAAGTAATGCCTTCTTTGTGCAAAAAAAAAATCAAATAAATAATAAATGGGCAAACAAAGTAAAACAGATGAAGAATCACAAGATTATCCTTTAGCCAGATATTTCTTCTTGACTTATTTACATTTGACGGAAACTCCCATGTTTATTTAAAAAAAAAATTATAATTTTTCATATAATAAAATAACATTCTCGGATATTGTTATTTGCCAGCTTAAGTCTTACCTCATCAAAAGAACTTAAAAAAAAGAAGAAAAAACGGCGCGCATTACAAGAAAAAAAGATTTGCATTATGTGGAAAAAGTAAATGAAATTTTAATTTACTAAATTAGATTAACCTGGTAATCTTATCTCTTCTTCATTTTTTTTCTCTCGTTCAAGGTTCGGTACTTGTGAAGACTTTTATTTGAAAAATGTATTCGAGTTCTTAAGAACTATCCCAACATAACGGGTAAGTCAGTTAGGATTTGGGTGTATTAAGATTTTGTTATGATTTATTGCCAATTTTCAAATTTGTCTAACCGAGAAAAGATAGATGTCGGGATGTAGGTAAGAATTGCTTTAATTTTCTTTGGACATGTAATCTATACACCTAACAATCGAAATTTAAAAAAAAGAGAAGTTTGGGAATGAAACGATATTTACCGACATTTTCCATACCCTATGCAAGCGTAACAGATAGGACGATTCGACTATGGTAAAGGTGGTTTTGTTTTTCAGGATCAGTTACATTTATTCAGAGAATTAATTGGATTAATAACGAATGTACCAATGTACGGTTCCACTGAAATAATCATTTTCAACGCTCCGTTAACCCAAGTTCAAATCAATAATACGCCAAACAGAGTGGTAAAGGTGAAGTCAATGCAAATATATTTATGAGAACCATGAACTAGCACCGAGTCAACGAATTGACCCTTTCGAATGCGTTAACTTGAAATCGTCTTTGCAATATGAAAATCATACCGCCAAATAATAATAAAAAAATCTCGTAAATAACATACCTATGCGAGATAAACGGTTTCATTTCATCACCAACAAGATGAAAAAAAAGTGACTCCAATTTGCAAAGAGCCTGCAGGGATTTCAGGCAAATTGAAAATTTCGTGTTAGCCTTTAATTAAATTCTCCGTGACGGAACCGTTTTCATATTCATACACGTTAAAAGTCACTGCGAAACGAAACACATATGACTGATGGCTACAGTATTTTATGTATATACGTTCAACATTAAACAATATAAAGAATATAATACCGAACGTAACGTGTTCTAATAGATGATTGATATAACGAGGCGAAAGCATTTTTTTTTGTTGCAATGAAACAACGAAAATTCATTTTTGCAACGGACAACTAAAATATGCGCAATTTTGCCATCATTTGTGCAACATCGTTCTATTGTCGCATCTTCCAGGCCGTGAGTAGACGGCCTGCCAAAAGGCTCAGCGGGTGATGCAGCCGAATCAAGAGACCCGAAAAGTTGAAACTTTTAAACAATAATTGTAACCGAAAAGCCCCATATGGGAAGTGCGGGCATAGACGTGAGTAAAGTATCTCCGTACCAAGCTAGAAGTCGGGAAGAAGTCATTGTGTTCAAATAAGAAAAGTATTTCTTATTCGCTGTGCGCTTAAGCTTTTATTTTTCTATCTCCATCTCTCTGTCAATGCCGACCGAAATGCTCGTCATTGGCATTAGAACAACACTTTACCGAAAAAGAAAACCTGTGTGTTTGTTACACACTCGGACAATAAATGACAAATTTTCAGTTTTGTTGTAATGCATCACCTACGGACCGAGGCGGAAGACCCCACAACGCTTTGTCCGAAAGAGAAAAATAGATAGAATGCTGGAAAGCTGAACAATGTAATCAAATAGGGATACCAACCGAGCGTTTTGGAAAACAAGAACCATTTACAATAGAAAACATCAATAAATCAATCTAGTACTGTTGTTTAACCACCACAGCAAGGCGCCGCGGCACTTTTCATCATTTTATTTATTTCGATTTTTTTTTTCGAAAATATTTTGTTTTAGTTTTGCGCTAAAAAAATCCGAATGGAGTATCAAGTAAGAATGCCCGCAGGTAACATATTACATTGAAGAGACCTCAAAAAATAAAAGAAAAGAAAAGATAACACACATTATAATGGGGACAATCCCACAAAAGACAAGTAACACACAAAAAAAAGATAAATTTTATTCAAGGATTATTATAATAAATGTGTAGAAGCGCACACGCATACACATTTGATTCAAATGATACATGAATGTTGTGACCATTTAACTTCATATTGCGATAAGATCTTTCTTGATTTTTTTTCTCTCTGTATTTTGTGGTCATTAAACGGTTTTCCAAGTTATATGTCACCAAAGGCATTCATTTATATGGAATTTATTAGGTAGAGAAAAAAATGAACAGATTTTTTTTTGTTGGTTTCTTTGGTTTCGTCCACACAGAAAAAGATATTGGAATTAAAATACGAAACTGGAAAAATAAATGTAAACTTTTTGTCGACACTAATTTTTAATTTAGAAGATAAGATAAATTCTTGCATTAATTTTTATGGTAGCGCATTAAAATTTTGTTGAATAATTTAGTAGCTTAAACAACAACAACAACAACAAAAAACAAGCCGAGCGACAGTATCACCGCGAAAAATAAAGAAAAATATTGATGCAATCGTAATGTATAGATGTTGATTAAAGAATCTACACTTTCGTGAATGTGAAAGTGGTGATAAGTCATTCATTCGGTGTGACATGATGAACACCGTTTAACACGGTCTTTTGCGCAGATCACTCTGGACCAGGTCTAGTGAAAGATTTGTACAAGAAGTTATGTGGGATTTACTATGATCAGGTCTTATTTTTGGGAATTTAGATCCTAAAAAATTCCCAAAAATTGTAAAAAAAATTTCAGAAGAATTCAGAATAAATTCTACAGAAAATGTCAGAATTTTTTAGGAATTCTTCAGAAATCCAAAAATTAAGCCTTGAAGATGATGGAGAGGCAGAAAATGAGTTGTATTAGTAAATAACGGGGTTTCGAGTAACAATTGCAGAATGACTTTAAAGTAATAACTACTGATTTCTCACGTACTGTCTCTGATATCCCATTTTATCCGAATCTATGGAACTTGATACTCTTTCCAAGCCATTCATTTCATCAGTTCATTCATTCGAAGAGTTCAGCCTATTAGGAACGGATAATCATCTGTTGTAGACAAAGACTATGACTACCAGTTATGACTGGTTTTCTTATATGTAACAAAAATAAATGTTAAAACAAATGAAGTAGTAGACACAAGTTGACACCTTCATCATATGAAGTAATAGATTTAAAGATTATATAGCAGCACACTAGCCGACTCTGAATATTTTAATAAAATCCGAGAGAGCTGCATATATTATTATTAATTTCTACTTACAGTTTGAGAATAAAAAGAGCTGGAAGTTTCAATTAATATCCACGTTGCTCTACATACCCATAAGTACGTAACGTAATTTGGTTCAGCATGTGGAATGAATAGGATGGGAGAGAACAAGATTATAATTTTTTGATAGGGTCCCATTCACAAGTCCATACAGAATGGCCTATTGCCATTGAAAATACGTGAGGAAAAAACCTTGTCTCTCATTCCGCAAGAAATATGGTCGCGAACAAGCTTTCCAACAAAAAATAAACAACGAATAAAAAGTGAAAAGCGTGATGAAGTGAGCGCAATATAATTTTCAATAATAAAATATCGCATGATGGGAATAACCTTCTACACATTTTATAATTACCTAGCATGTAACCAACACCTTTTTCTCAATCAAAAAAAAAAAATAGTTAAACGAAGGAACATTGTAAAGATGTGTATCACATCTTATATACCATCCATATATACGAGATTCATAGTTCCTAAAAATTCTTTTTACACATTCCCTCAAAATAAAATGCATGAAGTGTATTTCATCTTCTTCTTGTTTTTTTTTTGTTCTTCATTTTTAATTCATTTACAGCGTAAAGAAGGCATCTTATGCATACACTGGATATATGTATCGAAGAACATTCATACCTATTTAATAACAACGAATGAAAAATAACCATTTCAAAATAACACAAAAAGAACACAGGCGGAACCAGCATGTTTTGACGTGTTTAGGCTGAGCCTGTCAAATTAAACTAATTGATGATACGACACCCAAAGTGATTCTCATGACCGTGTGTATCAAAACTGGTTTTGTGTTTCGTTTAATTTTTAAAGAATCTTTTTAATGTTTCAGTAAGTTTTAATGTTTCCTTTTCTTAAATATTATTAAAATAACAAAACAAAAAACAAAATATTTTTTGTATTAATATTTCGAAACACAAAAATTGCAAATTTCTCTTTCTACATACTCGCACAGCGTAATAAATCCAGGAAATTATGATTTATGAAGAACGAATTTTATGCATAGTAGTAAATCTGATTGATTATTGTCAATTAATCCGATATTATTTGTTTTGTTGACTAAGCAGACAACTAGGATGTTTTAGCTGATATCTCATTTCTCTGGCACTGCTGCGTAGGTTTCTTATGATGACACAACATGACATTACCAACAAATCATCTTTGACACTTATAGTGATTGAATCATAATATTTTCTACGAATAGGATTCGGCACTGTTTTGCACATGCAAAAACTACCTGTCATTCTCCGTTTCTCCGATGTCATTTTAGACGGCAAATGAGAGAAGGGAGATAACAGCTTAGATAAGAAAGTAGCACCTTCTATATATGCAAATATAGACTAAAATCGCTTTAAGAAAAGTTAGCAAACGAAAAATAGTTAAACTAAACATTTTAGCTTGAAAGGATTCATTTCCTTCTATTTGCCTTCATTTCCGCACCAATTCAAAAATTTACTTTCATTTTCGTTTTTTGCTTATGATTCAGCAAATGTGCACATGTACAAAATAACTTTCTAGAGATGGAATGAGATCCAGTATTTTTACTTGAGGCAGATATTTGTATATCGTTGACAAAGGATTTTCAAAAAGAAAATCATCTGAGGAATTTCTACGATTTAAACGGTCTATCATTACCGTTTTTCCTGGATTTTTATCAAATTTCAAGGATTTTCTATTTATTTACTTTTGTTTTGAGGATTTTCTGGAATTTCCCAGAACTTTTCAGTTTTTAAAAATATTTTCTTCGATTTTGAGAATTTTCTAGTTTTCAAAATTTGTCAAAGGCCATTTCTTGACAAAGGGTTTTCTAGTTTATTCGCCCATCGTATTTTTGAACTGCATTATAAAAATGCAAAGCATCGAAAAGTGCATCTTTCACAACAAAACAGTGGCAGAGAAACCATTCGCAATTGTTTTTTTTACTAATCTGCGCTGCGTTGCTTTATTATTCATCTTGTTATTCATGCTTCCTTCGAATACCTGCGTTTGATCCAAAGAACACTTAAATCACGCAAATTATGTGCAATCTATCTTTATAACAATATTGATGGCATATATTTACGTTCGAACTCAACGTGAAGTGATTTCAAAATTTATCATTGAAAAGGAAATTGCATCCGTAATTGATGGTACCGTTGTCGTAAAAGCAAACTCGAATGCCCATTGTTTACATAGGTTGTAATTTATTTTTATTCTATGAATGGGAAGCGAAAAAAAAACCAAAAAAAAACTTGTTCCCTAAAACTGCATCCATATCTTTGTAATACGGGGATGTCATAAACTCATCACACCAGCAATTATTGTCCTTAGTATTTATTCTTGTTGTTTATTTTCGTCTAAGGATGAACTTTAGTGGAGTGAGAGGAAAAAAAAGAAAAGAAAAAACGAAGGTGAGATGTGAGGTGTTAATTGAACAGGAAATGACAACGAAGAGCGTATTTTCTGTACCGTATCCGGCTATATGCGAATCATAAATCGATAAAACGTGGTTAAAATAACACTTTGCACTTATTTTTTTACAATTTTGTAAAAATAATAGTAAAACACCTTAAGCTGTTAGGTCTACTAGGTTGTATAAATACATTCACGTCGCACAAGCATACCTTTTTTCGGAAATCAATGAGTATTGTTTTCCTTTCTGTTTTATGTTCAATTCTCACTTCTCTCATGCTTATTGTGAGTGTCCAGTACCTGCGTACTAACCGAGACCGTCTGTTTCGAAGGATTGGATAATTAAATTATATCGAGTCGCATCAAAACGCTGACAAAAAAGAATCTCACCTATTTTGGGTAACTTTATTTGTTAAAGTCACTTCTCTGCATACAAAAACTTATTAATGTGATTTAAAATAGGGCTACAGTTGGCGAATTAAAAAACAAATTTTTGAGCATCATTGCATATTCGCAGTGCCACTCAAATTTTTCGCAATAATCAATTAAATTTTACCCAAAAAAAACCTATGCCTGGCACACACAAGTATTTCAGTCAGTCGGTAATAAAGAGGTGTTGTTGTTATGAAACGCATATATATTTATGGCCATTTAATTTAATTATTTTCCATAAAACATTTTTTATATATGGAACGAATTCAGCAACATTTTCAATTATGCTTTGACTATAATAAAAGCGGGCTTTCTCTCTGCGGAAGACTGAAAGAATGAATTAGAGTTTTCTGAACGTGAACATTCTTACATTGTTTGGCACAAGAGAATGTGATGAGAACACAGTTCAAAAATGTGAAGGCTCACGTAGTATGTATACAATAAGTGGATGAATATTAAACTGCCGCATACGATAGTTCGTTAACGAAGCCAATTATAAAATACCTATAGGTGTTGACTTGATTTGACTGTCTAGTTAACCTCTTGTAAAATTAATAATCGCCATCACAGTTGTTGCTGCCATGCAGAACGGTTTCGTCGCTACATCAATGTGCACACGTATTGCTAGAGTCAAAATATCAGTACCCGAAAACGGATCAAACAAAAACCATTTCCACATATTATTTCCTTGCAACCATCAACCAGCACGAGTTTGCTTTACATCTGAATCATAGCCAATATTGGCACTTGCGTTGTAGAAAAGGCACACCGGAGTGCATAAAAAAAAATAAACTCAATTTAAATTGCTTAGATAAGGATATTATAAACTGACTGTAAGCAAATAAGTTGGTTCTGAATTGAATGAATGAATGTACGATCAGTCGCACCATTGCCATAGATGTTAATTTTATCAAATAATATAAAATGTTTCTCGGTAACAATAATAATAAAACAAACGACTACATTGCCTGTATATAATATGTTGCCGATTGCACTACGAGGCCGATTTTTTTTGTATCGAATTTTCATTCAGAAATTTTCTGGAGACTTATTTAAAAGCTTTTAATAATGACGTCCACATTTGTGGTGGTGAGAGGTATAGCGCAAAGAATTTTTTTTGTTTTTCAATTCAATGATTGTGTTGGTTAATTTCATGTTTGTTATATTACACAATTAGGTAGAGAAATTTCAGCAAGAATTTTCTTCAGCTGTTATTTACCACGTGCGTGTATAGCAGCTTCAACCGTATAAACAAGTATAAACAGTTTTGATTCTATGTATGGATCAGCTGAAAAACAGTTGAGACAAATTTATGCTGGAATTTCACTGCCCTCTGACTGAATCATATGAACAATAGTAAATACTTTTCTTCTGTTTTTGGTAAGCCTGTAAGACTACGCAGAATAAAGCGAATCCAGTTCAATAATCAAGTTTCAGGAATTATCTATTTAAGAGGAGTCCAAACTTTCCAACTTGGAACTAACCTGATTCCTATAAACCGCGAACAGAGAGAGAGGCGATCGTGGAACAAAGATTAATATTAAGCAATACTTTCCCAAATGACACCAGTCTCTCTCTTTCACTTATAAACGTATGAATTTGCCCAAGAAAACCTGGTTGAACCTGAACCCGAAAGTTTTATTTCACGTTTGGTAACTGTAGGTCAGGTTCAGGCAAATTTCCATGCTGATCTGAATCTGAAATGATTAAACCTGATTCAAATCAGGTCAAACTAATCGGAGCCTTAGTCAACAGAGCGGTGTAACGTTAAGACTTTATCTGAGACGTTAGGAACTAAAAAAATGCACAACGCTACCTCTGAATTATCAAAAATATTCCGGACGCTTATAAGCAATTTACATGTTCCGACAACGAATATTTTCCAAAATAGCTAATTGTGAGCCATGAAAATCGTTGAGAACATTTATTGTCCGATTCGACCGAAAAACACTCGAACCGCCTTTTTTAACAAAAAGGGTGACTCTATGTTCCCATTGTAAATGTGCATTTCGTATACACAATGTCTATACGAATGGATACCATATCATAATTTACAGCATGCAACATGCAACACAAATCAAATAAATTTAAATTGAAAATCACGATACCCATAATACATATAAAAAAAATGTAAAAATTTAGCTTCTTATCTTTCCTTTCAAATAATCCACTTAAATAATGCCCTGTAGGACTTAATAACATTAGTGGTAATATAATTCTTGTTAAATTTTCGCACCAAATCAATGAACCTACACTCTCTGGCTTTGAATATATATATTCATTATCATTTTCGTCGTCATACGCGATGATGATATATATGATGATGATGATGATGACGACGACAACGTATGTACACTGACGTTACCGATACACACAATATGGTATAGGAAAATTCATTCACAAAAATGTGATTCAGGTATAAACAACAATCATGCGACAAATGAGAACTCTGTATAAAATCGTGCATTTAGAGAAAATTGAAATTCAATATTATTCACAGAATTTTTTTTTACTCTCTCGTTCATATCAATTGTGTAATACAATAGCTTAACATCCAACCAACAGGTAATATGTTAAGCGAATGTGGTACGAGACTATTGATATTCTTGTGTTTAGTTATCGATCCCTAAGTAGATATACATACACATATATTGTGTCTGCTCACTTGTTACTTTATCAGAAAACTGGAATTGAAAACCACACCAATGTTTTTGTACCGTCGATTGACGAAAACAAAACAACAAAAAAAAACATTTCTTTGGGTAAAAAATTCGACTTTGGAAAAGAGTCCAAAATAAATTTCTTATACGAAATTTAATGTTCATCACTTTTAAATGGTGTAGATGGTGTACTATAGTGGAAAAAAAAAGTGATTCAATTGTATGGCGAAAAAGATAGTCGTCAAACTTCATTTTATACACATTATTTAAGTGCTCGCACTAAAAATCGGCTATACGTCGTCGATATATATACATATGCATTTAACACTCCTCTTGCCAATATATAAATATACGCAGAGCCATTCGGTTGCAGCATTATTTTTTTTATATATATAGTGGCGTGAGACGTGAAACGATTTCGAATTTGCAATGAAAATTAAATTAAAAATCTTTGTTACGAACGAAATTACGGTAAGCTTGAGAATTAACAAGTTTCTTGTTAGCAACACATTTTTTTTTAATTCTTATGTTTTAAATCATGGTACGAGCATATATATCAAACACAACATGGAATCATCGCCTTTGCGATTTAAAAAAAAAAAATCGAAATAAGAAAATTGCATCACGAACTGAAAAGGTCATTTTGTCAGTTATTAAGTATCTGAATTATGGATGGGTAGAGACTTTTCGGAACAAAAACAAAATGGTATGTCGCCTGGAATATTTTCTATTTTTTCTTTGGCTAGTTCCAGAAAAATTTCAAAAACTCTTGAAAATATCAAAATCACGAAATAATCGCATCTGACAGACACCTTCTACAGACACTGTATAAAATTGGCCCAAGTTCTTACCTGATTTCACCGAACAGTGTACATGCGCCCGACTTTCATAATACACCCAGTCGAATCCAGCCTCTACCGCTAACCGTGCCAGCATTCCGTTTTTCCCTCGATCTCGATCTGATGTCGTTATGTCCACTGCTCTGCCTTCATAATGCAACGAATCGATCCCGTGATGACCATCTTCGTCCCAGCCCTCAGTAACACGTAAATGAACACCCGGCCATGTATTCATCACCGACACGGATAAGGTATTTAGCTTTTCTTTGCAACGCTAAAATGGAAACGAACAAAACAAAAAATGAATTATTTTCTTGATGTATCAACTGTGTTGTGCGGCTGTTCTATCTCCCTCACGGTTACACGAGATACAAACATTAAGTCAAATAATTTTAAATTAATTGCACTAATCTGTCAACATGTCACTTATGATCTGATAAAATTATGTCTGTGTTACTACCATAAAAAGTAGTGGTATATTATCGTTATTAATGTGGTACAAGAACGATTAGATGTAAAATGTAAATTACCCATTACACATTGCGATTATTGTGCATTTGGATGCTGTTTAATATTACAGAAAATTATCGCTAATTTCTATAATCAAAGAGTTCAACGTTTGTTAGATTTAATCACATTAAACAAAACGTGTCTAGCTATATGCATGCACTGCCTGTATCACCGGTTGTACGGTAAAATATGTAACTCTCTTATGTAGGTAGGCAAATATTTGGTTTTTGCATAATTTTATTCAGCATGCGGTAACTTGAGATTGGTAAGATGTCCTGCTTGTAAAGAAAAGAACGAACCGCTGATGCATTCATAGCAAGTAAATATTAACGTTTCCCACCCACATGTTCGTTATACACCATCGTATAAATCCCTGTATTTATTTTGTAATTCACAGTGCAGTTAACCGATCAACAGAAACGTAAAAAGTTTTGGTTGAGTAATAATTCTTATTTGAAAACCAGCCGCCAATAACCAAGGATTTCAAATAACTCATATGGGTTCTGATTGCACAATTTTCGTGCAACAGATCGCTGGAAAGTGGAAGTCACAAAAATGTCACAATGTTTTGAGAAGCTGCCAGCTATCCATTATTGACAACGGGGATCAGAATTGGCGTTTAGGACTGATACTGAAAAATTCTGTTCAAAATGATGGTATTCAAGGTTGCAATTTATCTAGTATATCGAATCGAGTATCCAAAATATGTCGTATAGAATTGACGGACCTTAGAGTGAGGTTGGACCTTCAGATCTGGTATTTGCATTTGCAAGGTTAACGACATGTAGCTCGATAACTCATTTATTCTGAATTAAGCTTTAATGACTCTGGTCAACTGGGCAGCATCTTTAATGATAAAAGATAAATCGGCATCCTTAGTCATAGGGTTATGTGTGCTCCAGAGGGAGAAAGATAACCCACGAGAAGCACGTAGCTAGCGACAATATATTTTCCGTAACGAATCAAGCTCAATTGAAGACGAAACTCCGTTGACAAAGAATTTTCCGGAATAACATTTTTTATGATTTTCAATTATTTTACGAGGGCTTTCTTTCCACATTTTCACCGATTTTAGCCCCGTACGAAGTACAAAGGGGCTTATAGGATTACGATGTCATGTGTAATTGATTGAATTCGAAGCAGACGGTAAGGGCAAAGTGTTTGCCTATGTTCATAGATGACGAATCTGCAATAAAAATGTTGTCTGTCCGTCTGTCCGTCTGTCCGTCACGTCGATATCTTGAGTAAATCAAATCCGATTTCAAAAATTTTTCCCTGAAAGATAGTCGAAATAGTGAGGCTAAGTTCGAAGATGGGTATATTCGGGTCGGCCCTTCGTGAGTTAGGGCCACCTAAGTGATTTAAGGTCTTTTGGTGATATTTATGGCAAAATAAACGATGGAAATGTAAATGACACGGCAAATGATAGGTATTGTCAATACCATTCCAGGAAAAAATCGGGTGAGTGGACCGTGAGTTAGGGCCTTAGAAGTGAAATGCTACAAGGGCCCTATGTGTATTTTACATAGAACTCGAGTAAATTTCATCCGTTTTTCGTAATTTTTGTTTCATTTGGAAGGTAATCAAAGGCCGAATAGAATGTAGTTGAAAAAAAATTTAAATTTGGGTCCTCGGACTGGAGCCGATACTAGGCCCTTCAAAAAAATAAAATTTTTAGGGCGATTTGAAATTTTTGTTTCATTTGAAAGGAACGTCGTACGGGGCTTCGTACACATTACATAATAATTTTACTTTAACTACATTAACCGGCGCAATAGGCTTACGGTCAAAGTAGGGTGACAGACGCACTAGGGTCACGTACGCAATAGATATA
Source organism: Bradysia coprophila (assembly GCF_014529535.1). Taxonomy (NCBI): domain Eukaryota; kingdom Metazoa; phylum Arthropoda; class Insecta; order Diptera; family Sciaridae; genus Bradysia; species Bradysia coprophila. The sequence goes on along the minus strand of NW_023503296.1, from coordinate 181,478 downwards.
CGGGTTTGTACGGGGCTCAGTCGCAGCAAACGCTCCGACTGTTCTGATGGCTCGTTTTTTTTAGAATGTCCTTGCATTTTCATGGACTTTTTTTTAGTTTTCCGACGATTTTCTTCGATTTTGAGGGTTTTATGATCAAATGATTTTGTAGCATTCAAAAACCTTCAAACGTTCTGTTAATAAGTGATCCCCACGTTTGTCTGCCTCTCCGACGAAATAAATTTTCCAGCTGACGTAGCTTTAAAAACAACACATTTATAGGTTCGAATGAATGGACAACCAAAAATGCTTTAATGAAGTAATAGATTTTCTAAAAAACGTTTAAACAAATTTATCACAAATTCATTGCGATAATTGATTATTTTTTGATGGTGATACTAGAGTTACACAGATCTTTAATGCGCTTTAGGCTTTTAACAGTTAAACTCAAATTAAACCTCCTCAACTACAAACCAGAGATCAGAAGAACAAAAATTTAATTCATCTACCTATATGTAGCTAGCGTATCCATTAAACAACAACAAAATTATTATTCATCGCCATTCGGTTACACTCTGATTCAATGAAATTATAATTAAATTACACCATTGCACATGATAAAAATTCATTCAGAAAATTTCTTTCATAAAATCTTATTCAAATTTTTTTACTACACATACCTACTACACGTAATAATCGTGTATATAGATGGAATGGATGGTTGGATAGATGCGTACATTAGTGAAAGAATCAAATTACATTCATGTTTTTCCACACCGGTTGAATTGGAAAAGGTGAAATCTTCTTTTGAGTCAGTTTGTAGAGAGACAAAACAAATGTATTCTTAATAAGAGGTTCCTCGAACATCATTCACATATGTTTTATAGTAATTTTTGAATTTTATAAAAGCTTTGATGGTATTTAACGTTATGTTTAACACATAAAGATGAAAATATATAAATAACAAAAAAATAAAAATTAACAAGCAGAAGTGTAAGAAATATTGATGAACATAGAATAGAAGATGACTCCACCTTGATGAATTGTGGGCGTGGTAAAATGTTCGTGTTAAAACATTTTTCTTTAACTCAATGATGCAGGAATAAATTTAACTGATTTTGATATTTCGTTTTTTTTTCGTTAAGTTTTATTAATGATTTAATGGAAGCATAATGTTATCTACGTGAATCTATGAATGCTTCGGATAGACTTTGTGAATGAATTTTGTAATAAATGAAAAAAAAAAAAACAACCAAAATATTTACAGAGAGAAAAAAACTACTTACATCAAGCATGTAAATAGTAGATTACATAGAAATAGTGAGAGATTTGCAGTTCGAGCCGATGGCGGGAGATGCAAACACACAAGGCAAAATATAAACTTCCAAACAATTACGTAAGTTATTTTACGTGTTACGGCATGTTTCATTTTCATTTACATTGCCTAATCACGTAAAGCATTGTACTTACGAGGTTCCAAGTTGTTATTCCCCTTGGGGTCGGTTACTATTACTTACTAAGTCCACGGGAAATGAGTTTTAATGTTCATGTCAATGAAGTAATAACTCTTTTTCCGGGGGCTTAGTAAGTAAACGCTCTTTACAGCGTACACATATTACCAGCATCTTTGCATTCATTAAAAATTACGGATGTAATTCTTCTATTTAAAAAAGAAAAACTTGCAGTCAAGGACCAATTTGTGATGGCTTTCAAATAAACATTTTATGCCAAAATCTTCTTAGAATCGGAACTATTATTTATTTACTTTTTATTTATATTTCTCTTAGTTCCTTTATTGTACTAAAACATTTATTTTGTACACATGAAATATTCTTTTGGGCTACCGTAACATCGATTGCCATTCAATTTGATACGGCGTCTAAATATTTTGAAGGTAACAATGACATATTTTAGGTTCATTTATTTAAAAAAAAAAAACGAAGCAAAGGAGGAGGAAAAATAAAACTCACAAATTTAAAAATTTAACTTATGGGTATAATGTGCAAAGGCATATCGTATAATAGCATTGTAATTCTCGTAAATTGAACGTGGAAGATATATTAGTTTTAAACTGTGAAGTGTGACATTTCTTAGAATAATATTAATAAAATGAACAGATTTTTTTTTCGTTCTGTGATTATATGTGTCAAAGAGTGGCAATGAATGGTTTTTTTATGAAAAAGGTTAAATTGTGATCCACTAAATGATCGTAAAATTTTTGATCGGTCTTCGTGAGGCAGTATGGATATAGTTTTTTTTGTTCTTTACTGTAGATCGTTTTTGGTGATCGTTGAAACGGTATATGTTAGACAATATTTTATTCAAATCATTCGTCTAAAATTAAAGATTTGCGTTTAAAAAAAAACAGTCTGACATTTTGCTTTGTTTACCTTCGTCAAATGCCAGACTCAGACTGTACAATTTAAATATCTTTAGTTGTTGGTATCTATTTCATTGAACTTTTGATACATAATCTTACCGTACCATTTTACACATGTGGCAACTTTTCTCCGGCAAGAACATAAATAGAAAAATTATACCAATTAGCAGCGGCATAAATCTTACAATGGAATTTATCATAATATACACACACATATATATGGACTGGGGGACCACGTGTCACACAACCAGGGCCAATTATTGGGAAATTTCCAAATTTTAACAAAATTTACTGAAAATTATCAGAGATCGGTAAATCCAGTACATTTTCAGTAAAATTTGGTAAACTTCATATAAATGTGAAGGAATTATGAAGTGGATGTATCAGAATCCAGGGGTGATTGGGATCAATAAAGTATTGTTTCATATTCAGAGCACTGAGCCCTATCTAACCCAATAAACTACCTCTAGTAATTATTCCAAAAGTTTACCATTGTTGTCTAGTGTAACGTATGATGACACAGTGGTACTATAAAGAAGAAAAGAACTTTTACCCTGATACAAATGGCTGTCATCTGTTATCGACAACGACAACAATAATAAACGACAAACTCAGACTAATTCGGTTTCATATAGCAAAAACATGTTGAAAACAAATGAAGTAAAATATTTCTGAAAACAATCTCTGAAAATCTTCGATCAAATGAAGTAATAGATCAGATAGTAAAACTGTTAATATGCTTGCCGTCTGTGGCAGGTTAAATTCTTCGTATACCTTCAATGACACACCAGACGACCAAGGTGTATCTTGCATCGCCATCGCTCAAAACGTTGCAAAACAAAAGGTTTTTCCGAGCGAAATGTATCAGTATTAGACTCTACCAGACCCTGGGCCAATATATATTTTCACGCATATTTTGTCCATTTTATCGCGAAAATCGTAAAATTCGTGAAGACATAAAAATAACTGAATTTCCAAACTGAAAACCAAATCTATCAACAAACTTTCCACAAAGTTCTAATCAAAAATCTATCGCATCACCGGACAAACTATATTAATGTTTTGTATACGTTGTAATGTAATATCAAAATTTGTTTTTAACTTAGTAAAACATAGAACCGACCAACTTCTGACAAACAAACATATCCCATAGTTTTGTTATTATGCATTTTAAAAGCGCGGCACATTTTATACTCAAATGCATATGGAAACCATAACCAAAACCGATATTTAACAACAAAAACATAATTTAATATATTATTGAAAAGATGATGAAGAAGAAGAAAAAGAAGAGGAAGATGCTGGAAAAAAAAATCTTTCTTTAAATCATCACACAATTCTTGTGTGGTAAAATGTTTACTTTCCATTTGCCGGTAAAATGCCTGAGAAGGAAAAGTACACACATTATAATTTGTATACACTTGTTTAAAAACATTTTTCTTTAACAACACACAGCTTAGCGCTCGGTATAAAAAGATAAATAATAAAAAAAATATTCAAAATAAAATTATTATTAAAAAGAGCGTATGTGTATTCACACCTAATAATGGACGAGAAAAAAAAACTGTTTTGTTTCTTAATACCTCTCTCTGCTCACTTTAAAATTCAAAATGAAATGAAGGAAAATGTGTAATGCTATTTTCACAAGTAAATATGAAAATTGAATATTCAGTAAATACATTTTTTTTGTTCCTCTTCGTCTTTCCATACACTAAAATTAGAGAAAAATGTTATTGGTTTATTACCTGATCTTATGATTTTATTGTTTGCCTTTGTATATTAAAATTAAATGGTTGATCGAGGCGAGGTGTTGAACGACGGTGATTGTTGCGTCTATTATTTGTTAAGTAGAGATGATAAATATTTTTATTGTTATTGCATCTCATCTCATCATAGAAAAGAGTTTCATATGCGACCGATGGTTAAACGTTTCTTTCTTTCTTTTTTTGGTAGGAACATCGTAAACTTGATGTGTGGGTCACGTTTTATTGTATTTAGAAAGAATTTTCGCAAATATCAATGATTGACTTGAAGGAAATTGTTATCAACTTTGAACAATTAACAATTCGGTAAACTTTAGGTAAATACCACCTGCAGCTCAACGCATGTAAATTGACGCACTATTTCTAAAATAATTGTCATCAGTTTAGTAATATCTTTCGGTGGAGTCATTGTCGTGAGGCAATCTTTTGCACTGACACTGACTATATCACGACAATGACTCTAGAAATTTACTAAGACTGATGACATGTGTATTAGAGATGGTGCGTTAATTTACATACACGTGCTATTTACCGAAAATTTACCAAAGGTTTGTAAACAATAATTTTCGAGTACAGTTTATTAATTAATTAAATCTGCGATAAAGCCTTTACAGACCTCACATCTACATGCTGATATTTTAACAGTCATTCTGTCCCTGCCATCTTGGCCATGTTAACACCTCATTCTTAACATTAACGACCTTCAAAACCTTCAAAACCTCAAAAAAAGTTCGAAACATTTACAAATGTTAAATTTGCTCTGACTAGGATTTCTGTTCCAGACATTTTAGACTTCTGAATGAATTTGGAATAACATTCTCGTTATACGAAGCATAAGCGATCGTAATTATATTCAAATAAAACGAAAGACATCAACGAAACGAGGAAAGCACCATATATAAATATCATTCGGTTTCGGTCGGACAACCTAATGATACACTATTAATATATTGGCTTGATATTGATTTCCTTCCATCAATATAATATGAAATGAAAAAATCGATCAAGATTACATGAAAGCTGATAAATCGATGAATCTTAAAAAATAATTATTTAAAATCTAGACAAGAATATTGAATTACCATTATAACCTTAACCTATCCAACCATTGAAAGATCTAAATTTGTCTTATTTTTGTGTTGTTCACTTCTTTTTCTTGTTTCGTTTCGTTGTTGTTGTTTTTTTTTTTGTTTTCTTAAATATTTATTATTTTATGCCAGGGTGTCAGACGTAACATCAAATTCTTTCTAAATTGTTCAATGTCTGATACACAATCAGTGTGTGTACTGAAAAAGGTACAATATTTATATCAGATAAGTATCGGATTACATAAAAAAAAATTCAGTTGATTCAGAGATGTTTCAAGTGACCGGATGATCGATTGTTTTTGTGGCTATAAATCTCGTGGTAAATTATGGAAAAAGGATGCGGTTTTAATCGCATTCCTTTTGAGTGTATTCACACAGATTAAACAAAATCATTTTTTATTTTTCTCAACTAAACAAATAATAAATGTGACAATGAGTAGGCAAGAGACGTGCGATGATGGTGTTTATGGTCATATACAATACAATATCCATATATATCCATACACGAATGAGTAAGCCTAAAAATCATTCTAAAAATAAATTGCTATTATTTTGTGTCATACCCATGCATACTATACAATCAGGTAGCTCTTTTATTCATATAATATAAATACGTACGCATGACAAAACAATTATTTAATATCACCAATTGTATATAAGTATGCAACGTGTCACTGTGTGTCAAATTAAATTTAAAATTAATTTGTTTCATTCATGTTCAACGTTCTTTTTTCTGTTGTTGTTGTTGGTATACAATACAAGACTCTAATTTGTCTTATTTAAATATTTATGCGCGTACTCAAAACCGTAGGTAGAGTACCTCTCCGATATACTTCCTTGCATATCAGTTAATTTTATGCACCGAAATTGTAAGTCTCTTCGACACTGAAAAACATCAGTTTTAACTTCTTACTGTTGTTGGGCTTTTTTTTTCTTCTTCTGTTTTCTTTTACATTTTATCGAATTTGAATGGATATATAATATAAATGTTAATTAATTGTGCTGTTACACATTAATCAACTCCAGCTGAATAAATCATACGGTTCAGTTGTAATTTAATGTGACGACTGAGCAGCAGAAATAAGAAGAAAAAATCGTGTGTATTTTGAAGAGAAAAAAAAAATCAAAGTGAAATGTGATAAGTTCTAGATGTCGAGTGGCTTTAGAATATAAACGTTATTGAACCGGAAGAATTGTGTGTCTTGTTTTGTGAGATAAATGAATTTATCGATTGTGTTTCGGTTTTCATTGTTACCGATTGTTAGAAAAGGCTGTCAAGCATTCACCAACGAAATGTTTTAAACGTTTTGTGGTGTTTTGGCTAGCTACTTATCCTAGAATGGACAAATTGTTGTATCCATTGACATTCCATTGTGTAAATCTGTGAATTTAAAGTATATAAAATTCGTAAAGGGATTCTGGCTTGGAACCGGAAGTTGAAGGAGATCATCGTATGGAGGAAAATCTTCCATGCTTAATAATTTTGTAACAGGAAAATACTTCTTTGTTGTCAGGATTGCCATTACAGGAATTCCTGGCCAATCTTTCAATTTTAGTTATATTGTACAATGAATCGAATTTTCTTTTTCCTGCGATCAATTCTTGTTTTTCTGCGATCGACTCCTCTTTTTCTTGTCAGAAATTTCCTTTTAAGAATTCTCAGTTTGAATACCTAATTGTCCGCAATTTTTGGGAAGAATTTCGTCACAGCTGCAGTAAAATCAGCGAGGCTCTGATGGGCGGGACCTGTGGCTAGGATGAATGATGAATGACCGAACTGCCAAGAAAGCCCTCGATAGGAAATTCGTAGTACGTAGACCAAAAGGCCGACCACGGAATAGATGGATCGATGGATAGACTGTGTGGTCGTTATACTAGATCATTGGGGGTCGCGTATTGTAGAAATTTGGCCGAGGACAGGAACGAGTGGAGGAAATTTAGTAGAGTCAGACGCTTGGGTTGACAAGTGCTGCTAAGTAAGTAAGTAAGTTTGAACACTGACATCTGTTATCGACAATGACTACGAAAATGGTAACGAAGTACAAGATTTCGGGTCAAACACTGCGCGATACTTTTTCAACAAAAGACTTAAAAGATCTGATGATTACAAAGACTGAAGACTAAAGACTGATTTATTATCTCGCATACGGGGCGATTGCCAGTGACGAATACAGAAAATTCACTGTCCCAGAATGTCTCGGAATGGAATAGAACTCTAACCCAAACAATATTTTTGATCCTGTTCTTTTAGCTAAGGTATAAAATGCAACAACACACACAAAGAGCAGCAATTCTTGCGTCTCCTGACTGCGGAGATTTTTCTTCAAGAAAATTACACTAAACGGAAAAACCAGTAAAGCTCTCATAAACATGAAGTACTAACGAAGTTGCTTATCAAAATTGTCATTTTTTTTTACATTTCTAAGAACGAAATACCTGCTATATTAAACGAACGTTGACGTGACAGATGAGTATTGCATTAATATTATGACCCCGCAAAACAATCCATTTGAATTTATGGATGGGTTCGCCCATAGAATTATCACAACTGAAGTATACTAAACTCAAAGAATTCTTTTTATTTAAAATTAATGACATAGCGCAGGTCTACCATTTTTCAATGAATGAATTATACGAAAAAATACAAAAAATGACTTATAAATCGGGTGTGTAATTGTGCATCCAAAGACCATTAAATCCTTTTTTTCCTCTCTATCTCTATACGCACAAAGTCAAGAAGATAAATATTGGGCATACGTTTTATTCATATGTGTGTTATTCGTACACACATCATATCGATACAAATACCTAATTCTATAAAGTTAACCTCTCTTTATAGCATTCATTTGATCCTTTTATTTTCTTCTATTGTTATGTGAACAGTGCGTATGGATAAACAACCATATTTATTGAAGAAAAAAAAGGATCTATTTTTTATTTACTCTGCTTGTCTATAGGCACACCAAGCATTCCACACACAAGTTAGAAAAAGTATAATAAATAAATAAATAAATAAAATAAAAACTTTTTTCTCCTTCATTCTTTGAACATTTACCGAGCTATTTTAACAACACAGAGAGACGAAGAAAAAAAGAATAAAAAGAATATCATACAAATTGATGGCATTTGGCTGGTTAAATAAACCAATTGTGCAAAATGTTTATTTATCATTTTAAACAGCAAACCCCAAGTATAATACACAACGCAAAATACAAATAGAAATTTTATATATAGAAGAAGAATGTGCAAAAAAAAATTGTAAATTGTATTGAATCGTCTTACACATTTTTCCGTATAAGTAATTCACATGGGGCGTGCGTCAAAATGCAACCCAATATACACAACCATTTGAGAGGTTTTTCTTTTCACTACGGTGAAAAAAATTTGGTTTTCGACTTACACATATGACTTCGATTGAAGGCTGTAAGGACTTTTTTTTATAAATGATACTCACTGGGTAGAAACCACATCCTAAACCGAAGCTCCAGGTGTTGTCATTCATGATTCTTTTGTTGTTGTTGTTTGTTATTAGAAATTCCCAATGGGCTTGCATTCAATACATTATTATTTATAGGCTACTGATTGTCACATATATATGAAACAAGGTTATGAAGAGGAGAGCAAACACGATTTTTTTTGCGATGAATATGAGCATGAATACACAACAAGTTTATTGATTTAGTGTTGATGATTTTCTTTTTACGAAAAAAAAGGTTCATTTTTAGGGTCACATTTTAACTGAACATTTTTGAGCTATATTCGGCAAACGATTATTTTAGGCTTGTCCGTCTAATTCACTTAAACATATTGTCCAGTTTGGGTATATTTGCTCCAAATATTATACAATTAAAACTTCTTTACCTTTAACTTCTTAGAAACGGCAGGCCATTAACAATTACAAAAAATTTCATGAGTAGTGTTGAAACATTGCGACGTTGTCTCGTATTTCCACCGTAGTTTTGGGAAGGTTTCCTTCATGAGCCGGAGGTCTGGAATCGGATTCGCTAAAAAAGCCCTTTTAGCATGCATTGGGAAAATAACTATAAATACACTGGCCTCTTGCCTGTACTATTCTACTTTTGTTAAAAGTATCGCCGAGTGTTTGACACAAAATCTACTACACATAACACATAAATCTTACTATATAAGACCGTAGGTCATTGCTTAGTTTTGTCGTTATTGTTGGTAACAGATGACTGCAGCCGTTTCAACAACTTACTTGGGAAGTGTTTCGGCCTCCCGGGGACGGAGGATACAATGAAAGTTTGATCTTATCTATATAGAAAACTCAGAAAAGTGGAAAGCTTCTAGCACGACATAGCAAAATAAACTAGGCAGTAGTGATTTTCATCGAAATGTCAAATGAGTGACCTAATATACTGTATGAAAATGAGCTCAAATGAACACTGACATTAATTGAATAATTTTATTCGCAAAAAAAGGCTGCTAGATAATTCAGATCTTTAGTCAAATTAAGTGCTCTTGCCTGGTTTACTCTACTCTGTAGTGTTTCTAGACATGATAGAGTTTATTGGGAATTATATAATTACAAAGCACTGTCTCTCAGATCGAAACAGTGGAAGGAGCCATTCCGCTAATTAATAATATTTCGCATTTCCATACGTGTAAGCTTCGATTTTTACAGTAAGAGGCTGTGAAATTTCAGTAGAATTTTCTTCAGCTGTTTTTCAGCTGATCCACACAAACAATCAAAACTACTTATACATCTTTGTACAGTTTTGCCACTACCACGCGCCTGCAGCACGAATAAACAAGTACAAATAGTTTTGATTGTTTGTGTGGATCAGCTGAAAAACAGCTGAAGCAATTTTATGCTGAAGTTTCACTGCCTCTGACTGAGTATAACTTTATATATCAGGAAGAAAATATATACTTTCTTAACTAATGACCCCATGGCGACACAAAGAACCACTAGGAAAAATAAAATTAATGAAAAAAATGATAACGCGATTCAATGTATTAAAACTAAAAAAAAAATATTTGTTTGCAAATTACTCTGCCTGTTTACGTTTTATTCAATTCGACCAATTCAACTAATTGACAATATAATCCCGCACAATTAGCATTTCACACTGAAAATCAAACAACATTAGCACATTGTGCCTTATTTATATAATATTTGAATATAAATATTGCTAATTATCACAGCTTTTTATCTCCAAAAATAAATAAACAAAGTGTCGGTTACACATTACTAAAACTCATTCGATATTGTGATTCAATTAGATATATATTCAACATCATCTCTCGTTTTTTTTCATTCTCTTTTTTTTCATACCTTTTTGTCGTGATCAGTATTAATATCAATCAATTACTGTTAGTATTTCTGCACAAAACTGTTTTCAAAATTAATTGCAAACGACAGTTTGGAGATTTATAAAGTTCAATATATATACAATACATATATGTATATCATCCTACCAGCCATGGGCTGCAGGTTATACACTGATTTGTTTTTTGTTTATTATTAATTTTTTTTATCGGGCTGTGTATAAAATATTTTTATATTTTTTTTATATATAAGAATAATGCAGAATGCAGACGGTGTTATATGTCAGGATATTACTTCTGTCTATTTATTTTTTATTATTGATGTCTATCAAATGATCGGTTGTGGAATGTGACATTTTTGTGGTTGTAACAGTATCCAGATTGTTTAAATATTTTTTCAAATAAAAAAAAAATGATTTTAAGGTTGCTCCCCATATAATATGCGCAAGAGACATGATCGTATGATCGTTGAGACGAATGTTGTATTGTTGAAGAGCATGTGACTATAAAAAAAAATGTTTTTTTTTATGTGAAAGATGTTTGGGCTGCCATACGACCGAGAAAAAAAAAACGTTTTTGCCTATCATACTCTGTAGACTGAATTTTCCTTTTTTTTAATATTTTTTACCCTCTAATTTATGACTTGTTAGAAACTTATCACAACGTAAACCTTTTACAGCATATTATAAACATTAAAATAACAAACGGTAATAAAATGCAAGACAATGTCCAGTCATCAATAATATAAAAGTTAAATTAGCTAACTGACATTTGCGTGACCACAAGAAAAGAATTCAGCCGACCGAACTTAATCACAATATTGTTACCCAATTTAATCATAATATAAATACATCCACCGACGAAAGCGGCAAAACTATAAAATGCAAATTTGCTCACCAAATTGAATTAAATCATAATTGGTGAACAATAAATTTCGTTTAAATCGAGAAAAAAAAGGAACCTTAAAGTGCAAAAACATCAGAGAGGATGATGCGCGTTAAATGAATGTTTTCAGTCGATTTTATTTAGATAACTTGTTAGCGTTATAAACTGGACACCACATCGTAACCGAAAATGTTTTTTCTTCAAAAAAAAAAAATAAAGAAGAAGAAAGAATGCCAGCCAATCCATTATTTTGAATTCAATATTCAGATGTGGATTAGCAAAAATAAAAACAGCAACAACAACAACAAAGACAACTCGAACAAAATATGGTTATTTATCGCATATCACGATTTCGTATTGAAAAGTATTTTAAAATTACATTAACATAAGCACATTTAGCAGCGAAGAGACAAGAAAAAATAATAACATTAAAGCCCAGATTACTTTACAAAACTCGCACCATTCAATTCTGGTCAGTGTCAGTTAAAGGATTAAATATTCGAGAGAGAGAGAAAAAAAAAGAAGTTTTACTGATAAGAACATCGAATTTCATATGTAATATATCATAACAAAAGTCATTTATTATGTCCAAACATATATGGCATAATCATATACGAAAAAAATTCTTTTTTTTTTCATATTTCATCATATTTCTATACACAAAATAAATATTATTCACCATATTACAGTATATACATATACCAGTCACACACTGGATAGGTTGCTGAAAATGAAATATAATATTGAATGATGACAAATTTACTTAAAAGATAAATTTATTTAATTCGAATTTCGGTAATAAATCAGATAAAACTAATCAATAATCCGTCCGCGACTACATCAGTGTCACCGTGTGTAATTTCGTATTGGTTATATGGGTACAGTAATATGTTATGTGTTGTATATGACCTGAGCACTAATTTTATGAATCAAAACTTCACACAGGAAAAAAACAACATATTTTTGATTTATTATCATAATCAACCATTTAACACTTCGACGCTCCTATTTACTACTTATTTTAAAAAAAAAAAACAAATTGAAGATATATTCGATGAATCGGTTCCAACGAAGTCACATACATGTTAACACATTTTTATCGTCATCTGCGAACAATTGACTCATTTCCGAAATGTCGTAGGAACGTTGTCGTCCAATGCATATTCGGGGAGCAATTGGCAATCACTTCCCGTATCTTGCCGGACTTCCTTAGAACAATTTTCTATTGTTTGAATGAATGCTTTTCATTCAAAAATCAAATTCAGGTGGTCAATATACACATATCAGTAAAGAAAACTTGGTTACCCAAAGCTAGATATTTCCGAAATAGAAAAGGATGCGGTTTGAAAAAGAGTTTAAGGATTCTGTGATGATCGTTGAGCTAGTTGGACTCATCAAGCGCTAACAGTTATCAACAGTGAAAAAATAAAATTAAGCGGTGTCCTTTAGTTAAATTAGTTCTTACGTAGCAAAATGTCTTTTCAAACTGTTGAAGTACAAGACTATCTGTTTCTATAAACCAGCTGATATACATCCGTCAAAAGGACAGAGTTGATGAATCAGTGAACTATGGATTTTTCAAATGAAACTTTTCGTTGCTGTATGAAACTCAATCGCTGAGACGAAAACAAAACAAAGAACACTGCGAAGGACGCTAACGTTGAGCACGTGAGAACCATTCGTTTTAAAATCCGAAAACCTTTTACGCTCAAAGTTTGACATCAAATATTTGTTAATGAAAATGGATATCAATGCAACAGTTTAAATATTTGTCGTGAAATTTCACAAGTAAAACATGTGTAATATTAAGGCTAAGGTGGTAACACTAAATAAAGTTATTTACACTTACTATAACGAACAGGGCTATTACGTCGCGAAATCTGTTACAAGAAGCTGCGTACGGTTGTAAAATTTAAATTTTACCTGATCAATACCTGCGGTCATCAGGCAAGTCATTAGATCGTTTTTTTTAATGTTGTCCTAGAAATAGGCACTGCTAAAGTGTATTGAAAAAATTGAGACATAACCATGTTAAAGTCAAGTTACAAGAAAAATTTAACATCAAGTGTATCAGTGTGAAGCGTATCGAGGTAAAATTGTTAAATCTGGTACTTCATCTGTTTAAACTATCGACCAATTTATGACACAACATCTTTTACTTCATTTGTTTAACCATCCATTTTGGTATACACAAGATGATTCGTAGATCATCGTTTACTAGTTGATAACAAATGTTTAACAGTGCATCGAACACGCAAAAGAAAATTTCCTTTAAAATGGAAAGATCTTCATGTGGTAGTAGTTGTAGACGGAAAAAACCGAATGTGGTGTGGTGTAAAGAAATGGGAAGGTATTTTCGGCTGAATATAACGATCAAAATGATTTATAGTTTATAATCCTGATTCTCAGAGGAAGAGCGCACGAATTAAAACTTGGCAACAGCTCACTATCTGTCTGGAACCATTTGAATTATTATCGATTGTTGTTTTATGCAGAAGGTATAAATGTAAAAGAAAAATAATATAAAAAATAATTTTTTTCTTCGTTTTTTTTTTTGAAAAAAACATGGTGAAGGTAAAAGGAACATACCTATTACCACGAAGAGATGGATGGTATGCACAAGAACAAGAAGACTATTATATACCACGGAGGAATCGATGAGCCAGTTTTTGTTTTCTGTCTCTAAACATATTGGAAAAAAGATAAAAGTAGAGATGTACAAAATGTACATAAAACGCGGCTGTACATATATATATAAATGTGTACATAAGTGGCGGCGGCATAACAGGTTTTTTTTTCTTCTTTTCTGTACGGCATACACATTACAGATTTTTTATATGTTATCACATCCGCCGTTAGTTTGCGCACAGCGCTCATCCAACATTAATTTTATATACTTTTTTACTGTGCGTATAAAATTTTTTAAACTGTAGAAGAAGAAGAAGATGAAAAAAGCAACGAAGTAGAGAGATATTGTTACCTAAGTCAGCCATTTTGTATTAAAGCTTATATATTATAATAAATATAAAGATAATAATTTTTCGTTTTCGTTAAAAAAAAACACAACCATTCAACGAGGCATCTATAACACGTTCGATTAAAAATAATAGTCTCCGCTGAAACTCTGATAAATTGCAATTATCAATGAATTTAAATTCCACTCCAGTACATTACTAGGATGGGCAGAAAATAAAGCACTGCTCCATTACGAAACTTTATCGAAAAGTTCGTTCTGTTAAATATTGTCTAATGTCAATAACTTACAATTTCATTGAATAATTACTATTACGTCGATAGGCGAATGGTTTGGATTTAATAAATCGATTTTTTAAGTTTGCCAACAGAATAAATAGTACGGTAAAATTGACATTTAATGTACCTAATCGTACTTTAACGTCTACCATTAAATACGAAAACAAATATTTTGCTAGGTTTTTTTTGGCACCAAAAAAAAAAATCTTTATTTAACGCGACTAAACAAAGATGTTGGTATTTGGTAAATCAATTAAATTGCATTTAATTGAATGTGTTTACGTCTGTACCAACAATATGTTTGGCTCGTCTGGAGAAATTTGGTCATTTGAAAATTTTTTTGTTTGGTCCCGGGAAAAGTAAACTTCGTCAGACTTGGTGGTTTTGGAACTTGTTGTGGTTTAATATTTGTAATTCAGAAATTGCGTTAAACAAAAAAAATAGATTATTATGATTGGTGTTTCGTACCGGGTTGTACTTATCAAAAAAAAATCAGAAAGTGCAAATCTAGTTCTTCATTTGTTTAATGAAGTTATTAGAATTTCAAATGCAAACCGCAACTCGCAACTCTGGATCATGAGATGGTATATATGACTTTATCTGACATAACACCAACAGACCAAGAACGAAAGGATACAAGGTACGTGGGTTATGTAAATATTTAACTGTGCATATTTGCAAATCGGTTAAATCTATAAAACTGGATTGCTAGACAAACAATAGTCAATTTTAAAATAAATCCAAATTCTAAAATGATCGAAATAATTTCCAAAACATTTTGCACACAATCCATTCATCCCAGACAGTCAGTCTGCTTACATGATTGGACTACAGATGATCATGCATGCAAGAAATTGTGTAACTGATTGAGTTGATTGTTCCGTTCATTTTTCTCATTCCGTTTTGCTAATTGTTTATTATTCAGTATCGACGTCGATTTCACGTTTGTGTTTATTGCTCGACTCTTCAACAATTTTTTATGAAATGTAAACACATTTTCATTCAAACAAAATCTTTTTCAAAGAGTCTCTCAAATACGTAAAATATTCATCAGTTTACTCAGTATATGGTGTAAACTAGCCACGACTTATCGATTTTATTGTACTACTAAAGCCATTTCCAATCTGTGCCTTTTTTTGTTTAAAGTGTTTTCACAGTGCTTTTAAATCCAAATATTTTACTGCATTCGTACATTCGTACTATATAAGATTACTTATTTTTATCCGATCACTTATTTTTATCGTTGCTGTCGATAACAGATGATTAGCATTAGTTTCTGATTCGTCTGATCTACTGTGTTATGGCTTACTTGTCTATATATCCATTTCAATGTAATCGAATTTTTTGTCTTCAATTTAAAATTTTATTTACATTAAATCAATAATAACAACAATATTTATCGCCTTAGTTTGCTATTTTGTTTTGCAAACAATAATAAATAATAAAAACATTTTATTGGAGTAATTTATCTTTAGAAAAAGTTTTGTATACAAAATATGTGAGAGTAGTGTGTCTGCCTATCTATTAATAAATTGTAATAAATATACCAAGCCATATTGCAACATTTATATAGATACGTTGATAAACTATATAATCGAAATAGATTACTACACAAATTTGAAACGGAAATTAAAGAAATTCCTTTTCTTTTAGACCACTCTACTGTCTCTATCGCTCACTTTCTCTCTTTCTCCCTCTGGTATCTATCTGGTGGTGTATATGTGGTATACTTCTTAGTGTATTAAAGCTAATGAAAAACTCATTGAGAAACATATAACATGGTAAGTATAGTAATAATGGAATACCGGTTCTTTATAATAAACAGAAAAAAATATTTATTTTTTTTATAATTGTTTCGATGAAAGAATTCATTTTTTCCAATTCTCATGAATTAAAATTTACGATTAGTGTCAAAGGTTAAAGAAGGTAGAAAAGGTAGGATGATAGAAAAGTCACGTGATAATGAGTGGTAAACGACTGTTCAATGATCGGAAAAACTTTAATCCACGAAGAATGCACTATCGTTGATGACACCAGCTAAATCTGGGTGGAAGACTGCTTGAAACAATTGGTTCAATACCATTTTACCATAAAACTTAAAAAGAAAATAGAAGTTGTCTAACAATGTAAAGTAAGAAGCTTAAAATGGATCAGAGTAAGGAGTTTCATATGTTAGTTTCACCACAAACCGGCAATGAGTTAGCAAATTTGGTAATGAGTTGAAATTTCATTTCAATTATGATTCGCTAGACTTGTCCATGATCAAATTGATTAATTGGTGATGTTCTTAGAACATTGTATCAATGCAAATACCACTGCCTGATGCGAAATGGTATTTTTGAACTGCATGTTAATGCAAAACGTCAAGAGTCGTATTTAATTTTCTCCCAGATCGAAACAGTGGTCGAATGTCTTGCTTATACATGGATCGTTTCCATTAAAAATGATATTATGACGAGACAATATTTCAAAAACTTGAGACTCTAACCACGAGTCTGCACCGAAACGTTCAATGAAAAACGTAGAAATCTTTATGAATTGCATTCGGTCTTGAAATGATGCCTTTCAACAATGACTAGCAATGATTAATCCCGACATTCAAGCATCATTATTGTCCGTGCACCATTCGATACACATTATCGGAATGTACATTCGAAAAATGTGCATACGTACACCAATCCACTCGATAAATCCTTAATTACACTACATTTTTGAATGTATAATATTTCTTCGAATCCGAAACGCACATCCCATTCATTTTTATCTAAATCCATTATATGTGTACTTTTGAATGAAATGTTACAAACATTAATGTGAAAAACAAGTGTTTGTAATCAACTTACAACTCAAAATGTTAAAATCTCTTTGTCAAGTGTTAAAATTTTAAGAGAAAATTTGAATAATCTGTGTTTAAACTTGATGTTTGTTATGGTAATTGTATTTGATCTTGATGCATTATATATACACACATTTCATACAAGTAACGAATCATTCATGTTTGTAAATAATTTTAATGATTTAAGTGACACAGTGGTAGGTAAAGTTATTTGGATGCGATGCGAACACGGTACTTTAGTAGAGGAAAAAAAAAAAAATTTGTGTGCATTACTGAACGCTATCCTTGATGGCCGATGATACCTATTCTTCTTTTGTTATCAATCCTTCAGCTCTGTGTGAATGATGACAACAAGAATAAGCAATGAGGTCTGGCTAATGTCACTAGAATGTCTCAGTAAACTATTGAAGTAAAAGATTTACAATAAATTTTTCGAATGGTGACATACATACTTTTTGAGCTGAAGGGACTAAATCGCATAGCAATAAATGGGATAAATAAATAAGGGGCTCACATACGATTTAGTCCATTAAATCCAAGAAGTGCAGCATCCCCGCAATTTACTGACCTAGAGTCTAGGTCGTAGATCAACAAGCGACCTGATTTCTGCAGTGGTGAAATGATTTTGGTTTGTGAATGACGACTATAAGGAGATAGAACACTGATGGTATGCATATTCGAAATTAATTGTCATCATCCGTAGTTTATACTACGTTGAGCGTACTTCGAACTGTGGAGTACCATGGTCATTAATTTGCGATTGCTGATTTAACGTACATTTTTGCCAGCTTTTCGATCAGCAAAATAAAGGATCCAAAATCTTGATATAAAAAAAACCTTTCAAACTGGGAAAGCAAATGGGTTTTTGTTTGAATGCGCGTTGCACGTGTTCACTTAATTTTCGATTTTTGCACAGATACAACAAAAAAAACCGTAAATCGTTCATCTTATTTCCTTCCTGTTAAGATAGGACTAATTGAAAGCACACACACACACACAGAGAATAACATTGTAAACCGATAAGATCAACTCCCTGGGTCGTCGCCGTGTGAAATATTTATTATTACCACATTATTACAATTTAAAACAATTCCACTTTACACATTTTTTTTTCTCTTTTTTCTTTCAAAATTCATTATCTGCTTTGAAGTGCGGCATATATCAACTACCTTACACCTATCATATTTCTATAAATGTGACATAAGTGGCAAGGCTTTGCCTTTTTAACGATAAAATCTACATAACAATAATAGTTTCGAATTACATACCTACTTGTTCACAGTTTTTACATGTGTTTGTGTGATGGATTTGCATAATTTTTTTTCTTTATTATTATTTTGTTGAGGTATGTTATAGTAATAATAACAATAATGCGTTGTAGGAATGCGCTTTTCGATAACACAAAAATTATAAAACCACCATGCACTTTTCATGTATCGATACGGACATTTTACTAGGAATTTATTCCACGGTTTTTATATGGATTATTTCTGTTGGGATTGTTTCGTTTTTCTCACATACAACTTACTGATATATTTTAATATAAAAAATGCCGTTGTCGAAAAGAGGCAAATTAATTTAATAAAAAAAATAATAATAATTTCAGACATCTTGTTTTTCAAGATTAAAATCTTTATATGAAAATGTCACACATTTTAATCTTTGTTTAAAACTGCAGAAACATTAAATGAAATGACGAACTTGCTTAATTTCTGACGAAATTTACATGTTATTTGCATCTTGCCACCTCTACGTATCACAGACCCCGTTTTGTTATAACAAGTGCCTGTGACGATTTTCGTTTTTTTTTTTAACTGCGCGATTTTCTTCTTTTTCCTTTATTACGAAGAGGTTAGAAAAACAATTAAAAAAACATTTTTTTTTGTTTATACTGAAATTAATGTTACGCTTGAAATGCATGGACACCTTGAAATGTGTCCCAAAAAATCACAATTTTTTTTTCTCGTCTTAATGACCAAAACGAGCATGTTCATTTATTTATTTTTGTATTTTTTTCAGTTTTGCATTATTCAAAAACTTGTTTATTATTATGTTTGAGATGTTTTAATGGTTTTATGCGTTTATTACGAATAGTTAAACAGTTTTGTCAGTCAGTAAAGTTTCAGTAGTTTTTCAGCACCCGACTTATGTGTGTAAATGTTTTCGGTATTATGGTATATATATGGGATTCGTTTTTTTTAAGAATCGATTCTCATAAATTATGACACTTCTAGCATGTAGAATCATCATTTCGTCCAATAAAAGTCAATGGGACACCTAATGGGTACTCGTACCCTCTAGGAAGTAGATGATAAAATTACCATTCATATAGTTCGGATAAACTGACTTTTTAAATACAATAATGCCTTTACCCATAAATCATGTTTGTGTCAGCAAGGAACAGTTATTATTTCGATAAATATACCATAAGCATGTAAACATAATAAAAACTAGCAGCGATAATCAGATTCAAAAATTCCGATTTAATTTCGAAAGAGACAAACGTCATGTATACTGACTCAGTCAACGTCTAATCATCTGCTATCGACAGCAATAACAAATATTAAATGAGACCCTACCGTCAATGTGGTCTTGCATATTAAAACAAATGAAGTAAAAGATTCTGTATCAGGCTATAGGCTGTTAGAACTCTTCAAACAAAAAAGTAACAGATTCAATCGACCATTTCTAAATGGATTTAAGGGCAGAAGAGTTCTAACAAATATTGTAATTTCCATTCATTTTTATCTGATAATTAACTGATTAACTGATAGCTTAATATGTAACCAAAAATGGAAAAGACAAAAAACCATATTTTCATTCTCGCTAGTCAATTTCGAAAAACTATCAACGATCGTTGAGTTCAATAGTCATTCGAAAAAATAATGTGAGCATACCGGATGTGTTCCGACGGATCTGTTTATCGTCCTAAGTGAACTTGAACTTTTAGTAAACAAATCAGCACTTGCAACCTTCCACAATGCTCATCTGTTTCTATCCATACCAATGCTGTACGAGAAGCAGCATAAATTTTATAGAGTACATGCTTGGATGAGATTTGAACATTTTGTCGCTATGCCCGCTCATCCAACTCACGTATATCGTGAAGCAACAGATTACGCGTCGGTAAAATGATAAAATTTTTATGAAATATTAAAAAGTTTCAACCAAAAAGACAGTGAAAAAAAATCTCACATGGAACAAAAAAGACAAGGCTCGTTTAACTGATATAAGATGAACATGCTGTGCGCTTATATCTTGAAGAGTATCATCTGTCTGATGATTAAAAATCAAATCAATCACGAACCGAATCAATCAACATTTTTGTTGAAAGTTGAAGCTCGCGAAGCCTTAAAACTGATTAATTTGATAATAAGGTACTCTGTATCTATAATAACAAGGTATTGGAAATGTTCATGAAATTGTGTGATATACTACGAAAAAAATATGGTAGAGCTACGTTCAGTGATTTTCACCACTTACCATGTGAATATATATAAAATCTGAAGTACTTAAGTAACTTACTTGAATCCACATATAATATTGTATACTACACTCGTGTATACAGAGACAGAATATCAATATTTATTTTGAAAATCTGATTTAAATAAACATTTTATCAGATACGATAAGTTCTGTTCTTTAACTAAACATTTAAATGCTTTCGATTAGATACCTTCAATTTTGTTTATCGTTCAATAAAATTTGATTGAATGAAATAAGAAACGTGAATCAATGAGAAGCAGGGCATACTTTATGCGGACACATTCCATTCCACAGATCATTCCTAAACATTGTAATGATTTCACATTTCCAGACGATTGTGGATTTATCATTTGTTCTGTATTCAGGGAGAGATGATACCGGCAGCTCATATGCCGATTCTGCAGAGTTTGCGCGTGAGCTGCCGTTTTTATTTCTATTGACTTTGATTGATTTGAATTGAAAATCGATGATTGACTCACTATGATAATTGATTACACACCCCAGAAGGAATTTACGATAAAAGAGGAAAAGAACAGAGGCAACAAGAGACATGTACAAGTAATCCGTTCCACAATATTCTGGCCAGGGGAAATCCACAAAGGACAGCTTATCGAGCTTTTAATACATGTTAGGAACTCAAATTTCTTCAAATAATCCTAATCCCTGACAACTAAACTCAATAATGAAATAATTAGAAATATTCATAGAATGATTTCTGGATTAATTAAAATGGAAAAGGCTCTTAAAACATAACATTTCTTGCAAATTAAACTTCAAACTAGCGTCGAAGGTCGCTTACGTATGATTTAATAAATGAAAATGAGCACAAAAATCAAATTGTAAGTTCGGTTTAAGTTTAACAAAATTATTGAGAAAGAGAAAACAAAAAATGAAATTTAATCCGACTCACCTGTGTCATCAGCCGATCCGCACCGGAACCTTCTTCATCTTTGAATATAATATCCTGATTATAATTTGGCACTAAATCCCGAAATTTCGGATCATGTCTGGTTATTTTTCCTTCATTCTTTCCCGAAGCACCTATTGTATTTTCACTCACATTCGGAACATGTTGCTTAAACACTAACGGCGACACCTGTCGACTTCTTCGCGGTCCGCCGATACCTCTACCAGGACCGCACGATTCGACCGTTACAATTGTACAAAATATTATTATCAATACAAACAGCGACGGCATTTTATTATTTTATCAATTTTCAAAAACAATAATATTTGAAGTTAGGAATTTTAAAAACTAAATTAAAATAATAAAAAAAAATCTGGAAGTTTATGAAGTGGAATTCTTTAGGAAGAACTTTGTTCACTTTGGAATTGAAAAGTCATATTATTTGATGGGGATACCACAACTAGTATTTTTCTTTAAACAAAATGTTTTATGTTCAATTACGGACGGTACGTTATTTTCGATAAAACCAAAACTTTTCTTTTTCTGATTATAATTTTTTTTTACCAAATAAATGTGAATTGCATTTTCATATCGATCATCATTCAGTGGTCACATATTATCCAATTCAGTGTATCCAATTTCGTATTCAATCTCACCCATTTAATGTTTGATCAGGCACTTGTGCACAAAAACAACAAAATTCAATAAAATGCGGTGTGATATAAAAATAATGATTCGGTTATCCATGTACTTAATTGCTCAATAAAAATTAATTAAATTCATTAATTAGTTGTATACCGGTTAAAAGACTCACTTTCAAAAAAATCAAATGCGTTTTGTGTAACGTTCTTAAGAACTCTCTGCGTGCTTATTCCGACCGTTTTTTTGATTCCAACCGTTATGGAAAGAGACTTGCAAGTAATTCGGTTTAAACTAAACTAAACGATCTATGCAGTAATTTTCAGAAGAGAAAAAAAAAACAACAACAACCAATTCGACGACAAATACTCATACAATATTGAGTATAGATAAAAATTGAACGAAACTCATGATGATGCAGGTAATAAATTTTCCTTTTTCCACATTGTACGTATACGGTCGAGTTTATTTTTATTATTATTTTGTAAAACTGTATGCAACGTTACACACCACATCCAAACACATTTTACATACTGTTAAACTCTTGTGGCTTAAAGTTAAGTTGAGTTCGTTTGCGCAGTTCAAAATTACATCAATCTACAAGTTCCTTCTTTTTCGCATAAATCTTAATCCCCTCTCTCTATGTTCGAAATTCGGCCGTAAACCTACCGATCGATTATATTGCTCTGTGTATTTGAGGGGCGGAGTCATTGTCGGTTTATGTGTGTACATATCTATACTTATATACACTTCTCTAAGCCTCACTCTAAGCCGTTTGTTTGATAATGTTAAATCGATGGTTGATGGTTTTATGCTGAAGATGACCATTTGTTCCATACGATTTTACATGTTTTCTTATTGATTTTTCTTACAAGATCAGGAGAAGTGCTAGTGTTGTGCTTCACAACAAATTTTATAACTTTATGACTCTTGCCATTGCGTAGAATATACGGATTTCTATTTTTTTGTGTATATAAAATGCAAGTTTATTAATAATATTAAAGAAAGAACAGAAAAAAAAGTTTTATATATAAACGGAACGATGTTGAGCCGAGGTGCATAGTTGCCTAATATTTTATGTATTAAAAATCAAAGTTATGTATAAAGGTTCTTACATTTTGTGAATCTTTTTTTTATGGAAAAGAAATTGTTGTATACAACATGAAGAATTGTAGGTGTTGGTAGACTGATATAAAAGCTAATAACTTTACAGAGGCATCATCATCATCATCATCACATCAAAATATTTAACTGCCAAACAAAAACTTGTTTTCAACATAGGTATTGGAGAATGCGTTTTTTCCTTTGTTTTATAGATTCGAAAAATATTTTACCATTAATTCAACGATGTTGTTACTATACTATGTATGGATATGATAGTAACACTTCGCAGGAGAAGTATTCACATTTTTCGATACATTGGAATATATCAACGTACTTTGACCCAGGTCACATTACGACCAAATCGATTGTAATCTGTTCGTTTTAAATAGACTATGCAGATGAAAGTCCATTACGAAAGGTTATTAGGACACTTCACTATTTGCAAATTCAATGAGATTGAATAATAAAGCTTCACTGACTGGTTACGAGATCAAAGCTATGTTAGCAATAAGAGCAATAAGACCTGGTTCATTCTCGACCGAATTCAGATAACATTTTCTTTTGTGATCTTATGATCTGAAATGGAGAGTAAACTCGGGTAAAAATATTGGAAGATAAATATTGGCGTCCTTTAACTTAATTCCAGATAAAGTAAGTTGACCAAAAACCGAAAGTGGACGCCTTAACCCTTCCCATTGAGAAAGATATCCATAACAAAATTCAGGGTCAGATTCAACTATAACCCTTTACAAAAAGCTAGTCATCATGGTAAGGCAATGAAGTTGAAAGCAAGTGATCGGATCCATCTTGGTCTCTTTTTTATAAAATCTCGAAATGAAGTAAACGATTTTGCAACAAACACTTAACGAAACCAAACAAATAACAGAACTGATGTATACCGATATGCTCGTTGTTTGTAAAAGTACAAGGAAAGTCCAATTTTCGAAAGAATTCTATTAAACCACAACCCTGAGACGAAAAGAATTTGTGAGGACGTCGACTGAATTGCTTGTAACATGGAAACTACGACTTTCGATGCATGTGGTTGCTTTAAATTAAGTAACATTGAAATTCTGGAGGGAGCCTAGAACACCTGAATAATTTCGTGAAACACTTTTGTTTATATGGAGCGGGTCGAGAATTTTCGAAACTCCATCCGGTCCGAATAATGAAAAAAGAAATTCGACATCAGAGCGAACGAACAAAGAAAACAAGTGTGAATCAAACATTAGGCGACACTTTAAGCGGAAGGAGTAAAATATTAATATGACAGTACGTTGTGTTACATAGTTTTTAAATCTTTCAAAAGTGGACTTTTGTCGAAGTATAAAATCTGCTACTGCTTGAAGGCAATCGACTCCAGACGATCGACTCCTTCATTGAACAAGGAAGTCACATGTTCTCAGTCATTAAAACATTCAAGACTATTTACCATCGTAATGTTCACCGAAATGGCTGTTGTGTTCGGATTGATTAGCGTGTCGCTCAAAATCGAATAACTTTTCTCGTTCACTGAGTTCGACTGGCTGTCGTTTCTGCTCTGCCAGTTCCAGACTTGATGTATCAAATTTTCAGTTGTTTTGGTCGGGAATTTGTCTTTTGACAATATTTGTTTGATCTGTTTTCTTTGTTAAACGATCGGTGACTTAATGTAATAAACTCTACTCATTAATACTTTCGCCACATTCATGACCACGTGCCTTGGGGTGCCTCGTATAGACGTGTACCGCATGTTACGTTTGTATCTGTTATCGATAATGATTTCAGAAATAAATGTTCAAAGAAACGCACAAAGAGATTGAAAATCAATCTCTTTAAAATGCTTACCAAATGAAGTAATAGATTAGGAAGGTTAAAAAAGCGTGTCCAGCTATGAGTAAAAGATTCATTGTGCAGTAGAAATCAACTGAAAAAAATAAATTTAAAAAGTTTAAAGCTTCAACCGTTTTCATTTGTGACTATGAAAATCGTGGAAAACAAGGACACAAAATGTAACAACTATGAAACACAAATAGTTTTTCTCAGAAAAGTATTGTAGAGCTCGATAGAAAAACTACAAAATTAGCAAACCAACGCCTCATGCAAACGGTTAATACAAAGCTTTGTCGTGCGATGACACTCAAACAACAATTCATGGAAATGACAAACAAAGTCCTGTTTTTTTCTTCTTTTCGTCTTGAATTAAAGTGAAAAAGATATGCGTTTCACCATTTCATTCATATAATATAATGTACTGCAAAGGATGTATCCAATTAGAGCAAAATTAAGCGTTACTTGTAAGATGAAAAAGAAACTGATGTTTATGTTCAATGTACGTAGCGATTGCCTTTTTCAATAATAATTTTTCCCAAAAATTCTTTACAATTTAAAAATAAATAAATATTTTGACACAGAACATAAAAACGCTGAGCAGAAAAGTGATTTTAATTAACCGTAAAAGGTGGACAGGACACCAAACATAAAACATATTTTTTTAATAACACAAAAAATCAAAAAAAAAGGAAAAAAATATACCAAACCTTGTGGTCTTAGAGTATAACAAAAACAAACATCCTTGTTTGTTCTTTTTGCAATGGTAAAAATATGCCGACACGGTGCAAATAGGTTTAGGATATTTTTTTATGTATACACGAATGTTCACTGAAAAGAATGACATGTAAATGAAAGCGACTTGGAAAGGCAAACACGAATTGTATTCTACTTTAATAGGTTTTTCAAAAAGGACATACCTGTTAAATTTAATACCATTTGTAACGTTAAAATATATTTATAAAAAAATAATTTGTTTAGCCGAGCTATGACTTGGATTATAAGAGATTTGAAGTGATACTTAAGTATCCATGCAGTTAGAGCTCTCGCTAACTTCTTCTCGTATATTTCGAAAGGTTTTTGATTTTAAATATTCCTTTCATAGTTGGTGTTTTGTTATGGTAATGTGGTACCACCACCATCACTTAACTCTTTTTCGACGATCCGGAAAACTTGAGTCCTAGTTGAAAGTTGTTTACACTCACCCTATCTAAATCTATCTGTAAAAGTCGAAGCCTCAGTCATTTGGATAAAGTAATGCAAAAGGGATTCATTGAAAAATTAATTAACCATATCGGACATAGATATGTTGGGCAAACTCTGAAACTGCGACGCATCAGACTTTAGTAGTATGAAGACGCGTTTTTTTTTTAGAGCGTCAAGTCATCTCCAACGATATCAAAGTGATCCTTTAGGATGCGGGTCACTAATAAAAACATAGGATTTATTTGAGTTTCACACTGTATGAAGGGTGAGTGGGTCCCAATCTTTCACAAACGGCAAGCATAGCAGTAGTTTTACTATCGGATCTATTACTTCATTTGATCTATGTACTTTCTAGCGATTAATTTAGAGAATTTCAACTAGTGGTTTAACTCTGGCCGAATTGTTGTCTGGGCATTTCCACATGCAGTGATAAGGAAAAATTCCGAAATTGTGAGTTATTATGATTCATAATTGATTCCACAAGAATTTCATTGAACAAATGAAAATCTAGATTTTTAATTTATGAATTTGATTGGTCACGCGCTCGCAACAAGATTGAAATACTAAAACAAAAAATCTAGATTTTCATTTGTTAAACAAATTTTGTGTTGAACCATTACTAAAGCTAAACAGCTCCTAAAACAGAAAACATTTCGCCCTTTAGTACTAAACCTAAGTGATTCGATATTTCCATTATGAGGATTACTTGTTGAATTCATGTTCCTTCTGCTAACAGCGATAAATAAATATCAAACATTAAAGAAAGAGTGAACTATAAAATTTGCAGTGAGATAAACATCCACTCTAATGGGGCTTTTCTCGAACTATCGTACTGACATTTTAGAATTTTGCAAATTATATCCTAATAGTTGAGCAATTATGTGTCACATAAACAAAAAGAAAAACGACATAAATTCTCTAAAAACGCGCGATTTAATACCAAAGATTATACAATTTTCTGAAGCTATTTTCCATCACAGCCTACAGTCCTCTCATTTTTGAGATGCGCAGTTTTTTTTGTTGGATTTGCCAACTGGTCTACAAAGACACACTCTTTGGTACAGATTTAGTTAATCCACAATGAGGGGTAACGACTACAAAATTGTGTGAAAACTTTTACCCAGTTTTTAGAGACTGCTCTTCTATGATGGTTTCTCGTAAAGATGTGACACCATTTCCCCGAGAGTCAGAACCCCTAGATCCTAGATCCAAAGCTAAGCATGTCTTTGTACGTTGACGTTATCTATTTGTCGATGTGCATTACATAGCACACAACAATGAGTGCAAAAATATACTGTTTAGGTTGTGTTTTGATATTGTTAACTTTACCGCAAAGAGTGTGTGTGTTCGTGACCCAGCTGGTGAATTCAGCCGTAGCAAAACATCGCACAGCTCATATAATTTACCGCTGTAGGTAATTTATTGATTCGGAATCCATAAACAAATTGAGAAAAGTATTACTAAACATGGGTAAAGCATCTTGAAAATTGAATAAATAAAACAAAAACGAAAAAAATAAAAAATTATTGAAACTAAAATAACATTTTTGCCGTGTGTAGTGTATGCAATTGAAAGTCGCATGTTATTATAGATTTATATAATACAGGTAACAATATTAATGTGAGAGTATTTTGTATATAAATTAATGTACAATGATAAATATCTTTTAAACTTTGCCTGCCTTCTTATTATATGGTCACCGAGCAGCAATTAATTAGTCAAATCAACTTTTGCATGCACACGTTTATGTATGCAGCAAAGTGTTGATTCTAATTAATTGAGCGTGAAATATGAAAAGCTCTACACATTTGTGTATGTATAAATGTATAAATATTATCATTAGACAGGCGATTTCGAATCAGATAGTACTGTTAGGCAATAATATTCTTCATTCAAGTTTATAATAAATGCATAAAGATTATAAATCGTGGATAACAATAACTGCGAGTCTTTGATATTTACTCTACAGAATGTCTGCTTGTTCTGGAGACTATTGAGAAAACAACTAATCTCGTAGGTGAAAAGATGCAACAAGTTGTTCACAAAAAAAGAAATACTTGAGATAAAGCTATAATAAAAAGAAAAGAAAAAGTTGCTGGGCATTACGTATCGGGTGGGTGTTGCATACGAGGGGAAAACCACTCTCAAAACTGTGTACCACAAATTCAATTCCCAAATTCTCCAATGAATTCCCAATTTAATTCCAGCCCGTTGCTAAAATTGAATTCGATTTCAAAAACATTGCGAAATACTACAAACAACCGTACAATAGTACAAACAATTCCAAACATTTCATTTAACACTAGCAGAAACAGTTATTTGTTTACGAGAGAAAAAAGTTGGAAATTTAATTTCGAGGGTGTTGTAATCCGTGCCTACAACGTCTTTTACAACAAAGACTCCCAAAGTTTCAGCTGAAAAATGAACTTCGTCCTATGTTCTGATTTGTGATCTGCTGCTGTTAATATTTGCAATTCGCAGAAAGAATTGATCTAGTTCCTCGTTTGTTAAATGAAATGTCTTGATTGCAAACACAAAACCACAACAACCCCTAAATCAGAGAATATGACTGGATTTTCTTTTCTTTGACTGTAAATAATCCACTAACAATCCAACCAATTCTAAAAATTTCCCATAATTCCAGAAATATCAATAATAAGCAATGAACGAAAAAATTGTTTTACTGATATTCTTCCCTCCTGAATCTAAATCAGGAGAAAATAAATTTATAGCACGTCTGGATCAGGAGATAGCCCCGGTTTTAAGTTAAATAAGAATTCCATTAGTGTGAGAGAGACAACAATATTCGTCTCGCTCACACCAGTCGAATTCTAATTTAACTTAAAAAAAGGTCTAGCTCCTGATTCAGACGTCCTAGAAATTTATTTTTTCTGGATTTATAATCAGGAGGGAAAAATACCGATAGGTTTTCGAACTTGTAACTGCAACGGGTGTCGAGATCGACGTAAATCGTAGAATTTTTTTTTGTTCAGATCTACGATTTACGTCGAAAAATGTATATAAAAAATTGGTTTCTCGGTCCAGAGATTTAATTACTAAAAATTTGCAACTTCAAATTTTTCACAAAATTCCACCCAATTCCGTACCTTCTTACACATTTTGTCACCTGGTTTTCAAAGCACGAGTTCTTAACGCAAACTTGTGCCACGTGTTCTAAAGACATATAAATTTATTGAAACGAACATTGGCTATTGGGTTGAGTTGCAACTTTGGACCTTGGTGGCTCCAATGCATTCATGATTAGAAACAAGAAATTTCCTACTCTAAATCAGATGTATTTTGTATAGCCAGTGGCGTCAGTGGCGGACATTTCTCACTGTGGCTGTTGCACCTGATGTGT
Organism: Bradysia coprophila; assembly: GCF_014529535.1. NCBI lineage: Eukaryota > Metazoa > Arthropoda > Insecta > Diptera > Sciaridae > Bradysia > Bradysia coprophila. The sequence goes on along the minus strand of NW_023503296.1, from coordinate 151,491 downwards.
AGCTGACATCCAGTACTACCATCCCAGATTCTTTGGAGAAGTTTTTCCTTTGAATAAGTTGTACCTTTGCAATGGTCTGACTAGGCGATAGGCGTGGACTGGCCATACAATGTAGCCACCACAGGGCTATTTTGGGTCATCCCGACTCTGGGTCTGTCTCAGTTGAGAAGGTTAGCCGTAAAACTAATGTTACATTTTCCCACAATGATTTTAATGTACGTATGGGTTTAAATTTGCAACGGAGCAGAAGGAATGTTGAAGACAAAAAATCCAACAGAAAGCAAAAGTTATTATTTTGTGACCTAGAAGTTGTGATTTCATGCTCTTACTTTCGAGACGCTCTATTGCCCGAAGTTGTGTAAGCAAAAGCTTAGTTTCGAATGTAATGTTACTCATAGAGTAGTAAAACATCAATCCGTTCCTATAATTGAAATCGGTGAATTATCGTATTTAATCACCGATTGATACGTTGAGTTAATAAATCCGTTCAGTTAATAAATGGATCGCAAATAAATTTGGTTTTTTTTTAGTGTGTTTATAAATCGAAGGCGACAAAAAAAGATCACGAACGTAGTTAATGGATTGATTCGAAAAATTAATTTCCAAAAAATCGTTACACGTCATTAATCCTTTTTTTTATTTATAGAACCTTTCGATGATTTCTCATCAATCGGATTTTGTTTACACAGTGTGTTTCGTATTCATAATTAAATTTGTCATATTTTGTTTGTTTTTTTATGTTTTCTGTCGGTCATCACATCATTGAAACAAATTTTTTGAGTATAAACAAAACCAAAATGTATTTCCTTTCTACATTGAACTTGCCACATGTTTGTATATATATTCATGATATAAACATATTAGCATGACAACCGGATTATGTAGAGCAATTTAATATTATTATAAATTTGAGTTTTGAGTTCCTAACCGATTCTCTGTTGTGTATGTCATGTGTGAATTTTGATGATGTAATTTTTTTTGGGCATTTAAAAGTCTATACGGTTACGGATGCACAACAAAGAAATCAATAATTGAATTGAAAATTGATTTTGATGAGTTTGTTTAAGAGGATTCAGATTGAAATAACCGTTCCTATTTATGAAGTGACTATTTGCATCCGGGTGCAAATAGTATTCATTGCCCTATATTTGCACCCTCGCCAAAAAAAAGATGTTACAACACAGGAATAGCATATTGGTACCTAGGACAAAAAGTCTTTTTTAACGTGTGAGAGATTTACAGACGAAGGCGAGAATTGACAAGATTTGAAATCAATCGATTAAAAATACTTTGATCAATGGAAGTATTAGACCAGATAATAATACTGGTCATATGCTTGCCGTCTGTAACAGGCTAACTTTATGACAGAGGTAAATTCATTTGACTTTACTTGTGAGGTAATGTGGCCATCGCTCGTAAATTAAAACGCCATACTTTACACATGAAATAATTTGATATCTCGTATCACGAGTGGAAAGTGGCCTGAGAAAACAAAAAAAAAACTGTGTTTGGTTTCGGAAGCAAATACTAGTTTCCCAACGCATGCTAAAATGTTTTTTTTAGCGAAAGAGAGCCAGAGGCGAGTTAAAAAGTTTTTAGGCATAAGTTAGGACCAACGTTTTTCCTAAACGACAATTGGTCGAATGATACTTTCGCATTAGAACTGTCACTTTATTTATGTTTTCAAAAGTATTACGATTCATGTTTTCGTTTCGTGGATAAAAGAGTTTACATCTGAGAGAAATAGGAAATTCCAACTCTAGTAGAATTGTAATTTCCCATTTTATCTCCTCATACAAATTGGCCTACCAATTTGGGTGCTGCCCTTTAATATTTGAAATTAAATGTCGAGTTTTCCGTCTTATCGACTCAAAAGAGTCTTCTTACCAGGGCTTTTACATGTGAAGATTACGTACATTTACACAATCTGGAAAGGTTCCTCCAGGCTACAAATGTACAAAGTGTCTTAAATGTCATTCGAATGTAATCGATTTGGCTAATTAAAAAAAAATAAAAATAACGAAAAAGGCCATAGAAACAACGAAGCCACTTCGATCTACTGTTATTTTAGAGAAACAGATAAAACGTGACGGAAAAATTAGGGAATTTTATTCCCCTAAAATATGCCCTGATTCCAATCCAATTTGTTTTCAGTTGTTACAAATGGAATAAAAATGTAATGGTACTTAAACAGTAGTTCCTTTACACGTACATTACGTCCGAGATTCCTCTTCGGGTCGGGCCATCCCCACTCGTCAAAATAAAAATTGGAACCTCGGATTTAATTTCCAACTCAATTAGTTTTAACCACAACGTGTACAACGTCCATCTAGAGTCTTCCAAAAAATCCCTATTTCAATTTGTCTTTGAAGTTGATGTGGCTTACAATAGATAACCCAACCGAAATTCTTTTGCTTTTTTCGTTTCTTTTTTATAATAAATTATAGTAAATTAAGAATCGGTTTGATGTTTCAAGTCGAAATTCATAATTTAAAGCATTTCCGGTTTTAAAATTCTCTAACATTTAATTCGCATCTGGCAAAAAAACGTTAATTCCACACACGGTATGGGGTCTTTTGAATACTTTGCATTCCATTTAGGGGGAGGGATCTGATTTCCATGCATTCAGCTATATATTTAATTACATTTTTGATCGCCATACTCTTCTGTCAACTCTGTGTCTATGTGATGAGCCAGCCGACTTTATTAATGATTTTTTTAAAATTAGAATTATGGTTTTGTCGAAGTACCCACAAGGAAAATAGTAGATTATGTCCTTTGCTGCAGCCTGTAATCACAGAAGTCTAAATACAATTACTCAGTCAGCCCCCAGGAAGTTAATTTTAACGCTTATGTCAATGAAGTAATTACTCATTTTCCGGTGGTAAAGTGAGTAATATTATAGTCGAAAATGCTTCCGAAAAGTTTTACAATTTTTTGTCGTATGTTTCTCGCTTGAACTGTCAGTTTGCTTAAGTTTTCAAAAATGGTATGACGAATCGATGTTTTTGTTTCGTGGAGAAAAACGGTAATTCAAACCATATGAAAAATGTACCTCTCGAATAAATAGGAAATTCCAACTCGAGGAAAATTACAGCACTCGCTTCGCTCTATCGTATTTCGTTGTTACAGAAAATACAATGTTTTTGTAGCAGACGTTCTAATTTTCCATACTCGCTACGGTCGAAAAACTAAGGACTTTGTGCAACACAGTGCACAATGTACTACGACGGCCCAAGGGCTGTTTGAAATTAACCATTCATATGGTGGGAGTTGTGTAAAAAAGGAAATTTAGCCTGAGGTTTGAAATGGAAAATACACTGAGCTGTAGTCCAATCCTTATTTCTCTTTGTTCTTCTGAAAATTTCCTACTCTTTGATTTATGTTTGAATTTCTGTCATTTAAATTGATTGACAAATTAAGACAAATGCAGCAAGAAAAATTACGACCCACATTCTATGTAGCTTTTATGCAATTTATTTATTTTGTTTAAATTTCCCATTTACTTTTCGTTGGCAAATGCACATTTTTTCGTGTCCAGTTAATGAGCAAACGTTTTGTATATGGGAAAAAATTCTAAAATTGTAAATTGCACACGACGTTAACTACAAAAGAATTTTGCAGAAAATAAAACCAAAATTCTGCATTAAAATGAACATCGACCACATTTAGCTTGACCAAAAATACCTTTGCTGGAAGAAGAATCTAAACTAAATATCAAAGAACCTATGTAATTTTCTCTTTTTTTTCGTTGATTTAGCAACCGGTTTGTATTTTAAATGCTTTTTAGTGTCTATTTTCGCTTTTTATATCTTTGTTTCCGATGCCTCCATATCGTTAGAGAGATGCATATATTCAAAATGATGCGTATATAGGTATATAAAAATACCTATACACCATATTATACTTCCATGTCTTAAACGAGATATTACTTACAAACACGAATATCAAACATAATATCTCTTCTCTACCTCCGCTGCTTAAGTAAACTTGAATTCGAACACGGTATTTATTATATATTTTTATAATATCATGTCTGTATGTACGATGTACATCTTCGATTAAAATTCAGCTATCTTTTAACTTTAATCATCCTGCTGTTTCCAGAAGGTTATTGTTACATACGTGTAAGCGTATTACCTTTTATACCTCCATCGTGCAGACACATTTATAACCGTTTAAATGTTATTAAACTCAATAAAAACGTGTAATAAAATGGATTTTAATAGTAAACAAATTAGTTAAAAAATTCATTGTTTGTGTCATCTATTTGGACGATGATTATTTTTTTTTTGGTTCGGACACGAAAATTGGTTGCATACGAATTGCCTAATTTCCCTTCCCACATCTATTTTTCTGTTTTTGGTTTGGTTGTTTGATTTCTGTTAAACCGAGTAATTGGCCGTAATTTCACGTAACTTTGGATGAACGCAGAGGTAATTAAATACATCGGACGGTTTCGTCTCAACCAAAACACAATCGGAGATTTCGTATTATTAAACAAAATCGGAGAGAAAATTGAGTATAGCGCGTTCAACGCATATATATAAATATGTTTCTATTCCGTCTTCCATCCGATCAACAAACATTATTGCTGCTGATATTCCCATTCAAAAATTTCAAATTCACTTTAAATTTATGAAACCAAATTAGTGAGTCAAAACATAATCTTTACATTTCAAACATTCATTCAGTGTTAACCGAACAAAAATATCTTTTTAATAAAAACCCTTCCCATCCATTCCCATACCGCTTTTTCATCGCCTGTATCATCTTATTATAATTTTTTTTTTCCTTTTCATTCTTCGTTCGTTCCTTCATTCATTTCTCATTCAAAACCGAAACTATGGAAAACCTCTACACACCAGAAACCACAAGAAAATATCCACCAAAAAGCAAAGACCACACAAGTACAGGCACGCGTTTGCTGACAGCATTTTACTTACTTTATAGGCGTTTGGATGTGTGTTAAATGTGCTGGCTATGGTGTATACTTAATAAATAAAATAACGTCGATGTGTGCGGGCGCACAACACTTCTTTTTCTTGTCTTTTGCTGGAAAGAACATTTTTACGGAGAGCCCGTTAAGCCACTGTGGCAGTTTACTAGTTTTTATTCAATGTTGAATTATATATTACAGCCGCTCATATAACGAGGAAAACACCTAATTGAATGATTATAAATAGTTGTTAGCGGACCTCACACGAGATGGCACGCGAATGGAATATGTGTGGGCTATTTTGATTTTTTAACGATATGAATGGTTTTGATGGTTCGAACGCAAATAGGGGTAATTTTTACTGGGTAATAATGGCATTGCCTTAGATTTGGTCGAGTATTCTGATTCATTCGGGATTTTACGTGAGTGCTTTTGACAGTTGCGGAACAGATCCCATCGATTTGTGTAGTACGCAGTTCGAAGGTATAGAAATTTGAATGTATTCAAGAATTATTGTGACGATTTTTATTAAATTGCCCCTTTGGCAAGGCAAGGTTAAGTTCGAAGATGTGCAGAATCGGTAGATTGGATCCAGATATATATAGTCTGACAAGTGCTATTTTTTCGGGGGCATCTATACATATACGTATATCTACTTGCACCTATACTACTAAAATTACCCGTACAATGGCGACACCAGTCGCAGGCCATATACCAGTTGTAGTTGGACACATATTGTCCTTTCATTCACAAAAAATTTATCAATGAATCAACAATTGGTGTTGGACTTCTGGTACGTGTAAGGAGACTGCGCGCCTCTACTATGAAATATTGAATGACCGAACTGACGTAAAATGAACTGAAAATTATTATAATTAAATTTGTATTAAGAGGTTCCGAGCGTACGCTGAAATTTTAGCCTACATTTGTGCGTTTCGAAATTTTTGATCGCTGATATCTTTTTACGAGAGCCCTTTTTGAAAAATGTACGACCACATTTTCGAGTAAAAATATGTCAGCTTTGAATAAAAAATAAAATTGTCTGTGAAAGTTCCATGTGCTTTCGAAATTTTTGATCGCTGATATCTTTTTACGAGAGCCCTTTTTGAAAAATGTACGACCACATTTTCGAGTAAAAATATGTCAGCTTTGAATAAAAAATAAAATTGTCTGTGAAAGTTTCATGTGCTTTGAGAAAACTGTACCGATGCCCCAAATTTGCATTAAAGGTACACTTTTCTCAAAGCACATGAAACTTTCACAGACAATTTTATTTTTTATTCAAAGCTGACATATTTTTACTCGAAAATGTGGTCGTACATTTTTCAAAAAGGGCTCTCGTAAAAAGATATCAGCGATCAAAAATTTCGAAACGCACAAATGTAGGCTACAATTTCAGCGTACGCTCGGAACCTCTTAATTGTTGAACTTGAATTGCTGAAGTTAATTATGGGATTTACAGCTCTGTTTGATATTATTTTCTTAAAAGATTTATATCTGTCAATAGTGACCTGACCTACAGTCTGCTTTCTTAGATCAATTCAGAGCAATGTGTAGTAATTGTGCAGGTCGATATGTAATTCCGTGCGATTTACGTTATTAAGAAATTTTCTTTGTCTCATCTTGTTTGCCATAAAAAGATGTGGAACAAATTTTAATTTTTTTTCCGAAAAATGGAAAATCGTTTTTCCGGACGGAAAAGTCATTCATATAAAAAATCTTCAAAGTCAATATCTCTAAAAATAAAGTGGAAGCATTATAATTTGATCGATTCTATTCATTTTTAAATAATTGTAGTTTTCGAAGAAATCATTTCGAAAACATTACAGTATAAAAGCTTACACATGCGCATTAGAGCTGTTTGCTCGCGGTAAACCTGCAGGTAATCCGTTCAAATGCACGTGTCTAAGCTTTTATACTGTAATGTTTTCGAAATGACTAATTTGAAAACTACAATTATTTAAAAATGAATTAAATGAGTAGAATCGATCAAATTATAATGCTCCGACTTTACAATATCTTTTTGAAAAATTTCTTCTGTTCTTGTAAGTATGGCTCATTTTCCGATATTTCTTGGAAGAACTTTTTTCTGGAGGTGCCGGAATAGAGTCGCTATTAGGGTTCTTCCAAAAAGTGTTCCGGAAAATCCATTAACTTTGAGGCCATTTTCCCTGGCAACTTCAAAATTTTTTTCCTTAAGAGTCGTCTGAATTCCCTGCAGTTATATAGTTCTAAGATTGGGAAGACAGTGGACCATGAAGACGTCACTTATTTTTAGACCCCTGGTGACTTCAAACTTTTTAAAAGTCCAAATGTTAGCCGAAAATTGGCCAAAAGCATGAGAAACGTCGGGAATCGACATTATTTTTGATGGGTTACTCCATAAACAGCAGGGCCTACTTTTTAGAAACTTTTAGAGAAAATCGAGAAATTCCAGAAAATTCAAGAAATTCAAGAAACTTCGAGAAATATTTCTTGAATTTCTCAAAGTTTCTTGATTTTCTCGAATTAGAGAAATTTCAAGAAATTCCAGAAAATTCAAGAAATTCGAGAAACTTCGAGAAATTCAAGAAATTTCAAGAAATTAATTTCTCGAGTTTCTTGAAGTTTCTCGAATTTCTCGAATTCGAGAAATTTTAAGAAATTCGAGAAAATTCGAGAAATTTCGAGAAATTCAAGAAATTAGTTTCCAAAAAGTAGGCCCTGATAAACAGTCACAAAAAAATGCATACTGGAACGGGACCAATAAAACAGTTATGTCACACGAAAAAGCTTTCGTAAAAGTAAATTAAAATTTTCATAGGGAAATCGTTAATAAAATACCAAATATGGAAATTTTCATAATCCTTGAACCGAAATCAAGGAGAGGGAAAGTATTGACTGGAATTAGTATCCCAAATTATAGCTACATATGTTTTATTAATCTAGAAATAACTTAAAAATCCTCATAAGGAAACATGACTTTACCAGGCCATATCTCAGGCTGGCCGGCCGGCTGAAATCTACTTGAACATAGCTTTCGAATGACATCACTGTTAAGAAAAATAAATTAGTCTCAAAGTTGATGAATTTTCCGGGACACTTTGTGGGAAAACCCTAATACCGACTCCATTCCGAGTCCTCAAAAAAAAGTTCTTCCATGAAATATCGGTAATGAGCCATACTTACAAGAACAGAATCAAAATTTTCCAAAAAGACATTGTATTTTCGGAGATATTCGACTTTTCATATGAATGGCTGTTCCATCCGGAAAAACGATTTTCCATTTTCCGGATAAACATTTGTTCCACTACTTTTTATGGCAAATAAGATGATACAAAGAACCTTTTTTTTATAACGTAAATCGTACGGAGCCATTTTTTTCGACATATAGATTTGGACTATGTATGGTTCGTATAATCTTCTCACAACGATGAAGTAGCGGATACTGTACCTCACGATGCCAAGTAAAAAATAAATGTGGACTACAAGCACTCTAAACAATTTAAGATTTCAAAGCTCCAAGGAAGTGTGCATATAAAGCATTCGAAACCGGTCGGTTAAAATACTTACAGCAAAAATAAACTTTTGCATAATTTCATAAAATCACGTCTCTAGTCTTTGCGACTCTCTTGTTTGCATTGTTAACACGTAATAAATTTTTCTCAACAAATTGTTGCATTTTTTCATGCAACCAGTTGTAGCGACTGCGATTTAAAAATCTTTACGAACTTCATAAATCAACAGCTGTGCTCGTTCCACACCACACTCAAAGCTTCCAAAACAAATACAAGAAAAATTATTGCTTTTACAATTTAAACTTCAGTGTAGTAGTGTCAGATGGCGCATGTTGATACCAAAATATTGCTGATACGCAAAGGTGTGCCATTTATGCGGTGAAATTAGATTGGTTGATTGGAACGAATGACACAATAGACACTTATTTTGATTTAACTTTAAACGAGCTTTAAAGCTTATATTACTAATTGCACGCATTGACGTATGATGGGTACACAAGGGAAATAATGAAAATTATATATTTTAGACTATTTTGAAGACCAAACATACTCGAAAATGAATTAAAAGTATCTTCACAATTTGTACTGCGTTTGAAATAAACAGAAAAAAAGCTCTAACAGAGTTCGTCGTTTATTTTGTTGATTGCAGTAGATTATGGTTAGCTGTCTTAGTATGTGGTTGTTATGTATGTGGAAGCCCTGGTTTTGAGGGGGTATAATGTACCAATGCATGTTAATTTGTGAAAATAAAAAATCAAAGCCCACCTCTGACCGATGGCGACTCGCTTGACGAACGAATAAAACGAGATCAGATTTCTTACTTTATAGATCATTGTCAATGTCGTTTGGAACGTCAAATAATTTCCGCCAAGTTTCAAAAATATATAAATCATATGCTTTTGTCAGACCCCATTCCCCAGTACAGCGAACGTAATTTATGAATGTGACATTCAGAATGCCCCCTTATGTAAAGGATTTTTCATACCTCGCCTTCGGCTCTGTCTGGAAACTTCTCACACGCTAAAAAAGACTTTTAATCCTAGGTAAGAAATGTACTATTTCAATGCAGAAAGAAGAATGTGCAAATACTTGTAGTATGAGTGACGACGGCCGAAAAGTTACAACATAAGTAAAGTTGTAGCACATCTTACAGAAAGATTTATCTGCTAATTAAAACATTTTGGGAAGACATTCTGTAATTCTGTAATTATTTGGCCGTTATCACCCTCACTATTGAGCAAAGTTTAATTTTAGAGATATATCAATGATTTATTCTGTGATTTTTTACTCACGTCTACTAAAATATCCAGTTAACTTTCGTCCTTTTTTATAACAAAAAAGGGGAAAATCAAAACGGATGAAACATGTTTGGAAGAAAATATTTTTAGCGCCGGCTGTGCAATTTTTCGAATAACTTTAGCATGAAAGAGTGGGTTTGTTACCAGGTCGATTTAATGTAAAATAAAAAAAACTGTGACTACAATGGGTGAATTATACTATTTTGGCCGGCTTTTCTCTGATCAGAGGAGAACGCACTTAAAACGTTTACTTTTTCATTCATGAATTTCGAAGTTTAGTGTAACAATAAACACTACGACAAGAACAAAACCGCATGATGTAATAAATTCAATGAATGACACACTCAAACTTTTTTCTTTTCTTTTTTTTTGAAAATATGAACGAACAAGACAATAAAAGTTTACAAAGGGACGCATATCGCACTGAAATACCATTAAAAAGCCGATATTCTCACACAACATCATTAAAAAAAATATATATTCAAGATCGAAGACTAAAAAGGACCGACAGAGAAAACATAACATAAATAAAGAAAGAAAAAAAAAAGTTAAATAAAACACAGAAATACGATAAGATGAGAGAAAAGAATGAAGAAGAAGAAAAAAATCCGCAACTGTTTGAGAACTATACATAAAAATATGGGAATAATAGTTATGAGTGGGTGGTCCACTTTGTTTAAAAAACTATCTGGCTTGTTAGACGGACATCTATGCGGTAAATATCATCTGTAAAAAGGTTAATTGAAAAATTGATGATGGTATTTAGGTATAATGATGGCAAACGAATTTTGATGTGAAGTAGAAGTGAAAAAAAAATAAGAAAATTTCACACAATAACGTCCTCCTCGTTGTCTTTTTTATCTGTTTTTCGAGTAAGTGAATGCTTATTTTACACTGATTTAAAGGCCATCAAATTTAAATGGAATTTTCAATTCGCTGTGACTGTTTGGCACACACTCATTTTTTTTCTTCTTCTCCTCGTCTCTTATTTTTCGAAAATTCAACGACATTGACGTTATTTATATTGGTCGGCTATTTGTGCTCGGCAGAATAAACTTGAACCTATAAAGTTTTTATACTCGAAAAACAATGTAGACCCTTGACGAAATAAAGGAGATATTTTTTTCAATGTTACAATGGCTTGTGTATGAGACGCATAAGATCATTGTAAATAAGATCAAATAAGTGCCCAGAATATAACTGAGCGGAGGATATTTATCGTTATAAAAAGATGGTCTCACGTATCACAGAGTAAAATAACCGTCAAATTATGGTTAACAATCTTTTTAGTCGAAAAATAATGAAGAGGTGTGATTGCACACAATTTTCCGTTTAATTACAATTTTTTTACGTCCATTTCGATCAGAAAAATGTTTGTAATAAACGGTGAATGGCGTGATGTGTGTTTACGCCTAGAAACGGTTTCCATAGTAACACAACAATTTCCTGAAGAATTACCACTTCTCACGAATTGTGATTTCTCGAGAACAAAGGCGTTTCGTCCTACAGAGTGTTTTAAGGGAATGTCAAAAAGAGTCTAACCATCTAACTCAGTTAATTTAACTGATTTGTTTCCACTTAACTGGACTTTTACATACAAATTTTGACATATTGAGTGCAGTTGAATGATTTTTTTTCACTCTATTTTTCTGCTCTTTTAACACTTCTATATTTTCGATGGTATCTTTTTACCAGAATCATATTTGGAAAATGTCAAACCGCAATTACGACCATAAACGTGCAAGATTAGAATAATAAATAAGTTTCTTTGGACCAGTTTGACCAGATGTATAACAAGTATTGTAAGTTGTGCTATAGCACAAAGAAAAAACTTTGTGATATCACAGGAAAATTCAAGAATATAAAATGTATTTGTCGTGACAATTCCCGTAATTTCCAATGCTCTGATGGAGGCAAATTTAATTTTCACCACAAATACGTTTTATATTCACCTCATGCATCTTCAAAGTTGTGTGCAACACAAGAAAATCGTTGTGATAGCACAAGAAATTTTTCTTATTTTGTGTCAACTCTCTCCGGCCGAAAATTTATTGTTGTTGTGGTTTCGTCTCATTTCAGTTTTCAAGCGCAAAAAACGTCGTTTGTGACTCGTGATGTGCTTGTCCTCGGCTCCGTCTTGTTAGGACAAGCTTACGACTAGTTCTGAAAAATTCAACTTTTCATCACTCGTAACAAAATGTACTATTTTGTGTACAAAATCATGGTTTCTGTGTACAGAATAGACATTTTGTGTACAAAAAGAAACAAACCAATGTAGGCTAAAATTTCAGCGAAGCATTTGCATTCATTGCTCTTAATACTTCTGAGGAGCTATTCATAAGTGTAACTACTTCTCTACCTTGTACACCATTACTCGATAGTTACCACCTTCCGATACTTACAATACATGGAAAATTATGAGCATTCGACAGAACTTTCTTCAGAGTTTGTACTATGAAAAAACTCTGTGGAAAAGGATGCTCTGACAGAAACAGAATGTTGGAAAGCTCGAATATAATTTTGTCTGGCTCCAGGACGAGGACGAATCGAATTTTTGAAAAATGGTTCAGGTTCACGCAGAGACACACTGGCTACCTGATGGCCAATCGGGCAACCTCTGAAGATAATTTAAAATATTTTTACCGGCAATAAAAAACAAAAACAAACCAAAGTCCATTTGGCTCAGCCCGATCGCTTATTATAGCCACACCGGGCATACGTTCATTTTTACACGGAAATAGGAGAAACGAAATATGAAATGAATATTAAAATTGAAAGCCATGTCGATCTTCAATACCATTTTTATTTATATCGTCTGCTTTCATTGATGGTTACAAAATTTACACACTGATCAACAACATTTCATTTGAAATTTATCACTGTCAACCGAAAAGTCTTTCAACTTTGGATGCCTTCAACAGATTATAAATATGGGAAAAAATTTGTTGGTTTTTTTTTCGTTAGCCAATTTGGGATCATTAATTCATTTTGGATATTTATATGAAAATAAAATTAAAATCAATTTACTTTGAGGGGATAATTTGTTTAGTTTTTTTTTGCACACTGAATTTAACATTTTTGTCCTTTATTAACTTTTGTTCGTCCTTTATGATCGTTTAAATAAATTTTCTTTTCTTATTTTTTTTAGGCTGAAGATAACTTTTTTTGCAGTTTGAATTTTATAATATATCTAATATTCCTAATATTTTTTTTTTGTTTTCAATAATATAATCCTATAAATATTGTACACATTCATTTGTATTCTTATACAATTATATAATATATATTTCCATATCGTTCATCTTCTTCTTCTTAAGTTTTTATTTTTAAATTTATTTTTTATTTTCTTTTGCATTAATTTTTAGTCAGTAATATCAACTTCGATCTTAATCCCGAACCACTCCACACATTCGGATTAGTGACACCAATTTTAAGTTTTTTTTATTTTGAGATTACTTTTCCCCGGTCTATTTATTTCATTTGTCGTCACCCCTTTCTTCTTTGTTTTTCTTTCTTTTTTTAAATAAATAATTTTTTAATTTAATTTTAAAAAAGTTCTACCTATCTAACCTAATTTTAAACTTTATTCATTTTTATCATTTATCAACAAACACATTAAGCTTATTGTTTATTATTTTTAATCAGGTTTGTTTATATATTAATTTTAATTATTTGCGTAGAATAGAAATTTGAAAGAAATCCATTTGTATGTAAAAGTGTTTTTCTTGTTTTTCTTCTATTTTTTTTTTAGGAAACCATAAGCCAGATATTGCTTTATGAAAAATATAGTCATCTTGCAGTAAATTAAATTGTAAAAGCTTTGCACAATATCACAAAGATGAATAATTTGGTTCGTCCAGAATGATACATTTTTTGGTAAGACGAGAGCTTGATTGCGTTCGGACATTCATCTTGAAGAAACGGTTAGTCATCTACTTTCGACAGGAAAGACATGAATAAGCTCTGGCTACTGTCCCCATTAATAGCGGAATGTATCGTCGGTTTCACGAAAAACAGAAGTAGAGTTTAAAATGCGATGAAATTTCTTTGTGTTGTAGACAATTGATAAAAAGGATACTTATTTACTACTTACTATGTGACGAAGAAGTCGATAATCTGAGGTTTAGGACGTTGATAGCTTTTTTTGGAATGATAGTAAGACTAATTAAAATCCAACTCTCCTTGTTTTTAAGTGCAGCCTTTTAAAAATGTAACGGTTGTTCATTCAAATCTTCGCTTAAACAAGTCGATGTTTTTTCTCATTTAGAAGAACCAATCGAATGCTTATTTAATAAAATCATCTAACTTCTGTGAACCTGAACAATCAAGCATTTTGTTTATAGTGCTCAACTCACAGACAAAATATTTGATCAGACAGCAGAGAAATTTTTCCTTCAACGCTTCTCATACTGTCTTGGTCATGCATTTTATTTATGAGCTGCACCATAAATATGTGCCCACCAACGTAAAACTTATGCTTTTTGCCGTAACATTGCATATACGAGAGGTAGAACAGCGGTATAACAAATTGTGATGTTAGTAACAATGTCGATAAGAGTCAACATTTTCGCTATGGTGTCAAGATCAATTATTCGATCTATATTTTCCGCATTAGTGACGAAACGACAAGGTCAACTTTTTTTTGGAGACTGTGCCATTCTTTATCAGAAAATGATATTGGATTCGAAACGAAGGCAGCGAGTGATAATACGTTTGTTTATTATCGAACATTTGACCTGGTAGAATGGTTTTCATTCTATGTGCCTGAAGACTATTTTAGTACATTTATTCGACATCTATGCAGATGAGTATATTTAATTGTTATTTCTTTTTCTGAAAACTTAGGTTTTAGTCCAGACAGAATTAGGTAATAGATAGACAATAGACAGAAGTGGGTAATCATTGCTCTCGATGATAATTGTGCTGATATACAAATAAAATTAAAAAAAAGTAGATCGATGACACTCTTCACCTGTGAACTCATGAATGATGGGTGAATTGTTTCAATAAATAATTTGTTATTCCTAACTATAGCTAATTTAATTTCTTCTTTTCAATAATTTTCTTTCTTTCTTTCTTTCTTTGCTTTATAAAGAATATATATTTGAATTGATTGAGTGGTGAAATTATGCTTTGTATTCAATTCAATTGGTTTTTTATTAATTTTTTTTTCTTCATTAAATTTTTGTAATATAGGTCCTAAATATATATAATTTCTTCTTATATCTTCAATAATATCCATTTTGTTTTGATAATGTGAAACCAAAAATCGAAATGAAATCAATTAAATAATGAAGAGCTGTTATAATTAAGCTTTTCCTCAAGCTTTTCTTTTTCGTATTTTGCTCTCAAATGAATATGTACTCCATTTTCCATTATAATTAATAATTACTTTTTCTTTCATCATTTAAAAAAAAATCTTAGCTCAATAAATATATTAAATATAACTCATCCTAGGCCTTTTTTCAATGATACATAAAAAAAACTAATTAATATGTGTGTGTGACTCAGATAAGTTTGTCTATAAAATAATTTTAACATTTATGCTTTTCGGAATGTGTGTGTGTGTATTACAATAAAACAAATTTACTTACCAAGACTTAAGTTAAAGAATTTATTATTTATGGAGTTTTTGATTTTTATTTTAAAAAAATACGAAATATCAATGATTCCGTTTTTTCACAGTTTTGTTTCTTTTATTACAATTGAAAATCAGTCATGTGTGTTTCTAGTAATAACAATCAAATTTTCGGCAGATAATTTATCGATTATACAAGGAATTAGTGTTCACTAACGCTAAGTTTACAGTCAGTCGTGAAATGAAATTTTGACAGAAAATGTATGTACTTTCTGTCACTTTCTTCGCTAGCAGTGAAATAATGAAAGATTGTCCATACATTTTCCGAAAAACGGCTGACTGTATACTTTTAGCTTAAGTTTGGATAATGACGCGTACTCTGATTTTTTGTAAAGATCCATAGCAAAATTTCTCCCAAAAATAAACCATTCGCATTAAACCGAAAGGCGGTGCGAGTGCGATTGTAACTCTAACATTCTGTTTTAGTGTAGTTGAGCCATAGCCATAAACACCCAACAAGTTCATCGAACCCGGATTTGCATTTTATTTGTGCAGATACATATTGCAGAGCTTATCACAGAAAATTACCGAAATGTACAGAAAATTGACTGGAATGTAACGAAACACTTTTCGGTAAATTTATGGCAAATTTCCATGAGTCCTAATAATTTCAGTAAATTAGATTACCAATAATAGGCTCTGACATTGGTCGAAGAGAATAAACGCGAGTCAGGTAGAGCAAAATACCAAAAAGAGTCGAGAATTTTCTAATTAAAGGCAACTAAAATAAGACGTTTTCGCCTGTACGCTAAAATTCTCTAAGCATATACGTCTCTGTGTACACTGATAAAAAAAAATCGTCAACATACGTCCAGTATGTATGTAATGGCTGGCAGACAGCTTCATTTTTGCCTTACTTCGGATATGTATATTCCAACGTACATGTCCGACGTATAATCATACATACTGCTCGTGACTATTCGTGTCATTCGTATGTTTATACGTCGAACATGTACGATATACATGTCAGACGTTGGAATATACATGTCAGACGTTGGAACAGGCATATCCGAAGTAAGACAGAAATGAAGCTGTCTGCCAGTCATTTCATACATACTGGACGTATGTTGACGAAATTTTTTTATCAGTGTAGCATTCAGTCCCCGTTATGATTGGTTAAAACGGTAAACTAAGGCTGAACGGAGGCAACTCGAAAGGAAAACGAAGGCTAAACGAAAGCAAAACATAGCCAAAAGGAAAGTTAAACGAAGGAAAAATTGAGGCTAAACGACATTTGATGTCATAGTAACGGAAGGTAACAGAGACTATTTGAGGTTGTCGTATTAAAGAAAGTTTAAACTTTCTTGGTCACTTAACCTGTTGTTACAGACTACATGCATACAGCCAGTATTATTATCGAGTCTATTACTTCTCGATAAAGGTATTTTTAATCTATTGATTTCAAATCTTGTACTTCCATTTTTTTTAAAACGATTTTTATATTATAAAGGACCATATTACACAGAGCTTGTCATTTTTGTGTCGTCGTTATCGATAACAGATGAATAAACTTTCCCTTTAAGCTTTTTTGTTCCACTAACTTTGATAACGAAATTTTAAATCTGGTGACATTACACTACGGTCTCATAAAACGTTTCGTTAAAGTTCGACAATAATTACCTGCAATCGATTCATTATCAGTCGCTTTAAATTGATTGATTATTCTGTGAGTGAATGTCGGCATTTTTTATTTTGTATCCAAAAATACATTTCAATTTTTTAAAATTTTCGATTGTTTCATTAGTTGGTGTGGTGTATAGAAAAATTTATTGATAATTTCCATTGAAAACTTTTTCTATGTTTTTCAAACTGTTACCATCAAAATGTTTTTGGCAAATGTGGTGTATATGTTTCTCTCTTCTTTTTTTTGGTTTTTTGTTTATTATTTTGGTTCTTTGAAAATGGTTTTATGAAAAATATATTTTTTTTCTTCTTCTTATGTTAAATTCGTGTTCATTCTGTTGTTCATTCATAAAAAAGAAAAATGAAAAACAAATGTAACGAAAGGAAGTTAACAAAATGCAATTAAAAATTGTGAACTTAAAATCAAATATTTTTCGATGTGTAGCTTTAACAAGAGTTATGAAAATCGAAACACAATTTTCGGAACTGGATTTAGTAAAATCTCTTTAAAAAATTGTAGTACGAATACGAACCTCAACAATTCGATTTACAACCGCTTTTATTTTCGTCGCAAATGTGATATTATCGAGGGGTTAACTACTACCAAAAATTAGTGACAACAATTTGACTTTGGTTGTATGGCTATCGGAAAACTCCGTTGACCTGGAGAGGCGCCACAGCTTTTTCAGTACTTTATCCTTTGCGCCTATTTTCTGGTAAGTGTCCATAAGATGTCATCGATGTGAAGGTCGTTTGCAAAAAATATTGTGCTGACATTAGTAATTTTATGAGAAAATGTACTAGAAGTGTAATACACAAATCCACAAAAATCTATTACATTTGAGCCTTAGTTTCCAAACAGAATTTCCCTACATCAACTATTTCGTAGCTGAAAAGACTTCATCCGTATTCCACAGGTTCGACTACATAACATGTATTTCTTAGATTTTAAAGTACGTGATTTCGTATTGATATTAAATACTCAAAGTTCTAAGAAAGAAACAACAAAACTGGTCTCAAAGTACCAATTTTGTTGTTAGTTTCTTGGGACTTTGAGACCAATTTTCGACCAGGGTTATTCGCAATTTATTTGAATGATCGCGTGTACGTTAGTAAATTTTAGAGTTATTCTGTAGTTTCACATCGATTAAAAGTATTACTTGTCGAAATGTCCACATTAATTCTACCTATCTGAATTTGACTGAAATCGGTTTCTTTTCATCTACTCTTACAATTACTTGTACCAACAATTCCGTAAATGGTTAACCCCTCGGTCTTAAGGCAGTCGTAAAGTTCAAAATTTACTTAGAAATACAATAATTTTCAGTGAATCTATAATGTAGACATGTAAGTACATAAAGTAGTAAAAATAAATCTAGCGTTTGACTTAAGATATTATCGGTTATATTCAAGGAAAGATCACTAAGAAAGTTCAGGTTTTTTTGTTTTATAATATTATAAATAACGTAAAAATACTGATTTCTGATTTTTGAGGGTGTTTGACCGCAGAATTCTTTTCAAAAAGTGACACATGAATCAGTCGTAAGCTAGCTCAGGTCGAAATAGTAGCCAAAAAGCATTTATTTTTTGCTCACTGTTTCTGGCGTAACACAAATAAGTATAATAAAAAAAAACCGAGTAACTCTTCGCGCTAGATTTTCGTCTAAAATACGGAAATTCTGTCTCATAGTATGTTGTAATTAATCAAGTTATCAAGCAAATTATTAAAAATAGATTGGTTTTCATTAGTTTATCATGCACTCTATAAGAAATCTAATGATTGTGATGTTTCGAAAGTTTGTCAACTCAATTGGACTTAAGAGACATCGACACTTAGCTAAAATTGGAGCCTACATTTGCGTGTCTCGTATTTCATTTTTGATGATATCTTTTCATCAGAATCCTTTTTGAAAAATGGACGACCGCAATAACGACCACGAATGTGTTAGCTTTAAACAAAAATTAGTTTTGGTTGCAGTCGTTAGAGCAGCTCTGAGAAAAGTCAGCAGTTTTCTGCTCAGTTTTCTCAGACCTGGTCGAACTCCTTCAAACAAATCTATATTCTGTTGAAAGCTAACACATTTGGGTCGTTATTGCGGTCCTATATTTTTGAAATAGAATTCCGGTGGAAAGATATCATCAAAAACCAACTAAAATCTATTATTTAAAAAACGCCCAAATGTATGCTTTTCAGCAAAGCATCGATGTCTGTAGTGTTTAAGGTCGGATATAGCGATGTTTGTCTCGATGTTTGTTGTGAACCAATGAATTTCGAAGTTCTTGTGCGAAAGCTTAAAACCTAGCAACGACTGGTTTTCTTAAATCCACAAAAAAAGTGGTCATTCTAAAATTGGCTTACATAAAATGGGACCATATTGACATGTTCTCAAGTCAACTACAGAATCGCAACGGAATGCATCACTTATTTCGCCGACTGTATTTTAAAGCTTTTAAAGTTAATACTGAACTAAACCACGAACAATTGAAAACTCTTTACTGCATTGATAAATCTGTATCTGTATAAATGTTTGACCACTTTGTGTGTGTCCAAACAAAGTAAATTACTTGTAACACCCTGCAAGACATTTCTCTTGAGTCTTTTTTTTAGAGAATTTTTTAGATTTACTGAGAGCCTTTCGAAAATATTCTTGAAATTTCTACTCAGGAGGACGAACAAACAAATTTTCAGTTTCTAAATTTTACATTCAATTTTTACAGACTGTAAAGACTTCCCGGGAAGCAGATTCGAAACTTTCTCCATCAGCGAACAATGCAATGCAAAAAACAATGAAAAGTCACTCTCTTCGTTTGAGTATTTACAGACTCTACCGATTAATCTATCTGTCTATCTATATATGTTCGTTGGGAGTAACAAATGTGTAGAAATAGAGAGATAAACAGAGAGTTATTAAAAGTGAGAAATAACTAAAAGTCAGTTGATATACAACTAAGTGAGCCAATACAGAGCGACGCATTCGCCTCAACGACACCATTCATAAAATCAGATGAGCTGTCCATTTTGGATCGGTAAAATTGAATTTTTTTTTCCAGTGGCATTCCAATATAGCAATTCATCACAACAAGCATTTGATGTAAACACTATCGTTGAAGTGCCAATTTGGTGTGTAAATTAAGTGTGGCTGTAAGCTTCTATGAATGAACATTTTTAAAATCTTGGAAATCTCGCAAAAGTTCGTCTCATTCTCTGCGATTGTGTCGAATGAAAAATTGAAACAATGTTGTGCAGCGGCTAACTCGTACATTCCTTATTTTTGGCAGTTGTCAAAAATACTATAGCGGGCTCTTTTGCAAATACCCAATAAATTTGCTTCAAGTCAAGTTCAATTTTTGCTTTGATCAATTAGTTTTGGTGATTATTCCAGCAATCATTACGCACTACATGGGAATAGAGATGAGTCAAATTGTCAAATTCACTTTACACACATTTTAATAGTTGCTTTTGTTAGTAGATGCACAAAACCACGACAAAGTAAGGTTAACCAGGCAGGAGCGCTGATTTGACTAGGGACCTGAATAATCCAGTAGCCCTCTATTTTTTGCGAATAAAATTTTTCAATTTATGTCAGTGTTCATTTTTATCCAGTGTATTAGGTCCCTTATTTGACGTTTCGAAAATGAACCGCTCCTGCCTGGTTTATTTTACTCTGCCGTGACAAAACTTATTCTACAAAACTGGTCCATTTAGTCAACAACATACATTTTCTATTGAAATTTTAATTGTCCAAATAATATGGAAACCATTGATTTATGATGACTAGAAGGTACATTCATCTCTCAGAAATTTTACCTTTTCATTAACGAAGTGACTATTCGCACGCGCGTGCGAATAGTCTTTCCTTTGGCCGTAGGCTATTCGCACGCCGCGTGCGAATAGTCACTCTTATGTTTGTTGACTATTGGGACGCGCGTGCGAATAGCCATTGTTACAGGTGTGGACTATTGGGACGTGCGTGCGAATAGCCAAACCTACAGGTGTAGACTATTTGTACGCGATACAAATTCGTGAAACATGATTTCACGGCGCGTAAAAGATTGGATATTGGCTTTCAGCAAAACGGTGTGTGAATAGGTATTTACACTAGTTTTATGAGAGTTTAAATGACCATTGCCATAGCTGATCCCCATAACTTACGGTGCAACGGCCTACAGCATCGGTCAATCAGAAATATGATACTTATGCACAAGATTCGATAGCTAATAGGACCTAGAGTTTTACGAATCCTCAGGCTACATGTAATGGGATAATCTAAACTTCGCGTTTGTCATGATGTCTAAATAAGTTACGAATTCAAGCTGACACAGCACTAACAAATCCACTCTTTAAGCCAATATATTTTTTAAAATTTCGACCCTCCTGACGTCGTAAAATACCGGTTTCTTTAATTTTTCTATTTCAAAAAACAACGCTACTATTGCCTCCCCAAAGCAATGGGTGGGTCGAATTTTTACTTCGATTTTATTTTAATTATTCATCTCAATAAATTTAATCGCGAAGGAGAGTGGATTGATTTTAACATGTTAGCCAGCATATTACAGATAGTGTCTTGTTCACAAGTGAAAGTTACCTGTGCTATTTTTGACCGACGTTTCAAATTGTCCAATGATGACAAACTGCTGAATTTGTATGGAGAAATGAGGTTTTTCTCACATTGTTCGTTTTGAACAACAAATTTCACGGACCGTGCTACAAATTATGATAGGACATTAAATTTTCGAAATATTTATTGTGAAATTTTCCGTGAAATAAAGAGAAATATTGACGACTCCGCTCTACCTTTTTTTAGTGCGCCTGGAAATTGAATATAAGTTGTATTGAAAGCAACTGTCATACATCAGTCTAAATTGAGACTATTTTGAAAGAATGCGGAGAAAGTAACATATCAAAAATGAAGATTAAAAATGGGCAAGAACAGTTATTCCCTTTAAACAATGACACTAAAAAATTGTATTAATCATTCAACTGATCAAAATTCTCATTTACACACTCAAAAATACAGTGTGAATACATAATAATAATTTCATTTATTTGTCATAGAGACCCTGAGCTCATCTTCACACAACGTTTTCTTGAAAAGCAAGATCCATTTAATACTGAAGAATCATGCTACAAGTTGTAGAGCCGATCCTACAGGTGGAGACAATTCGGACGCGAGGCAAATTCGTGGAATATGATTTCGCGCGCACGTCCCAATAGTCAACAAACATATGAGTGACTATTCGCACGCGGCGTGCGAATAGCCTACCGCCGAAGGAAAGACTATTCGCACGCGCGTGAGAATAGCCTACAACCGTAAGAAAGACTATTCGCACGCGCGTGCGAATAGCATCGGCCTTTCATTAAGGCAATTCCCGACCCGAGTTTAAACTTTTATACTCGAGTATAAAGTTTAAAGTAGAAAATTTTGACAGAACTAGCATATTGTTGAACGACTCAGTAATTTGATAATATTTACCACCAAAGTGTCGTCGGATCTTGATTTTATTGATGAAATCTGCAGAGCTCATATTTCTGAAACTAGAGGCAGTGAGCTGGAAAAAATTATTCGTATATGTAAATAGTTATTGACAATCCAAACTGTGCTCTCATGGGAGCACGTATTCGACGTGCAATGTTTTTAGTCGTCATTCAGTAGCGCTACATATAGGTGAATAAATTTTTCCAGCTCACTGTCTTATGCTTTAGAGACAATACTGATTTCATAAATAAAATCAAGATCCGATGATACTTTGGTGGTAATTATTATCAAATTACTGAACCATTCATCGATATGCCAGTTCTGTCAAAATTTTATACTTTAAACTTTATACTCGAGTATAAAAGTTTAAACTCGGGTCGGGAATTGCCCTATTGCTTTTATTGTTTTGATCAATTTTTTGTATTTTAACGAAATCCTTTTTATTATTCATGATAACTCAAAGTAAATACAAAAATACTAAAAGTCAAGTTCTGAGAGATGAATGTACATTCTCGTCATTATAAATCAATGGCTTCGATGTCCTTTTGACAATTGCTATTTATTTCAATAGAAAATGTTTTTGGCTAAGTGGACTGGTTTTGTAGAATAAGTTTAAAAAATTACTAGAATGATCACCGCAACGGCGCAACTAATTGAAGAATGCAAAAATGGAACTTGAATTGAAGCAAATTTATTCGGCATTTGAAAAAGAGCCGCTCATAAATTCAGCTAATAGTTCTTTTGACCACTCAGTTGTCACAACTGCCAAAAATTATGTAATGTGGATTGCACTTAGTGGATCTATTTAAAATTCTCAAGAGTGGCAGCTGGTTTTTAAGAATTAGTCACTGTACAGCAACTAAAATAAAATTTATAGCGGAACTGGGCGAATCATCTCTTTCAATCGATCCATAGGTTTCTTCCATCGTACGGTAAAAACGAATTTTGACAGGCCGAAAACAACTGACTGTCATCCATTGAAGCAAACATAACCGCAATTTAAACAAATTTGTTCGTTAAAACTGTGGATGACGATTGACATTTTGAAAGGCCTTGGAAGAAACATATTATTGTGACAAAAGTGCTAGAGTTCTTTGTTCGTGTTTTTTTTTTTTTAATTATTTCGCTCTCCTTGAGCACTCTCTGTGAACAAACTAAAAACAAAACAAATAAAAACAAACAAAAAACGCTGAATGATAAGGGAATTTGTTTAAATGAACAGGAAAAAGAAATGAAAAATAAAAAACAAAAAATTTGAATAAATGTCAATTTAATTAAAAATTTTATATAAATGTTTCACTTGATTTGTATCATTGTTTTCTTTTAAGTAATTGTGTTTTTACCTATAGTTCATGTTTTCGTTTTTTTTTTTTTGAGGTCTGTTGTTAAGAAAATAAAAATGCAAAAGTCTGACATGAAATTACAATATTTTCAAATTAAGAAAAAAAATTAATTCAGAATTGGGAAAACTAAATTTAATTTAAAAAAAGTTATGAAAGAAGTTATAAAATCTAATTTAGCGTATGATAGTTTTGTGTTTTAAACGTAGCGTACATTTACAAATTAATTTTTTCTTTGTAAAAATTATAATTTTCATTCTGTTTGAATTATCTCTTACTTCTGCTTTCTCTTTTTTCTTTCTTTCGTGAGTTTTCGTATTGACATCTATAATTCAACTTTGATTACAATTCTATCAGATTTGAATCTTCATCTACCGTTTACACATTTTCGTTTTTGTTTTCTTTCATTTAAATTTTCTGTTGAATATAGTTTTCTCTAATCATTGTTTTGGTTATCGTTAGAGTGTTCAAATCAATTCAATTGAAATAAGTGGTTACGAAATCTATACATGAAAACATAATATAAATAGAATTTCACAAATGCCATCAATGCTTAATGCATTGCCGGATGTTTCCATCTTATTCGTATCAAGATGTGAAAATATTTAAGAACAAAAATTGGAAAAAGTTTTACAAATTAATTTCTACCTCTAGTTCTCATGTTCTTGTCATTATTTTTTTTTTCTTTTAGTTTTTATAAGTTTTAGCTTGAGTTTTGCTTCTGTGGTTGTGTGTAATATTGTTTTAGATAAATCCATACACCTGGATTATATTGGAGATTTTTCAATTATTTTTTTTCTTCTTTTCTTTTAAATTAATTTTTTTTTCTTCAATTGTTGTGTCGTAAAGTTGTCATTGTTGGTAGAGAAAAACAAAATGTTCACGCCTGGGAAGTAACAACGGTTTGGCAATATGGACACTCACGCACAGTAGCTGCACAAACATCACACAGAACATAATGATTACACGGTACTAATGTCACTGATCGATTATTTTCTTCACAATTCATGCACTTTGTAGCCGTTTCCGAATATAATACTTTTTCAACTTCCTCCAAATCGGATCGCAATTTTGCCTGTTGATTGGAAATGAAAATCTAATTTTAATAATATTTCGCTGAGCGAATACCAATGTGATTTTCGGGGGTTGGATTTTCACGTTTTTTTTTCTTTTCTTTAGTTTCTATTTTCGTTTTGAAATTCCACCACCAAATTCGTTGATGAAAATATAGTTGCGTGTCTAACACACGTTTCGTGATATAGTTTTGTTGATGTCAATGGGATCGTACCGTTCGATTTGTTTTTTCAATTTAAAAAAAAGTTTCTACCGATACCGATTGCACATTCCGATTTCAATCGGTCCGTAAATCAGTAGTTCAATTTTCCTCAATGTTTGAAGAATTGATACGACAAAAGATAGCCATTGCTAATGTTGCATTTATAGAAAAATCCCCTATTGAAGTAAAATATTTTAAGCCACTAAGAGTAGCTTGAACAACTGAAGTAATAGATTTTACGTGTCACGTCAATGTATGTGCTCATTTGAAATTGCCTAATCACATAAAGCGAATGAAGCGTATGTTCGTGGTTCTTCTTCAGATTGGGCTGGGCTATAACCACCCGTCAAAATATTTTTTTTAACCACAGACGTAATGTAATATACAGCTTAACGCCTGCTGTTTCTAGACAATAAATTTTGAAAGTAAGCTCTGATTAGAAATCCGTAAGTATTTCCGAAGAATAGAGTTCAATTGAATGAGCCAGTTGAGTGCTTCAGTACTGGTAGAAACGAATGCGCCAATAAAAATAGAATCGGTCAGCCATTTAAATAATTCGGAAGAATCACTTATGCTTGATCTGTGGAACGTCATTCGTGAAACAGAGTTTTAAGAGTTCATCGAACACACGGACGAACACACGATTTTTGGCATTGTTAATCCCGTCCCCATATTTCACAAATTTTTTGCATGACGTGTCACACATAGTGATTCCCCCGACTTCGTTCGTGTGGACGAGCCATTATAAGTAAATGTACGTTCTAAGCTTGAATGGTAAAAGTTGACTTGACATACCTGTAGTCCTTTCAATTTCTGCAAAGATAATCCTCTAAGATCTCCTCTCGGAATGTTGGATCCATTCTGTGAATTTAGTTGATCAAATTTTTCGGTTAACATTTGTACGCGGCTTAGAGCCTCATCTCGTTGCTCTTCAGCTAGTGCCACCTGAGATACATTTGTTTCAAGTCAGCGAAATTACGTTCACATCGTGTAGCAAAACTATAACAATTTACCTTTCGATTACTTTCATCTACAGCCGTTTTCCACGCTTCACATGCTTGTGTTGCCTGCATAATGCTGATTCTATCTTCGAAGCGCATTTTTTGTGCATATTCCTCGCGCAGTCGAGTCATTTCGTTCATACTAGGATTGGTCATTATTGATGGTGACATAGAGAATGGTTTGCTATGTTGTAAGCTATTCTCAAATAAACTATTTCCGACCGAATTTGAATTTGATAATTCGTCTCGCAGTGTATTTAATTCAGATATTCTAAAGGAGGTGGTTTTTTTGTTCGTTTTTTTTTTGATTTGGAAAGAAAAGAAAAGAAAAATATTTGCCAATTAGAACAAAAGCAATTTTTTTAAAAACAAAAAAAAATAAAATTAAAAATTTTAAATGGAAAGGAGAGGAACTAATTTTGAAAAAGGTGGTGATGCAGCTGATTGTCACCCAGCAAAAGAAAAACTTGCAAAAAAATCTTTTCAATCAATAAAATCAAAAATTTTCTCATTAGCAGCGAAATAATAAAAATCAACAAAATTAAGTCCGCCGGATTGTGGTGATTCAAGGTTCATCATTGCATCAATTGCAAGTACACACAGGAATATTAAATGTCTGGGTTTGCTGGAGAGGGCGAGCGGAGACCAAAGACCTGATTTACCAGCCAGTCCCCACATTTTCCAAAAAAAAATTTAAAAAAATCAGAATATGTCGACTGAGTCGAAAAGTTCAGGTAAATTTCAGAAAAAAAAAATCTGATCTGCCTTGTGTCTGGTTATGACCACATGGAAAAAGCAGATTTCAGTGTGCAGACTCCTGCATCTGTTTAGGTTGAAAAGCTAGGAAAAATCAATCGACAGCGGTCAACAAGACAAATCTGAGCTGATCTGAACCTGATTTAACCGAACGTGGCAGATCGGTTTCGATTGGTTCGTAACATACCGACTCACGTAAATCGCAAGGAGAAAGTTACGTTTACGGAACCGTTAAGGGGAAATGAGCCAAATCTACTGATGATTAAGGGTGATATCGCCAAAACTTGAACTAATTTTGGTGAAAAAAAATAAATTGTTCGGCTATCCGGGCAAGCTATAGCTCGTTTGAATGTTCTTTCAATTCTAAGAAATTGGTATCTTTTACTTTTTCGGTTAGTTTCCCATTTTCGGAGTGAACACGTGAAAGGTGATAGCCTGTCAAAGGGTAGAGGAAACAGTTTTTTTTGTGATAGCTCAAGATATACGTCTGTCAAAGGCCTATATTCATACAAAATTTCAACTTTTAGAAACATGTCTATCTTGAGCTATCACAAAAAAAAACTGTTTTCACTACCCTTTGACAGGCATTCACTTTTCTCGTGTTCACTCCGAAAATGAGAAACTAACCGAAAAAGTAAAAGATACCAATTTCTTAAAATTGAAAGACGTTTCAAACAAGCTGTAGCCTACCCGGATCACCGGACCATTGTTTTAGAATTGGTTCAAGTTTTGGCGATATCACATAACCAGCATCAAATTAAAACGAAAAAAATGACTAATTCAGCGTTACAACTACTCTAAATCACCCCGATTTTTATTTTTGGCTAAAAGTTTCAAATCAAACAATGAAACAGATCACACTGCATCACCAGTGTCGACGTACTTATTTGAGCGTAAAAAAGACAAGGAAAACCCTTGTTGGAAAAAGAAAAGAAAGGAAAAATTCGACCCAACACTTTAGCTAATCCTCTACCTTATCCTACAATCTACGAACGCTTCACAAACATATTCAAGTAAAGTAAAACATTTTTCGTATTTACCTAAGCTCTGGACTAATGGACAATGCTTCTAATCCCGGTGATATCAAATGTGATTGATAAAATAAATTGTCCGTGGTTCCAAATGAATTGTTGATTTTCGGTGCCGAACCACTAATATGACTGAATGGATCCGTGATGGAAAACATGTGCGAATGATTATTCGGGCTAAAATTACTTAACGAACTACCCGGAATGTTTACTGGTGCTGATGTATTTTGCAGGATGCCTACATCGAGTCGAAGAGAGAGAGAGAAAAATCGAAAAAAATATTAATTGTCATTCGAACCTCGCCACGCCAAAGGATCATTCATTCATAAAGTTTGTCACGCGGCAAGATATGGTTGAAAATCTGATCGAAAGAGATCGTCCACGCGTGACACACTTTATGAATGATGTCCAAGCGATAAATCAATATTTACCAGATATTGAATTCGACATCGAATTGGGTATGTTGACTGGTTGTGATGAATTCTGTAGTAAACCGGTCGAAGCAAATCCAGCCGATATTGAGTTTTCTAAGTGACTTAAATCACGTCTAGCTAAATCATCTAAATTAGCTGTGGATAATCGGTTAGCATCAAATTGGATAATTTCACTGTTAAATGAACATCGATTCGACTCACAATATTTGCCCATGGAACCGATAAAAGTCATACACATTCGTTTCCGTTGTTCTTTTTCTAGCGGACCTATTGTTGGATCATTTTCTATCGACAGTAACTAGAAAGAGAGAGAGAGAAGATCAAGTGTGAACAACAATTTGAAACGGAAATGATATCGTACGGTTACCGGGGACTTCCCGGTACAAAACCGTTTGACATTGCTAGATTGTGTCACTTACTTGTTTTGTCAAATCGGGATTAAAATCTGGAAACGGATTCATTGCGTTAGATAATTGACCGTTCGCTGACGATTGATTACAATTACCGTTCAAGTTGTTTTGGTATATATTATGTTTCTGTTGTAGCTGCGCCCCAGGGGCTTTGCTATGAGAATGATTTGACCCTACACTTGATGTACTAGCTGATTCACAGCTTTCACCACTTCCGTTCAATATCTAAATGATCAAAAGAAAGTTTTTTTTTTGTTTGGTAAAACAATTTCAAGTCAATCAGCTGACGAAACGTTCGGCCAACACTTACATTATTCGAATCGGATCCTAATAGTTTGTCCTTTTTTCCATCCAATGGTAATACGTTTGATATTATGTCACCTAGAGCTAAATTAGCTGACGGGCCGTCTAGATCTCTAGGCGGTACTTCCTCTGTCAAAATATAGGCTAGCAAATCAATATACAAACATTGACTTTATGGAAAATCACAATTTTCTTGACTACGTTAAGTTAAACCAAAAATTATTTGAACCAAAAAAAAAGAAAAACAAAAATCAAAAAAAGCAAACCGAATGCTTCTGAGTGTGTATACGATGAACGAGTTAATTGAAATTCCGTTTGCAGAAGCAAATCGCAGGAAAGCAGAGAACGTTACTTCAATAATTCTATTAGTCCAGCGGTCTAGCCCATCTACTGGGGTAACTAAGGTTTCTAGTTGTTTCAGGCTAGGTCCACCTGTCATGAAACTGTGAATCAATAGAACCGTCTCGGTTCGAGCTACAAGTGTCCTGTCCACTAACGAGTGTGCGGTATTTGAAAACTATGACTGTTATAGTTTTCAAATACATAAAAATGGACCCGTACGAAGGGTGTAGGGTGTAGGGTGTAGGGTAAATCTCGGTAAATTTCGGTAAACATCAGTAAATTGGCCCTGGTAAGCTGTCCATAAAAGACATGTATCTCGAAACTGCTTTGCTTATACACTAAACCATTATAACTCGAATGGAAAAAATGAAAAAAAAACCTTTTCTCTAAATCCGTATGTTTGATACCATTGTGCTCAAACGAACAGAACAATTCTCTAAGTCTCATTTTTCTACCTATCATTACACAGCCGACTAGCTCGCCTCAGCAGGGCCTTTTATTGGGAATTTCAATTTCAATTTTAATCTTAAAATTCCTAAAAATTCTTGATAATTTCCAACAACATTCCAAATAATACGCTCTGGCTTCAGTCCGTGAACCCTAAGTTCTGATCTCGTTTTTCGGACTTTAAAAAATCCCTAAACGGTGTGGCCAATAGCTTTCATTTTCTCACTGTTAATAACTGCTTTGGTTGCTGCAGATGTCTACGGAAAGACTCTGCGCAGCCCTCTGATATACCATTTTTACGGCAATATCTAGGTATCGGTATACCTACTTGATCATTTTTGAAGGATCTTTGAACAACCAAGGTTTCTTCCTAATCAACGATCCGAATTCGCCCTGTCACCGAAGTAATGCTCAGCCTATAAGACTTCGTACCGTCTAAAAATATTGAGACTGTGGTCACATAGGTATCGACCTCTACTAAAATATGTCTGAGAGCAGTACTAATTTATGTGATAAAGCACGATGTCTGTACCACATGCAGTCACATCAAAAATTTTCATTTTTTGGATGCATTCAGACCGCTACTGAATGAATTGAAAATACTGGAATGATTTAATGGACCTCGGATAACTCGACTTTCGTAGAATTATTGAAACATTTCAACTCTTTCGCTGCATACAAGGAAAAAACGTTTCGAACAATCGGACTTGGTTAGCTCAATGTTTCCCGTAAAAAAATATCGAATGAGCCTCAAACTTAACCAGCAAAAATATTGATTGATGCGAGCTGTCCGACAAAACGCGTCTGCTTATTTAAATGTACAGAAAGCAAAAAGTTGGGGAGTTCAAACATATTACGACCAAAATTTGCAGACGATTTTTGTCATAACAGCTCGCAGTGTCGAATGCAAAATAAAGACGAAAAGAAACTTACGTTCAACATGTGCAAAAGCACAGAAGACGCTACGAGGACAATAACCAGCCTGTTGAACGTCATTACATTTTGTTGATTTATAGATTTCCGGATGAAATTGCTGCTCCGTCCGAGTGTGACAATATTGACAATTATCGCCAGCTTCACAATTGGCTGGTTCACCCCATTCTTCGCCATGTTTTACATTCGGACACGGTGTTGATCTGAAAATCCATATCTGAGTACTCGTCCAAAAAAAAGTAATTTTTATTGACTGGAATCGAACCTGTAACTGAATTTCCGTGGACTTCGTCTCTTGTCCTTACTGTTATGATATTGAGGACATGCATATCCTTGTCTACATAAACGCGGTGGCCGCTTGCACGGTTCCGTTTTATAATTTGTCAATACGTGATTAGTGTCCTGCCATTTCGGATCTTCGTTCATTAAATTCCGTTCCTTGTCGAGTGCATTCGGAACGTTTATGAGATCACCATTCGTTTCAACCGTTTGCGATGACTCAATTTCTTTAATATCATAGACAGCTGGCCGTTGATCGTGCAAACCATGGGCGAAGGCGCAATGATGACCATTTTTGACGCAATAGCCACGGGCATCCGTGTCATGGACACACATGCACGTTTTATAATAGCGCAAATGATAGCGGCGTTCTGTGTCACCAGCTGTGCGATGTAAAAACGGGCATCTGGAAATAACGGTTTTGATGGTGGTGAAAGTTCTTGGCTCGAAAATCGAGAATTTCTAAGCGACAACTACAAATCAACGAAACATCCGTAGTGTGAACAGAATATGGTCATCACATTACGATCTGCATGCACTCTCCATGCTTTTACGTAAATAATTATTTTGCAAATAGCATCCGTGATAAGCACGACGTTTCGGGGCTTAAAGGTCACACATTAAAATAGGTACTGAAGAGCTTTGCGTGTAATACGACCGCTGTTGATATTTGCATTGAATGTTGGAACGAATTTGTTTGCTGACTTTTTGTCAGATATCGGTAAAATTTATGGGATAAATGTCCCTCCAGATCTACCGTGTACGGCCGAAATTTAATTGACTAAGATAGCCATTGGCGACAACATTCACTCTTGCCTAAAAATGGACAAATTAACCATACAAGATCTACGATAACAGAATGTCTACCATCTGGGACAAAATGTAGTAAAAATTAAATTATCTAATGTTGTGACATTGGCTTGAATTACGACGTAGTATATCGTCTAACGCAATACATTCAGAGCAAATTGGAATTGTATTTCAACCAGAAGTTCAAGGTCACAAGTGGTCACAATGCAAACATTTTCTTATTCGAACTCATCAACAGCATCTCGGAACGATGTTATTTTCCTTGGATTATATCCAAACTCACTTCTAATTCGCAAGAAAAAAAATAAAAACAAAATCGACGAAGAAAAACCTTTTAAAAATCGTCTGCTGATATATTTAGATAACAAGAACGGGGAAAAAATTGTTAAAAATTTACCGCGCACGTTTTCATTATGATCTAATCAATTGCACAACACACAACTGTATACATATTAAGGTGGTTAGTATTTTGATAAAAAGCAAAAATTCATTGCCATTAAACTGAAAAATCCAATTAACTTGTTTGCAATCGCTTGATAAGAATGATAAATAAACAAACACCAAGCTAATTAAATATAAGGTGAAACCGAAACCGAAATGAAAAATTATCGTTTTAATGAATCATGGACAATAATAATATTGTCGCACAAACCATACCGGTATGAAAATAAACAAAAATAAAATAAAAATTTTGTTTACAAAATATACCGGTCACGAGAGCGAAGAGCCCCAATACACCTCTTTCTCTTCACGCACACCATCAAAACAAAAAATAAAATTGGTTTTCTGACAGATTTACGTCAAATGAAGCCCACCAACACAACATAAGCACACTCACAAACAGAACACATATTTGTATATATATGCAACGCCACAAACAATCGAAATACTTTTTTTCCACTTCTTTGTATATGAAATC
This sequence comes from Bradysia coprophila, assembly GCF_014529535.1. Classification (NCBI taxonomy): domain Eukaryota; kingdom Metazoa; phylum Arthropoda; class Insecta; order Diptera; family Sciaridae; genus Bradysia; species Bradysia coprophila. The sequence continues at coordinate 118,741 of NW_023503296.1, read as the reverse complement.
CAATAACAAATTTTTTTTTTCTATTATTATGAAAAACTCACTCATCTCCATCTGGACAAACTCCTGTTGTTTCATCATATTTAACACAGTAATTATCGGCACTATAATTGAATGTACCATCTCTTTTTCGAACAGGACGACGGCGTCGTTGATTCATAAAATGCCAATTGAAGCATATGAATGGTCTATGTTGGTTGCATTTGTGTTGCAAAAATGACTGACACTGTTCCACACGAAATTCTTTCAAATAACTGGAAGAAATAACACAAATTACACATCAAACGTTGCACCAAGAATGGATCATTCAATTGATCCACAATTATTTTCAATAAATTGCAATACTAACGTGTAATGATTCGGTTTTTCGGGGCTTGTTGTCAACAAAACTTGTTTGGAATTATTGTCCGCCGCCATTTTTACGAAACGGTTATCGTCGTAATAAATACCGAACAAAAACAACGCTATCGTTTTTATTGGAAAGACCAAATGTTAATTGGAATTAATGCGAACGAATTCATAATAAACAAAATTACCGATATGCGTTCAAGCAGTTATAGGTAGGCCCGAATCACTTTCTTTATGAGGAAATTACTTTTTTAGTCGTAATAATAATTAATAGTCTGATAATATTTCCGAACGAACATTCTATACTTGACACCCCAATGACATTAAAATGAAACATAAAGAAGCTTCATCTGCTTTATCGTTATGCAACACTACTTTATCGGTTATGCCTTCTATTCGGAATGGATGCTGTTCGGCGCCAACATTAGAAAAAAAAGAAGTTGCATCAAGTTACGCAATGTCCGTCGGAATAATTTTGCATAATTAAGTTGCGTAATGGCTACCCCAGTAGTAGTAAATATTTACTGTGTAATGAGAACGTGTGATTTTACATATGGTGTGGATGTATTGGGTGTATTAACTGTTCCAGTTGCGGGAGACAGAGAGAGGAGACTAGTTTCGCAAGTTGAGATGAATTACTGCAGGTGTATTAAAATCCAATTGGAAACAGTTAAGAGGTTCCGAGCGTACGCTGAAATTGTAGCCTAAATTTCTGCGTTTCGAAATTTTTGATCGCTGATATCTTTTTACGAGAGACCCTTTTAAAAAATGTACGACCACATTTTCGAGTAAAAATATGTCAGCTTTAAATAAAAATTAAAATTGTCTGTGAAAGTTTCATGTGCTTTGAGAAAACTGTACCGATGCCCCAAATTTGCATCAAAGGTACACTTTTCTCAAAGCACATGGACCTTTCACAGTCAATTTTATTTTTTATTCAAAGCTGACATATTTTTACTCGAAAATGTGGTCGTACATTTTTTAAAAGGGGCTCTCGTAAAAAGATATCAGCGATCAAAAATTTCGAAACGCAGAAATTTAGGCTACAATTTCATCGTACGCTCGGAAGCTCTTAACCGAATATTTCCACTTAAGTTATGATATTCTCACCACTACAATTCGATTTTCATTTTCTAATTGTTTTTGCCTTTGAGAGATTTGTGTGATTAAATTTTAAGCTGGTCCGTTTTACGCTCACTGATCATTCTAATAAGTTTGTACATGTGACTATAATATAGGAGAAAAGCGTCATTTCAGACCATGTTCTTTAAGATTACACATTAGACTAATGAACTTATAGGAAGTTTAGTTATAGACGCATGATTATAGTAGATTACTATACCAGGGAAGTAATTTGATATCTTTTATCCAGATAATATTTGATTTGAGGGCTTCAGCCCGAGGTACTTTTACTCATCGTGATAGTAGATATCAAAATATTTCCCGTGTGCAGTATGCTATTTTAATGTACGAGCGAGGTAATGGGTTTTCCCAAGGAAGTGAATGGCCCTATTACCTCCCGAGTAAAGTAAACAATTCACGTCGTAAGTGCGCCTTGAATTTCAAGTGAACGATTCGATGAAAAAGTGAACTGAAAAGCAAATTTCAACGTTTCCTTGTATGAAAATGACGCTGCGTTAAAAAGTATCACGTACTTTCCATTTTGAATTTCGACCATAGTTACGGCGTCAATTGCATTTTTCTTAAAAAATTTATTTTAAATGTTATTAATATTTTAGATTCATAGTCTTATTTCCAACCCAACTTTGAACGTTTTCTGCGATTTACTGGAAGACTGGTACTGAGTGGCGTTTTATTTGACAATAATATTCTAAGCAAAGGCTTAACGAACTTTATTATCAAAAAAAATACAAATTACGAATATAATAATAATGTTTCACTTGCAGTAAGTGTTTAGCCTAAGGACGGCTTTTCAACTTAATTCAGCGTTAATGTGTTAGTTATTTATATAAATGGCGACTCACGAGCGAGAGGGCGAAAGGAAAACTAGACAAAAACCTTTTCTAATACTTGACTTAACTTAAAAACTAAAGACTACAACTGACAGACTTAATTTTACAAACAGGAGGATTAACTGGTGAGAGGACGGGGGGAAGGGGTTCTAAGCAAAGGTTTAAGCAAAGCACTGTTGCAAAATAATAAATGTCAAAACCAAACCCGACTCCCAAACCCAAGGCTGTAAACTTGGGAGAGGGCAAGCAGATCGCCATTTTATAAAAAATTGACCACATCATCACGTCAACAAAAATCATCACAATAGGTGAAATTTAAAAAAAAAAATTTAAGCGCACTTACGGCGTGAACGCTCGGAAATGATTTTGGTCAATAATACACCGGACTTTAGATAAATAGACTCATTCCGTTTTCTACCTTCACATCAACAGGTAGAGAAAAAAAAATTGTTCGAGTTGCACGAAACAAGGCTGTAAACTTTGGTGAGGTCTCGTAGATACAGATGCTGGCGATCTTCATGACCTCCCCAACATTCTATAGCCTTGCATGAAATGCAATTCAATTTTGCCCCACAGTTAAGCTCTAGGTTCTGAATGACCTGGATAAGTCTCTCACAGAAGCAAGTGTTACGTAATTTATGTCAAGCCCCTGATATGTTCTTCCAGAATGTTGATTTAGATCGTCGTTTCTGGTTTTCATTGTTTATAAGAATCTTTAACAGAAAGCCTTGAACTCTTGTTTTAGGTGATGTTTATAAATTACGTAACGGAAAAAGTGGTTGACGGTGCATATATTTCTTTGAATCTGATACATTTTACGCAATTTTTAAACTAAAGTTTGTTCCAATCGACACATTTATTGATGATCTTCATTGTATACAACAAAACAATCAAATCAAAGTAAATATTTTGATGCTTCAGACGAGAGCCGAGAGTACAAATGTCAATGTCAATTTTTGACATTTCTTCACTTTCGGCTCTCGTCTGAAGCATGAAATAGTCATTTGTGTACCTGATTTGCACGATTAATTTTAGGCAATTTCGCGAGTTGTAGGCCGAACGGATTGAGTGCTTGAAATCAATCGTCCAAAGCAGGTACACATGTGAGTTTTCATGCAAAGTACCGAAAACTCGAGAGAAAAATTTCCCTCATTTTCGACTCGAAGCATGAAAAACGTAATACGTCACGCGAAAATGAAATGCCCTTGTGACGTAAATAACTATTCAATCCTTTTCAATTTGACGACTTAACGAAACGACACCGAAAAATTTGAAGCGATTTTGAGTGAACCATGAAGCATTAAATTATTCCCCCTAATACGACCCTGCTCAACAACACTAATGATTCCATGAGTTTTCTCGGTTTTATCGATAATTATTTACAGAAACATCCAGAACGTGACTTCTATTATGCAATTTTCAAATATTTTGTTGTTTGTTTAATTGTCCATTGAAAGAAGAATTATGAGAAAAAAATAATTTTTCAATTCGATGAGTATCGTTGTGCAGCAAAAACAAAAATCTTTGTTCGTTTGTAATTTTTCCAGCTGGGACGATGATCAGACGTATCAATGAAACTGCGAGTGTTTCAATTGTCAAAATCAGTTTTTTTTGTTTAATTTCTCTGAAATATTTTTGCTGTAAGATTTAACCCGAGACCATTTCGACAATAAAATTATCATTTCCGTTAATTCACTTGTAGGGTTAGCGATTCGACCGAACAATTTTTATTCGTAAAGTAAATATCATCGTCTGTGAAACGCAACTTTCTATAAATTTTATTTCGCAATTTCGAGTCAACCAAAAAGTTGATGTTGGACTGATAAAAGTTTTGTTGTTGACTTGTAGGATCACAAAAAAAATGGATACGGAAAAATCCAATAGCAGTTCATTTGAAGATTTAAGTTTAGCCAATGACTTGAAAGAATCAACTGATAATTTACCAGCCACAAATGCCGACACATCAGAGAAAAGAGTCGATGATGTAATGGACATTATTGGAACTGGACAGTTGACGAAGAAAGTGAGTCCAAAGTCAATTTTGTGTCGAGCGTATTGTCGCTTCAATGATTGCTCCAATTGTTGTGGTTAGGTACTTGTCGAAGGTCATCCGGACATAAAGCCACAACGGGGCGATATATGCAAAATAAATGCGATTGGAAAATTGGAGAATGGAACAGTGGTTGAGAATCAACAGGATCTGATTGTCCATGTTGGTGACAACGAAGTGGTTCAGGGTATTGACATGGCATTACCGTTAATGGGATTGGGTGAAACTGCGGAAGTTGTATGTGAGTCACGGTTCGCTTATGGGACAATTGGTTTAAAAAACGAACAAAATCCATCGGCATCGATACCACCTGGAGCGAAAGTATGAAACAAAATTGTGTTGTCGATTTCTGATTCAAACCAGTTTTCCGTGATAGGTCACTTATACCGTTGAACTGTTAAGTTGTGATGAAGAGGGCGACCTTGAGGATCAATCATTCGAACTACGTAAATCTATTGGGTAAGGGTGTGACATTCGTTTCGACCGTATATTCAACTAACCAATGTTCTATTTCGATTAGAAACCGAAAACGTGAACGAGGAAACTTTTGGTACGAACGAAACGAAAGTAATCTGGCAATTCAATTGTACCGGCGCGCATTGGAATACTTAAACGATAATGGACCCGGCATTGAGATTCCAACCAAAAATGATGTAAATTTTCTGGCGTTCTAGTTGTTCGTTGCTTTGCCGCAATTTTTAACTCGACCAATCAATTTCCAGTTTACCAATGCTGAGCTCCAGGAATTGCTAGAGATTCGTGTTAAGGTCTACAATAATTTGGCCGCTGCTCAAATGAAAATATCGGCGTACGAAGCGGCTCTATCGTCTGTTGAAAATGTTTTAAGGTAAATGGCGTAATATGTGTGCGTGTCATGACTAGGCAGTTTGTGGGAAAGTCAGTGTAGTCAAGTCCGAACGAATGAAACCAATCGGGAGATGCTAAACTGATAAGTACGAAAAGACTTGACGGTTCTCCGGGAAATGTTCAGTTGTCCAGCTCATTCAGTCCTTTGATGTCATGTCAGAGTAGTCAAGTCCGAACGAATGAGACCAATCGGGAGATGCTAAACTGATAAGTACGAAAACACTTGACGGTTCTCCGGGAAATGTTCAGTTGTCCAGCTCATTTAGTCCTTTGATGTCATGTCATGTCAGAGAGTCAAGTCCGAACGAATGAAACCAATCGGAAGTTGCTAAACTGATAACTGCGAAAAGACTTGACGGTTTTCCGGGAAATGTTCAGTTGTCCAGCTCATTCAGTCCTTTGATGTCATGTCATGATGCTGTAATTGTTTACAAAGATTGTATCATATGCATCTATCTCTTCTTATGTGTCCACGGCACTTTTTTTATAGAAGAAACAAATCTTTTGAGAAGATGCTTGAAGTGTGTTGGCTGAACAAATGAGTTGACCGAGTGGTATTTTTACCCATTCTAGCTCTGCATGCCTAGAGTATTTAGCAAAAAACCGGTTTCGAGTTTGTTTTATTTTTCACGTTTGATTGACCCTTTTTGTAACTGTTTGATTTGAATGAGAATAATTCCACTGCCTAGAAATTTCGATAAAAAGAACTCAGAGTTTTATTAAATATTTTTTTTTACATTTTCCAAGATGCCAACCGGATAACGTCAAAGCGCTATTTCGAAAGGGAAAAGTGAGTTATATTTGAAAGTCAAAAAAATGCACAAAATGAATGTTCATTGACCATTTCCATCAGATTCTCGAGGCCAAGGGTGAAATCAACGCTTCGATTCCTGTACTACAAAAAGCTGCAACACTTGATCCCGATAGTAAAGCCATTCAACAAGTAAGTTATTCTATTACAACAATGTGTTCGCGAACTTCAAATTTATCTAAAATCTCTTTTGCTTCATATTCACTCAGTTGCTGGGTAAATGCATACTGAAATCGAAACGTGAGGCGCGCAACGAGAAAGACATGTACCAGAAAATGTTGGGCCAAGCCCAGAGAATTGAGGAAAAAAACCGTCGACCGGGACGAATGTCGAAAAATGAGGATGTACCGAAAGTATGCGAATGAATTGAGGGATTCTTTTGATGAACAGTCGACAGGAAGGTATTCGACTTGTGTGGGTGTAAGGTGATAAAAACCGAAAACATCAATTCTCTTACAGAAATTTCTCCAGTTACACGAGCCGTACAGGATCGTGTGTGGTGTCATTAGAAAGGTAATTGCATGTACTTCCAGAGCAAATAGCACCCACACTGAGATATGTGCAGTTGAAGTTTTTAACCGAAAAAAAGACTGAAAACATGCACTCTTCTTACAGAAATTTCTCGAGGTACACGAAAGGTACAAGGTCGCGTGGGGTGTCAATGGAAAGGTAATTTTTATGTTGTTTTAGGGCAAGTGAGTCTTACGGAAGTTTGGTATCATCTACGATGAAATGTGAGCACTTAAGCATTTCAATTTCCCATATTTCATTGTAAATGCTTCCGAACCCCCATAAGACCCTATTTGCAATTACCTTTCCAATGACACTTCTCACGGCCCTGTACGTTTCGTGTACCTCAAGAAATTCCTGTAAGAAAAGTGTAATTTTTCAGTCTTTTTCGGTTGAAAACTTCAACTGCACATATCTCAGTGTGGACCCCAATAAGACCTAAAGTACATGCAATTACCTTTCTAATGACGCCCTACACGGCCCTGTACGGCTTGTGTAACTGGAGAAAATTTGGTAAGAAAAGTGCATGTTTTCGGTTTTTGTTCACCTTACACAGGCCACACAAGCTTCGAAGAATTTTTTCTGAAGTAGTTTTGGCTTCTAGGGTCGAATACCTTACTGGACATATAAAAAATTCCACTAGAAAACACGTCCGATTTCGGTCAGCTGTTTTTTAAAAGGATCCTTCATTATAGTCTGAATAGGAACCGTCGATTGATAAACTGAAATTTTTGTTTGAACCTTACAGCTCAAACTCTGGGGATATTTAATAGGATCAATTCTAGTTGGTGTTGCTGGCGTGGCTATGTACAGATACAAATATTTTTAATGATTTTTTCTTGAAACCTCTACGACATTTTCGTTTGCAATTGGTTTAAAAAAAATGTTAAAAATTTAAAAAAATTTCAAAATTAGTTCCATGATCACTTCGACGATAGAATTTCAATTAATTTTTTTTCTTTAACTTTGTTGTTCGTTAGTATAAATCCGATTACACAACACTTGCCGAAACATTGTTCAATCTAACAGTCGCATTGCCATTCATTCATCGATCATTTTTTTTATGTAAAACAATTTTTGCTTTTATGTTGTCTAGTATCTTTGTTGTGATGAATTGTTTGCATTGAATTGAATTATATATAATGAATACGAATGTACACAACCGGGATCAATACCAAGTATAATGTCCAGTGGACGTTGTCTGTTGGATGCATAAATTTCGATTATTTTTTTTTAAATTTTGCTTAAATCAAATTATTTATCAGATTTTGATAAGGTGTGTCCGGTTTAGAACGTGCCAGTGGTGCATTGTACTTTTCGCGGTGTATTTGGAAAAAAAACGAAACTCAAACCGAAAATCATCTACGCGCCATTTTGATTGAAGACCAGTGTTCCACGGCACTTTGAGGCACTCATTAGTCTACAGTGTTCATGTGCCATGTTATCACCCGGTGCGAAAACCAGTTTTGTTCGGCGACTTTTACTATTGAGGCCGCAGAAAGTCCAGGTCGATGTCAAAATATGAAGGTAGTGGTGTCAACTGAAGAATCAAAATATTTTTTTTTATTAAAAAGCCTGTCGTGCGAGACCTACGACAACTCTTTCAAAAAACAATTTATTAATCATTTCACGCCAATACCTTCATTTGGACACGAATTTGGTTTTTCTACGATATATAATGATCTTCAGCGCCCTTCGAGGACTCATAAAAATTGGAGAACAAAATGTAATAATATGGCACAGATTTCAAACCGCCTTATGAGTAACTAAAAGTGGCGTGGGAGCACTGGTCTATTAGCACAACTTTCAAATTTTTTTTGTTTTGAAGAGGCAAGAATTTTTACGAATCGAATGATACTCGTATTGCTTGCATAGTGCTTTCATTAATCGTTTAATCGAACTATTTACGATAAACTGAGCTTTTTATCAAACTTTAACCTTTTACCGACGGCTTTGCTAATGTTATCGACAACGAGATAAGTTACTGTATACTGCATACTGTACCATATGCTGTAGCGTTATGTGATTCACCCAAATGTTACACCTAATGAAGTAGTAGATGAATCCGATGAAAATTTCTAAATCAAAAGCAGTGACTCGATATTATACCTACAGGTGATATGCTTAACGTCTGTGAGAGGTTAAATCGATTTCGGTGAATAATTTCGTATTTTCACGATATAACTTGGAAACAAAATTCTTTTTGTGATAATTGTGTAAGACACCTCAAACGAACGTCCATCGATTGATTTTGGTAGTGAACAAGAATTTTATTGCATTTACACAGAGAGAGACATCAACATTATTTTCGGAGGGGTGGACCAACTATCCGAAAATCTTGTGACATTAATTTTGCGATTTTGTATTGATGTCGGTAGATATGTGCGCCGGACTTGGAGTGAAAAAGGGTGGCTTGATTTCCATATAAATTCAGTCAGTTTTAGTGATTGGCGGCGCAAAATGACGTCAATATATGAAAACATTTTGTCGGTGCCAGCCGGCGCACATGTATCAATGTCAGTGCAAACATTGTATGATTACATGATCACGAACCTTTCCACCAGATTTTGCGGAGCACCCCTCGAGCATTTTCACTTCTGTACATAATCAAGATAAAATTGTGTCAATTGCGTAGAAGAAGTGAAAACTAGAACATAACGCAATTTATTATAATACACAAAACACACAGATCTATTTAAAAAAAACGCTTTACACAGCAATACAGATTAAAACAATAACAAAGTGGTGATCATTCCATATAAAAACATTATTCAACGGTAATGGATTAATTGTAAATATATAACAAAAGAGAAAATTGACTCAGATTCAATTATATCAAAATGAGAAAAAGGAAAAATAAAAATGATTTATATACGCTAAGTGTGGTGTGGGTCTTTTATTTCATTCCATGCCATGGAACGACAACGTGTTTCACTTTGTCAGTAACAAACGGCGAGCGAAAAGTTTTGAAATAAAAATCTGCCTACCGAAATCGGAATCCCTTTTCCAGTTGACTTTTTTATATTGCCTAGAAACGTATTGGAAACCACTTTCAGAAAAAGGATCCCTTGATACTTGTGGCTAATGCAAGGTGTGATCAAAAACCGAAAAGGTGCACTTTCATTATGGAAATCTCTCCAGATTCACATAATGTACAAGGTCGTGTGGGGTAGAAGGGTTGTAGAAAGGTAATTGCATGTCTCATTGGGATTAAAAAACATCTACACTGAGATGTGACAACAATTGAAAAGTGGTAAAAAATTCGCCAATATCGGTGAACTGCTAGCGCACGGTTGGTTTGAAACGAGATTAAATAGGGAACGCCAACCACCAATAATTTTTTTTTCTTTTTTATATTAATCAGTGATGGACAAGAACATCACACAGGAAAAAATCAGACCGAACGGCTGGGCCGTTTCCGAGAACCAGCTGCTGTGTCTTCCACGACAGGTAGAGTAGCAGTTAATTCTGACATATATTGGGATCGGTAGTGTGACTAATTCTAAGACTTTTCATAAAAAAAAATTCACATTGGAACATCTGGTTGGGCAGCTGTAGCCCCAAGTAGTCGAAAAATCACGATTTTCAATGGGCGATATCTTCGAACACTTCCAACTTATTTTTAAAATCAAAATATGTACATTTGCTTATCCCTAAGCTTAAGCTTTGTAACAATTCCAAACAAGATACGCATCGGTCGCGACGCGCACCCTTTTTATTAGACAACAATTGAGTGTCGAAGAAGTCAGATATGACTTATTTTGGTGTAGATGTCACTATTGGGCTGATGCGGAAATTCTGGTTTCTTCTAAAATTCAATTAATATTGCAGCTATTGTATTTAAGACGATTGATAAATCATTGTTGGCTCACTAAAAAAGACCTAACAAGCAAAAACCTACAGAATTATTGAATTTTAATCTCGTTTCAAACCAACCGTGAGCGTTTCCCCGAAAACCGAAACGAAATGGAAAAATCAAAAAACTGTTTTTCCTGATCCGTAATGGTCTCTTTGCCATGACACCAGACATGGTTAGCGTCACGATTAATGTACCTTTGATGTGTAAGTTTCTCCTATTTGCAAAACGGTATCAATAGACGAAGTACTACGCCAATAGACCGTTTAGATTAACAGGAAATGTAGCCCTAAAAACGGTAAATTTCAGGAAGATATTAATGTGTTGGTGATGTAATGTCGCGACACGGTAAAATTGATGTTTTCCGTACAGCAACCCAAACATAAAATGCAAATATTTGTGTAAGTTTATCGGTGTAAATCATCCATTTTCTCTATAGTTGACTTCTTAAGGCCAGGTTTAAGCAGTTTAATGTTTACATGCGATGTAAGGCCTCAAGCAGAACCAACCTAAGCAGGAAGTGCTGATTTTTTTGAATTTAAGAACATTTTACGGATCTTGAGGAAGCAAAATTAAATTAATAATTTGCGTCACAGTAAGCGAAACTTTAAGTCAAAAAATAGGTTGTCCCACCATTTGACTGCAACGAAAACGTGAATATGGAAAAGACGAGAGAGTCATTGACCCTAACCTATCCGCACGATTTATATAGGAGATTTAAAGAAGATGAATATCTACCTCTGGATGCCAAAGTTGATAGAATCGACAAAACGTGTAAAGATCGGTTCATGGCATCCCGAAAAGGGTTAGCACAGTCCCAACATTCGACGGAACACAATTTTTGAACCAACTAAATTTGTTTTTACAGAACATATGATCAGAAAGCGAAAGAGGGAAATGTTGTTGAAGTACTAATGTTGGAGCACAACTTAGAGCTGGAAAAGTTGCACCAAAAAGGCAATGACCTAATGACGAATATCCGAGTTTCTTGTGAACAGCGTCAACTGGAGCAAAGAAAACGAGAGAAGACATATGAGGAAGGTACTGTAAAGGTGGTGTTAAGACTAAACTATTTTTTCGTTGCCACGAAAAATTGAATAAGTCGAAAGGGCAGCTGAAGAATTAGAAATTTGACGATAAAAACAGGTTGAAACTAATGAAACGTTCTGTATACTCTGTCAAGGTATGTTGGAACACATGCAAGAGAAGTCTGTCGGCATAGAAGAAAAATTATCCAAAATACACGATCGTTGGGCAACGCTCAGGTCTCGACATAATGATGAGCCGTCCAAATTTCTGAAAACTTTGAAACTTCTTCAAACTCAAATTCTAGAAGTCATGCAAGAAAGGGACGACATCATTCAAACGATCAAAAATGATTTGATTCGAATCAATGCATCGCACACGTCGATGTTAGAGAAACAGGACTACGATCTACATTATCTCATGCAACGGGTCAATAACTATTTAAAACACTTGAAGCAGTGCTATGCTCGACAAATTTTAAAATTGGACGAAACAATCAATCAGTTTCATCAGGATGAGTACGAAAGACTGTATAAGTGTCGTCACGAATTTTCCAACGAAATTATTGTGGGCAAGGACATAACAAGTATGTTGGACAACATTGATAAGAAATACGATGCGGAACGGGAGTATCAAGCATCGTTGCAAATCAAATTCAGGTACCAAAGAAAGTTGCTTTGTTTGTAGAATCGTTCTTGCGAGGGAGCTTTGAGCCGAAATGGTTGATTTCTACTCTTTCAGAGAGTTGCGCACCGAGTACGATGAAGTGACTCATTCGTTTCGCATGATTATGGAAAAGGACCAAGAGAACATGGAAATGGAATTAGAGGAAAAAACGGCTACGTATTTCTCGAATTCACTCAAATTCAACTACAACTATCAAGTGTTGGAGAAGAAAAACACTGAAAATGCCAATCAAATAGTGTACGAAGCACAGAAGAAAATTTGGTTGAAGTTGGTCAATTTAGCATCAAATTTGAGGAAGGAAATTAGCGAGACTAAGAACACTTTCAAAACGAAATCCTTTGAAATTGAGGATAACTGCCAAAAGATTCGAGACCGTCTATCAAAATTGGAAGTGAAGGCTAAAATTGCAATCAGGGACAATGAGTCAAAGGTGTGGCCAATAGTTTGCTTATCCATATATTCGTCGGAACGTTACTTTGCCCCTCTGTTTGTAGTTCCAAAATATCCTGAAAATGAACCTAGAAGAAGCCAATGATTTGTTGTCTCAAATTTGCGCCTTCAATAAAATATTCTTCAAAGAGCACCTGGGAATCCGCTGGGAACTACCCGATTTAAATAATTTAGTGGATTCCAATTTAGAATCTCTGCAAATGAGTGGTAAATCGCCACGTTCAGGTAGCACGGACAGTGAAGAGGCGCAAATTACTCGAAATTTGACTGAGAAGTATGATTGGAAATTGATTCAGAATGTCTTCGAAACAATAGTCGGCAGTATGAACTACATGATCGATAAAGATCTTCCTAAAGTATTCCAATTATGCAATATGACGCCAGAAGAGCAAAAGATCGCTCAGCTGGCCAATATTTTTTCAGTAAGCCGTGAAAGATAATAAAGGACATTGGCTCCAGAGAAATAATTACTTTCCTTCCAGGCTGTTGGTCTAGAGAATTCAGATAGTTTAAGGAAGTTTTTTACGAATTTGGAATTATTAGCACATTGCTCGCAATGTGAAGACGAAAAAGTAATCGAAATCCATGGTCAAGGAAAGGCACAAACCATTTCAACAATAGGATCTCCATCACTGTCAAACGATTCAGACAAATCGTCATTTGTAGTACCGAATGCTGACGATAAAATCGACAATGTTTCCTTGGACTTGGATTTGATGAGGCTCATTGAAGATTTGAATCGAAATTCTACCGATCAAACGACAACCGATTCCATTCATCAATTATCTGTAAATTATGCTCACATTCTCTCAGCGCTGGAAATGACAATTAAATCGATGGAAACGGAAAAATCGCACGAAAATGGAAAAAAGAAGAAACGCAACGGCATACTTGATTTGTGCATCAATCCGGCACAACGGAAAGATCAAATTGAATTGCTGTGGACCAACTATCGGACAATTTTTCCCGAAGAACATGCTCACTTGTGGTCGTCGTTGGAATGTGGTCTTTCCGATTATTTGGTGCAATTAAAGATACGAGAGAAGCTGCATGGGGATTGTGATAGACTACGGCGGCAAAATGCTCAGCTCAAATATATGCTACAGGAAGTGCTGCAAACGAATTGAAACAAATTTCTTGCGTGTAAAATTTATGGTCACAAAATAAATTTTCGATGAAATTTTTAGCAAAATTAACATACTTTTCACTCGACTAATTTTTCGTTTTAATAATAATAATAATAAACGCGAAAAAAAAAACCAGAATCATTTAACGTCATCCGATTCAGATGATCCATCTGCATCATTGGTCGCATTATCGAAGCAATGGAGTTTTGTGCGCCAGACTTTTATTAATCCGTCGAAAGCACGTCGACTGTATTTGAACTGTTTCGGTGGAGTCCATGGGTGATCTTTCGTTCGTTTGTTTCTGTTTGGAAAGGTATAGAATCACAAATTATTTAAAGAAATGAAACGAAAACAAAAAGATAAAAATTGCGAGGGTGAGAGGTCGATGATCTTCTCTTGAAGGCATGGTACTTATAACTTTAAGTGTCCATTCCAATCAACAAAAAGTACTCCGTGAGAGAGCCGTGAGAGAGGAAACTGTTAAATAAACAAAGGAAAAATTGAAAAAATTCAATTTTGTCTCTCACACGGAGTACTTTTTTGGTAAGAGGAAACTAAGCATTACAATCAAAATCATTTACGACTCAGCGAACGGAAACGATTCAGAAAATTGAAAATTTTCCGCTAAAAATAGAAACGAAATTTAATCAGCATGTCGCTCTCGATATACACATACCTCGGTATCTGTTGGATGTAATTGTCGTATCCGATGGTATTTTTCCCATAATCAATTTGCTTTTGTCGTCTCGCCAAAATTTCGGCACTTGTTTCTATTTCTTGATTGCAGCGACGACGCTTACCGTGGCCACGTCCAGTGGTGCCCGAACCAGTCTGACTCGTTGTGGCGCCGTCTTCTTGATCATATTGGTTTAACTTTGATGCTTCGGCAGCATCGTTATTTTCGTAGCCATTTTCCATAGGAAAAAATGATATTGGACTGTTGGAACGACTGTCACCAGACAGTCGTCGTTTAAATGGTATTTTGGACTTTACCTCACGGACGAGACGATCGTATTTTTCGTCATTACTTGAATCTACGAACTCGAGCTTAATTTCTCGCTTATTTAAATCATTCGATTTAATGACTTCATTTGATCGATTCGATTTTTCGTCTCTGACTTTGACTCCGTCAACAACAGTCGATTCTTCGTCTTTGACATTGACCCGGTCAACAACGGCGGATTCTTCTTTGATGACTTTGATTTTATTGGAAAACGTGAGCATATCGGGGTCCATTTTTACGACAATTTTCTGTTCAGTGCCCGATGTCTCACACTTGATTGGTTGCAGTGCAACTTCGTTAACGGCGTCTTCCTAAAAAATTTTGTTTTTAATTTTAAATTCAGTTACATCGCAGGCAATCATCAAATCTCTCTGTTTTAGACTTGGGCATCGTTTTAAATTCCATCTAGCCTGACATGGAATCGTGAAATTTTAGCTCTTACCTGTTCGAATACATTATGTTCGGCTGCTTCAACCTCATCCCACCAGCTATTGACAGCACGTTTTACCGGCGAAATTTTTTTATTTGGCTCCGAAACAATGGAAGACGAACTATTGTCAATTGACATAAGCGACACAGAATTGCTATCACACAGCATCTACAAATAAATGAATTCAAAAATACAATTAGAGCTCCACAATAAATTTGAAAAGTGATTAGCTACACCAGACGCTTATCGTGTAAATACCTTGCTCATTTAATCGCTTTCTTTTTGCAGTACACTTCTTTACAGTGCCTATGCAGACACAGTCACTTAAATAACAACTTTTTTATAAAATTAATAAGCCGTTCGTAGGACAATTTGTCACTTAAATTTTCTCAGTCTCGATCCTTACACTCCAATGTTTGTGTTTACAATGACTTCAACAAAAGGCGCCAAAGTGAAATGACCTTCGTGTTTCTGATAGATGGCAGTGTATCATAAAATATCATTGGAATAGTTTTGGCGGTTTAATATTTTCAAATCAAGCTAATGACCATGCCACAATCATACACACATATTTGCAATATTTCTGAATTGTTGACAGCAACTTTACAAGATTTTTGTCGTTGTGTGAGTGTAACTTCGCTAGCGAACCCTTCACGAACGATAAATAATTCCAATTGCTATATTCTGTTGTTTTGTTGCGGCCCCCCGTCACAAACAACAATATTCGAGATTCATTTATGTCGGAATATTTTATTTATTTACACGTTGACATGTAAAGGTTAGCACTACTTGCTCATATTTGGAAAAAGTTGGATCGATTCACGGCAGAGTCAGTATGCTAATATAACGACTGGGACGTTGTTTCGACGGATAGAGCGAATAGAGGGAGTTTGTCGAATGACAGCTGTTTTTTTTAGAGAGAATTCAATACATTTTCTCTCGACCAACTTCAAAATCATTCGACGTATTCCCTCTAGAGGTAGTTTGTCGAATGACAGCTGATTTTTTTAAAAGATAATTCAATACGTTTTCTCTCGACCAACTTCAAAGTCATTCGACATATTCCCTCTAGAGGGAATTTGTCGAATGACAGCTGGTTTTTTGAGAGAGAATTCAATACATTTTCTCTCGACCGAATTCAAAATCATTTGACATATTCACTCTATCCATTGAAACGACCCAGTCGTCATATTAGCAATTAGCACCTCTCTGGGCAGAGTATAAAGTAAACCAGGCTGTAGTGGTTTATTTTTGAAACGTCAAATCAGGGAACTTATACACTCTGCCAGAATAAACTCAAATGAACACTGCCATAAATTAAATTAATTTTACGAACGTAAAACCCAATACAAAGTATATAAACACTGAAGTTAATGCGAATTCGCAGTTGCACACTGTACTTTCACTGGAATTTTGTTTCATTATGTAGCACATTTCTAAATTCGTTTGCGCAGAGTTGCAGCTCTTAGTAACGTCAGAGAGATGTTAATATGGCGACTGGGACGTCGTTTCGACGGATAGAGGCGATAGATGTAATATGTCGGATGACAGCTGATTTTTTGATAGAGAATTCAATCCATTTTCTATCGTTCAAATTCAAAATCATTTGACATATTCCCTCTATCTGTCGAAACGGCCCAGTCGTCATATTAGCACCTCTATGGATAAGGCGAATTCGATCCCATACAAACTCAAAACCAACGTCACAATTAAACATGACTATGAATACAAAAATGAATTCCGCTGTGGGGTTGTATTCAGAGATATGCTAATATGACGACTGGGTCGTTTCGACGGATAGAGGGAATATGTCGAATGATTTTGAAATTGGTTGAGCGAAAATGTATTGAATTTTCTCTCAAAAACCCAACTGTCATTCGACATATTCCCTCTATCCGTCGAAACGACCCAGTCGTCATATTAGCAACTCTCTGGTTGTATAACCTTCAGTGTTTGTATACCTTGCGTAACGCCATCTTCAGTGGATCTATAAAACAGTAAAATCCCTTCTACACTGCAAAGGCGCTGAACCTTTAACATCAGTAGATGTGTGCCTACACTCGATATTAACCAGATTTCACACACACACAAACACACTTACTTCTGATTTACTTAGGTATAATTACTCCCGCTAAATTTTTCATAATTCTGAGACCTACTAAATATTTCAGTGAATCATGTCTGTATATTTGACCCATCGATGCCCTGCTGGTTCCCATTGACATAGAAAGTTTTTTCTAATTGCAACGTTGATGCGTTTCTTATTGTAAATATAATGAAAAATGTCATTCACTGTGATTTCATTAAACAAATAACTGAAATTATTGGTTCCAATTTTATGAATAGGCGGAGTACGTTTGATCAATTATCACAATCTCGTGTGAAAATATGATCGGCTTGACAAAAATAATAAAAACCTCAAACAATCAATGTTGAGCACAATGCAACTTAATTATTTAGGGCAATGAGTCAATTTCAGCTCTTCTCGGTGATGCATCACTTTCCTGAAAACATTAATTGCCAACTCAGTACTTATACCTAACGAGTTATAATATGTAACTAGTCGCGATTTCAATGTTCAACAGATGTCACCACTTTCTATGTTGAAAATTTTTGAATATCGGATGCAGGTATTTTCGATTTATTTCCGCTACGCTTCGTACCCTTCGTTGCAAATCGCCAATTATGGCGACATTCAACCCATTCAACACAGAAAGTAGTGTCACCTATAGGTTTGTTCCAAGTAACTGTAAACACGAACTTTGACAACCCGAACAACAACAATTTGATCCACAGCAACGTCGCTTACGTGATATTTCATACAAATCGAGCAACGTCGCCTACGCGATTTACACAGAAATATTATTGAGGTTATGGTTCTGTGGATGAAATTTGACAATTCATATGGCCTTGGAACAAACCTATATCACGTGCAAATCGCGAATAGTGACCTGTTCTATGCTTTGGTTTACCGTTAATTTTAATATTGTTAACTTCGGATGAAAATAGCTGCATCCCTTGCCGTCTACACCAATTTTAAGATTCATTTTAACAATTATTCGAACAGGCGGCGAGATCTAATAGGACTTTAAAGATTTAATATTTTTTCTGTCAGTAGAATTTTTATTGTTTTTCTCCGACGATCTTCAATTCGTATTCGATAATAATAGAGGATACTAACCTACGGAGGATGTGTCTTTGGGGCGTGTGATGTAGCGTTCAGTTCACACAACTATATACTCGAACAAGACTATTTTTGGAAAATGAATTTGCTAGATTTTCTATGTGTCATTTTGTACGTATACAATCGTTCTGGTCAGTAAATTGAATTCTTTGGTGTTGATGAATTTTCTTCTATCTATAGATCGTCTTCAAGGCCACGTTAGGAAAATGCCATCCATGTTAAAAAAACTCATACAAATGAATGAATGAACGAAATATTTAACGAAACTTAAGTGAGGTTACGTCTGAAAGTATCGTATCTTGAAGATGATCTATGAAACCGGTTTGTGATAGTCAGAAAACGCGCATCAGTATTCAAATATGTTATTTGGATATTGCGTGTGACGGATTTGTTCCCCGAAGTTATTGATTTCATGATCAATTTGAGTGAATCGCTGCGATATTTTACGGTCAGCAGTATTTCACTGTAATCTTTTTCCTGAAAATGGCACAAATGATTTCTTGGCCAGTGTATGTTGAGTTTAGTCAGTTTTTTGGCATGTTGCAACATTTCTTTAATCCGATCCATTGACATAATTTGCTCAGGAAAATTGGGAAGCATAAGAGAAATTTTTAGCTCTTCAAGATGCCGCAAATCTTTCGTCAATTTAATCAAAATATCAAAATTTGTGAAATTAAAAGTAGGCTGAAGCCCAAGACTAGTGACATTTTTCTGGGGTAAAACCATCTACATGGTTCGTAAAATAAACATAAAATTTTTCTGCAAAATTAAATTCTGAGTTTTCAGGTATGAAAATTCAGAAATGACTCCACCCACTTATGAATGTAAACAATCTCAAATTTGCAGTCGTTTTTACCAAGTTTTTACATCTAAACTGCTACATTTATTAGAGATATTGTGAGATATTGTTAAAGCCTACCATGATGCGCACATTGTCGACATACAATCAGCCGAAGGCGCAACTAATCTAACAACCGATCAAAGGAAACAGCTGCAGGAAAGGTGCAAACCGGGTTAAACATTAGTAAGTCAACACTCAGTTGCACAATCTCTCTAATATCGATGACCGTTATTTTAATTCAGTACGAGAACACTGTTTTAAGGTGAGGATTAGTTCCATCGTGTTGACTTGATATCCTTTTTTTATTATTTTACTTTATTGTCGGACTACCATCCTCATTCGATGTGTGGGTTTTAAATGTGAGATAAGTCCTTTTTTACGGTAATGTTTAAGTTTTACAATCGTTGTTGGCTATCGGATTTAAACAGAATATTCGTGTTGCAATTTCGGTTGGGACCCTTCTGACCAAAAGTGGGTTTTATTAAGTCTGTATTGTACTAGGTTCCACCTGGGTGGGTCAGATCCCTTGACTGTTTGTCGGAGATTCTCAATGGTACTTTTATTGCAAGCGCAGCGCGCAGCGCTGCGCCTTAATACATGACTGTCCCGGCATCTATTACACGATGCCCGCAGGGCATCGTACTTTCTAAAAATCTAAAAAGTAGATAGGCGTGTTTTGTGGGGTGGCGAGATGGGAAAAAGTTGAGTTCGGACCTAGGTTAGGACTGAGGCCGTACCTCGGACCTAACGATTTTACGGTTGATTTCGGTAGAGCTTTTGATGCTGATTCAGGAAATGTAGGTCAAAAAAAAATTTTATGCGTCGCTTGGCCGCTAGGTGGCTTCAAAGTCGGAATTTTTGAAACGAAAAATGGCTGCCATTTCGCGTAAATACAATGGATTGTAGTGAAATTTGTGTCTAAAGGGTTTTCGAGGTCGGCGCTTCCGAATAAAAACATTTGAGAGCGGCCACATGCATGTGAGCCACCGCAAATTACCAAAAAGTGGTTTTTCTCAATTTTCTCAAAAACGGTACATAGAATTTTTGTGCAATTTCCATGGTTGATAGCCGCTGAAAATACCTATCGATTGAGGTATATATTAAAAAAATCGGCGGAAGGGTTTCCGACAAAAGATGCAAAATGTGTCAATTCAGGGTACCAACTTTGATGTTGGTACGGCCACAAGATGGCGTCGTAGAGATTTGGTTTCTTCGGGACAAATGTTCAAAAATGAAAGTTGAGGGGGGTCCTAGAACAAAATTTTTATGTCCGAGGTCATTGGACCGATTTTAGATTTTAGGTCACTCGATGTTTCCAGAGCCTCAAGGTGTGCCACCAAAATTTTATTTCACAGTTGAGATCTTTGCGTCGCTTGAATTTCGTGTTTACGGAGACAATATCGTCATAACGCATCGATTCAAAGAAAAAGAATCTGTTTTCTAAAGTTCGGACCGCAATAATCTAATCTAATGTAGTTGATGCTGGATCATTTTCCTAAAACAATTTTTCGAAAATAAAAATTTGGATCAGTGCATGTTTACGAATTAAATTACCTGCGAAAAGATAAGGCCTATCGATTGCACAACATTTGATCATCAAACACTAAACATTTTATATTAAAATATTCGATTTTCGATTCAACTTTTACAAAATTCCAATTGCATCAAAGAACCATTTTGTGGTTTGTAAACATCAACAATGTTTCTGATGTTTCTGATTGATGTATGTACGTCAAAATGGTAGTGCTAAACGTACTAGATCAAAAGGTGTCGAAAATGGTACGCTTTTTGTGAGCGCTAAAATTTTAAAAAGTTCATGTTCGAACCTTCACATGCAAATGGAAACTGATTTGGATTTATCGAACATTGCAAACTTTCATATGGAAAAAATATCAATTTTTTCCGGTAATTTGCTGAACATCGATGTCGTGGGATTGTTGTCACGTGACGATTGTGATTGTTTTTTTTTGCGCTATCTATTTTACTTTTAAGAAATGTTGAAGTGAAACATTTTCTTTGGGAAAAGTGAATTGATCCTTTTACAAATTAATAAAGTTGACGGTTGTTCACGGTTAAACCCAATTTATTCAATTTACGTCTTTAAAAATATTTTGCGACTTTTGAACGGATCTTAAATAAATGATTACCAATTAAACGTTTCCCATTATTTATTGAAAATTTAAATAGGCTAATCCAAGGTAGTACCGATGCGCTTCGGCTATTATTGTAAAACTTCTTTCGAAGAAAGAGTTAAAATCTTCGTGATTTTTTGTCCATTTTCATATTATTTTAAATGTTCAGCGGAGTCATGATGTGAAAAGTCGTTAGAGGCGTAAATTATGGAGAGGGTATAATTGCTCATTCTAATACAAATAATTCACCTACCGAGATGATCGTCGTCGGGATGATAGAATGAATTTCTTATTATGTAAAATTATTAAAGGTCCTATACAAAAATTAGATTAGGAGGATTAATTTTGAATAAATGTTCAAACGCAATCTTTGATTCCAGCAGATTATACAGACTGAAGTTTTTGCACTGAGTTAGTATCCTGTAGTCTGTATAAAAGTTTTCACAAGCAATTTATCTGTCCCATAAAGAAAACCTAGGAGGATGGTTAAGCAGCTTTAGCTGCTTCGGATGTATCTCCTTTTGAGTTTATACCACAATGTTTTGATCATGAGCAGCGAGTAAGATGTATAAGAGACTAGTTGACAATGATTTATTGATTAATTTCAATGAAATATGAAATATAATTTTGTATTTTGATGACCACAAAAACGCATTTAGAAGAAGAACTACTAGAACGGTTTAATCAATTTCTCGTTGATGATTTAATACTGTTTAGTTTCACTGAAAATCTTCGAAACTTTGTATACAGTCGAAGAAAAATAAGAAACTGGCAATACAATCCAATCAATACTATTTATCCCACATGCATTACCAATGTTACGATATTTACGTATGTATATGTATTATAACTTGTAAATCGCTTGTGGATTAAATAACATCGTTTGGATTGTATTCGTTGAAAAAACCGAAATCTATTTTTCTTCGGCTGTATCCCCGGTAATGAATGACGTATGTTTTCAATAAAAATTAAACTCGTGAGAATGGCGGCCCTCGCTTCGCTCTGGCCGCCAACTTCGCACTCTTTAATTTTGGTTCTGTTTATTTGGTTTTGTCTACAAGGCAAAATCAAATAACAAGACTCCAGATCGTTTTAACAAAGAGTAGAAAAGGCTTCTTTTGAGAACTACTCCCAGATGGTTGAACCGATGCCACCCATTTTCGAACTTGACCTGGGGATTTCAATACTTCGCCGAATAAAAAAAAGTTTTTGAAAATCGGTTGAACTTTGCTCCAGTTATCGTGTTAACAAGGAGCAGAAAAGGCTTCTTTCGAGAACTACTACCAGATGGTTGAACCGATACCGCCCATTTTCGAACTTGACCTGAGGTTTCGAAAAAGTTTTTGAAAATCGTTTGAGATTTACTCAAATTATCGTGTTAACAAGGGGCACAAAATTTTAACATTTAACGTTTTTAGCCCCGTACGAAGTACGAAGGGGCTTATAGGATTACGATGCCGTGTGTAATTGATGGAATTCGAAGCAGACGGTAAGGGCAAAGTGTTTGCCTATGTTCATAGATGACGAATCCGCAATAAAAATTTGGGCCGTCTGTCCGTCTGTCTGTCACGTCGATATCTTGAGTAAATCAAATCCGACTTCAAAAAAAAAAATCCCTGAAAGATAGTCAAAATAGTGAGGCTAAGTTCGAAGATGGGCATATTCGGGTCGGCCCTTCGTGAGTTAGGGCCACCTAAGTGATTTAAGGTCTTTTGGTGATATTTATGGCAAAATAAACGATGGAAATGTAAATGACACGGCAAATGATAGGTATTGTCAATACCATTCCAGGAAAAAATCGGGTGAGTGGACCGTGAGTTAGGGCCTTAGAAGTGAAATGCTACTAGGGCCCTATGTGTATTTTACATATAACTCGAGCAAATTTCATCCGTTTTTCGTATTTTTTGTTTCATTTGGAAGGTAATCAAAGGCCGAATAGAATGTAGTTGAAAAAAAAATTAAATTTGGATCCTCGGAGGCCGATACTAGGCCCTATGTGTATTTATACTCAATAAATTAAAATTTTAGGGCTATTTGAAATTTTTGTTTTATTTGAAAGGAACGTCGTACGGGGCTTCGTAATTGAGCTATGCGCAATTTCTAAGATGTACACATTACATAATAATTTTACTTTAACTACTTTAACCGGCGCATAGGCTTACGGTCAAAGTAGGGTGACAGACGCACTAGGGTCACGTACGCAATAGATATACGGGTTTGTACGGGGCTCAGTCGCAGCAAACGCTCCGACTGTTCTGATGGCTCGTTTCTTCACATTTCCATACATTTTTAATCATAGTGAACGTGTTGCGTACGGTGTATTTTCTTTTGTAAAACCCATGACTTACAGCAAGAGAATAAGAGGAATGAATGGAAATTTATTGCAAAATAAAAAAAGGGAAATTTATGCTTCAACTGAGAAGGTATAACATTCCATGTTAATAAATATTATGCACGTATGATTTAGCGGTCGAGGCTTGCCGAGACGGCTTGTCATACGTGCATATTCTTTTTTATCTACCTAGGTGAAATAATAGCAGTGAAAAAGTGCTATTATTTCGCCGTCGGTAGATAAAATAGCGTATTCACCTCTGTCCAAATGTTTATTTAGACACTTGGGGTTATAACATTCGCCTTCGGCTCATGCAACAACTCCCCAAGTGTCTAAATAAACATGTGGACAGAGGTGAATAATCTCCTATTATCGCATAAGCGAAAACGAGACAACAAGATATGCGAATGACACTTTGACAATTTACAAAAGTATAATGTTTGTTTATATATCCTAGGTGAATAATTTTTTCGGGGAATCACACCGCGTATGCGATAAAACTCACATATTGCACAGTTAAATGTAGATGCACGAGTAATATAATCGGATGAGACTAAATAAAACGAAAAGCACAAAGGACAGACTGAATGTTTAAAACTCTTGCAATTTTCAAAATCTATTGCCTTCATATCCTTAAAATGCACTCAATGGATGAACGAATGGAACAATGATAGAACTGGAATATAGTCGAAGCTCCTAACATTGCGTGGATTTGAGACCTGTCGCGAATATGTACTGGTGTATGATCGATAGAATTGTAAAAAAGAACGGGTACAGTCAAAGGCAGTCAATTTTCAGCATAAATTAGCTTCAGCTGTTTTTCAGCTGATCCATACAAACAATCACAACCGTTTATACGTCTTTATACGGTTTTACCACTATCATGCGCGTGCGTGTTGCAGCTTCAACCGTATGAACAAGGAAAACCAGTTTTGATTGTATGTGTAGATCAGCTGAAAAACAGCTGAAGCAAATTTATGCTGTAAATTGACTGCCTTTGACTGTAACACAACCCGAATGGTTCCAAATTTGGGAATGCAACAGTACATATGTATTTTGTTTGACGTGAAGGATAGGTAAAACAACATACTTTGTGTCTAAAAAAATAAATGGTAACACTACTAAATGCCTTGTTCTAAGTCAAGGCTAAGCAACACCACATACCCTCTTCCATGTGATAGATGGGTATGGGTAATATATTATGCCATTTGAAGACTTTATCCAATTTGGATCACTACACAAACGAAACTAACACTTTGGCAAGATCAGCACATTGACAAAGGGCGCTTTTCATTGATTTCCAGTAAAGAAAAGTAATTCCGTTTTTAATTTCGTTAGGTAAAATTTTTGCTTTTTGTAGTCTTGTTTTGTCTCTGCTTCATTTGATTCACTTCACATGATCCGTTTGGGTAAGAGGAGAGCTACAGCTCTGTTTGTCGTTCAAAACAAGAAAGGTCGTGTGTTCTCTAAGTGTTGTAAATTTCAATATTTTAGACTTCACGACCCCCCGATAATCAATTTTCCAGGTAAAAAAAAAGTTTTGTAAAATTGGATTGAATGCAGTGTTGTTGTAATAACTCACCCAGCTGCCTGAGTTCCCACGAATCGAGATTAGGCTTGCGAAAAACCAATACTCTCCTCTCTAGCAAGCAAACTACTTTTATTAAGGTGGTGAAAGTATCAAGTAGCCTTTAGAATTTACATGTAAATTTCGGCGTAGTCAGTCAAAATGTAGAATAGTGTTTGTAGAATGCAAAGAAATAAGGTGTGAATTTAACACATAGAGCTGATAGTTTGTTTGCTAGAGAGAGTATTGGAAAAACGAATGACACGGTTAAATGGAAGGTCCGCATTACTCTCTCTCACGCATTACTCTCTCTCACGCATTACTCTCTCTCACGCATTACTCTCTCTCCCGCATTACTCTCTCTCTCGCATTACTCTCTCTCTCGCATTACTCTCTCTCACGCATTACTCTCTCTCTCTCTCTCTCTCTCTCTCACGTATCGTACATAGATCCTCTAAACTCTGTGCGTCTTTCCGAAGACAACAGGTAAACAATAAAAAGTTTGTTTCAATGAGTCTTTGTTGGATCTCGAACGGTAATGGTTTTCATTTGCAATCGAAGTGCTCGGTTAAATAAAAAGAACAATCGAATTGGCACTGATTTGTGGAAGTAAAAATAGTTTTCCTCAGAATAAATACGAACGTTGAAAGGGCAACACGCCCGAATTAAGTGTTTATCCTCAAATCCCCCAAAGTCCACATCCTATTCGAAGAAACTAGAGTCTAGCTGGTAGCTAGTCGTACTGGTTAGTGTTGAAGAATCAACATTTGGCGCCCCCGGGTGGACTTTTGAGGTTGAAGAAATTGGAAAACCGTTGCTGTGTTTTTTGTCATTGGGACAAACAAATCGGTTAATAGAACGGCAATGGTTTTTGGTCAATGTCGAATGTTTACCTATGTGGGAACCAAAAACAGTCAATGGGACGAAACGATGGAATTCGACAATCATACAGGGGTCGCAAGGGGACGCACAAGAAGCCGTCAATGGGACGCACAAGCACTCGTCAATGGGACGAAAAAACTAAAGTCGTCAATGGGACGCAAACAGAAAGTCGTCAATGGGACGCAAACCGAAAGTCGTCAGTGGGACGCAATCAAGAGACCGTCAATGGGACATAGAGGAATCGTCATTGGAACGACCAAACGTTTATGGTCAATGGGACAGCCGTCAGTGGGACGCGCAATCAGTCGTCAATGGGACGAAAAAATGCGTTTGTCAATGGCGAAAAAAGGCGTTCGTCAATGGGACAACCGGTCAAAGGGACAAATAGCAACTCGTCAATGTGAGGAGCTCATTCTCCAATAAATAAGTCGTTCTAAACGGTGGGAGCAAGGAACAAAATCGTTGAAATTATTTCGGGAAAATAATTGGTGGGAGGATGTTGAAACTCCGATAGTATGTCGATCGCAGTTTGCGGTTTAAGTAAAACCTATCGATTACTCGTAGAAAGAAATTATGACAGAATAAATACAGACGTTGTAAGGGCAGCACGCCCGAATTGTTGTGTTGCGTCAACATTTGGCGCCCCCGGGTGGACTTTTGGGGCTGGTGATTTTGTAATGGGAAAGTGAAAATCGTTACGTAATCGTCAATTGGTGTACGAGTAACGTTTTTTCCATGGCTCAACATTGACTGTCACAGCGAAGCAATATTGACTGTAGGAGCGAAGCAACATTGTCTGAAAAAAGCAGCAATTCGGTTGTCATAGCGAAGCAGCAATTCGGTTGTCATAGCGAAGCAGCAATTTGGTTGTCCGAAGAAGAAAAGGTTGGTCGATTCCGTAAAGCCGAAGAAGGTTGGTCGATTCCGTAAAGCCGAAGCAGTGTTGGTTGGTTGATTCCGTAAGTCGAAGAAGAAAAGGTTGGTGGATTTCGTAAAGCCGAAGAAGGTTGGTCGATTCCGTAAAGCCGAAGCAGTGTTGGTTGGTTGATTCCGTAAAGCCGAAGAAGAAATGGTTAGTCGATTCCGTAAAGCCGAGGAAGAAATGGTTAGTCGATTCCGTAAAGCCGAAGCAGTGTTGGTTGGTTGATTCCGTAAAGCCGAAGAAGAAAAGGTTGGTCGATTCCGTAAAGCCGAAGAAGAAAAGGTTGGTCGATTCCGTAAAGCCGAAGAAGGTTGGTCGATTCCGTAAAGCCGGAAAGTTCGTAAATTTGATTGAAAGCATTCGATTGGTCAAGACGCGTGTCGATTTTGGTCATTCGATCAGATTTATCAGTCCGAAGAAGAAGTGGTTGGTTGATTCCGTAAAGCCGAAGAAATTGGTCGTCGATAGAGACAGTAGACAATTGGTTGTCGATAGAGACACTGGACAATTGGTAGTCGATAAAGGACAGCTACGACGAAGTGGGATCCGTTCAAGATTTATGTATTTTTACTATCGTAAAAATAGTGGGAGGATGTTGGATCTCGAACGGTAATGGTTTTCATTTGCAATCGAAGTGCTCGGTTAAATAAAAAGAACAATCGAATTGGCACTGATTTGTGGAAGTAAAAATAGTTTTCCTCAGAATAAATACGAACGTTGAAAGGGCAACACGCCCGAATTAAGTGTTTATCCTCAAATCCCCCAAAGTCCACATCCTATTCGAAGAAACTAGAGTCTAGCTGGTAGCTAGTCGTACTAGTTAGTGTTGAAGAATCAACAGTCTTACTTTTTAATGCCGTACTTTCTCGTTTTCGTTTAATAATTTTTCCATTTTGGACATACGATTTTTGTTTTAGATCGAATTATTTATTGAACTACGTTCGACAAAAGAAAGTACAATGAGAAGAATAAACAAAGAAATTATCTCAACAAAATATTGGAACTGCTTTCCAATAATGAAAGACTGTAATACAACTTTTCATGCTGAGGGCCTAAATTGCGAGAAAAATTCCGTAATTTATGCCCAAGGCATGAAAACAAAATAAAATGTAAGAAGTTTCTAAATAAAATTGACATAACTGGACACGAAAAGTGACGTGACCGGGAACGAAATGTGTAAAAAAAGTGAGAGAAAGTTGTTGTTGTTTTCTGGTGAGAGAATGTGACGTTTTTGGTCCGCCTGAATGAAAAAGGGTTTTTAGTACATTTTACAAGTTTTTGAAGATGCACTCGAGACGCAGATACAATAAAGTAATAAATAGGCACTACTTCAATTGGCGTACATCAGCGGAAAGTGAAAAATACAGCGAAAATATAAAAAATGGGACCACAGCACAAACCGTTCCCATACTCATTCTGGGTGTAAAACTCGTATATATGCGGCAGGAAAAAAATGAATGAAACTCATAAAACATACTTGAAACATAAACATACAAAACTCATTTTATTGTCTCATCTATCAGTAAATTAAGTACATCCTTCTTACGTTTCTACGAATTATTGAAAGTTAATCGGTAATGTCTAAAATCCTTATATTAAAGTAGAAAACACTCAGACAATATAACAATAATTATTATCATGAGTACAAATTCACTGTGCAAAAATATTAGGTACGAGAGTGTCCTTTCCTTCCACTAAACATTTAATACTGACTTTGGCTTATAGGCACTTTCTCTAAGTAAATCATCCAATTGATCCTCACGATAATATACGACAAAATCGATCGGCTTTAGTCCTTCAAAAATTGCACAAACGCTCGGCTTTAAATTGTAGTAAAACAATGGTTGTTGGCGGGCCGCAAATTCGTTTGTCAACGATTCAACCACTTTGGCTGCGGTAAAATCGGCTCCGTAGATGTGGGAACAATCGATGACAACCGGTAGATTCTGTCGGAGTGATTGTTTCAATACTAAATTGCGAACGTAATCGACTGATGGGAATATGAGACATCTGTCGGGCGTTATTATCAGATACTTTGTGCCGCTAACGGTGACCAGTGTCTCGATGGAGATTTTCGGACGAGCCGCATGGTACAGTATAAACGCCATATTGATGCCAATGCCGACAAGGATTCCGATTTCCAAACGAAGTACCAAACAGCTGATAAATGCTCCCAGGCCAGGAACAAGATCCGTTTCTAATTTAAAAAAAAAATTAAATTAATTTGATGCAACGACAAGTATGACCACAAATCTCACATACTTTTACTACGCCACATTGGCTTAAGTACTTTGACTTCAACCATAAAAACGACGGCAGCAATTATGATAGCAGCAAGAGTTGACTTCGGAATGAATGCAAAGTACGGCGTGAAAAACAGAAGCGCGAATATAACTAAAAGCCCTGCAAAAGTCAATCGTCAACGATCGCACAATTTTCAATTTTTTGTTCTTTAATAATCGAACCTGTGTACAATCCGCCTAGGGGTGTTCGCACACCACTAGCATTGTTCACAGCTCCTCGACTCAATGATCCGGTGATTGGAAAACCTTGGAAAAATGAGTTGACGATATTCGATGTACCGATTGCAATTAGTTCCTGAAATGAGAAGAATTCAGAGATTCAGAAATTGTTAATCCTAAGACACCTATCATGCTGAGCCAAAAAAAAAAAATCATGCCAACGAATTGCCTAATCCTCATTTACCTGCGTTGCGTCGACAGACTTTCCATTGGAAAATGCCTTACAGATGGCTATGCTTTCCATCAACGCTATCAACGGTACAACAATCAATCCAGATCCCATGCTCGATATCATATCCGAAAACGTTTCGTCCGAATCCGGTTGCATGGTAAACGGTGGCAACTGGACACTGGGCAAACCGGGCGGTATTTCCCCAATCAGTTTGAATGGCGTCATTTTAGCATTCTTGAATGAGTATCCAACAACACCACACACAATGACCAAAATCGCATTCCTGGATGTTCCGATGAGCCAAAATGTTTTGTTTAAAATTCGTTGAGATTTGGTTTTTTGGTCGTCTTCTTGTGGACCGATTTTAATTGAAGCTAAAATCTGCAAATATTCGAAGAAAAATAAGTTAATTTCCGCAAGAGTCAATGGTTCATCCAATTTGTCTCCCCACCTTCATACTAAGCAAAACGGCTATGCACACTACTCCCAAAACGGTGTCCCATGCTCTTAAATTGTGAATATCCTGGAAAATTGACTTCCATATATCTAGGAATGTTGCACCCTTTGCACTAATGCCTAGTATGTCTTTGACTTGAGACGTAACAATAATCAATGCCACGGCTGACGTAAAGCCCGAAGCAACTGGTCCCGAAACAAAGTCCACAAGAAAACCAAGCCCGAAAATTCCCATCAGCAATTCGATGATGCCAGCTACAAAACTCAACAGTACCGCTTTCTGCCAACTTCCACCAGTTGACTGAAACGTTAACAATGATGCAATGGCCGTTGGACCCATTGGTATGTCTTTGCAGCTACCCAGAATAATATAAATGAAACAACCGATAAAGGAACTGTACAAGCCATACTGTGAAAAAGAAAATTATTTAAATTGAAAGTGCTCATTGTGTTGGCCGTGTGAAAAACTCACTGCAACCGGAACACCAGCAATTCCTGCATAAGCTAATGCCTGAGGAATTACGGTTAGGCCGACTGTGATACCGGCTACTAGATCACCCACAGCATCATCTGCACTGTATTGTGGTAACCATCGTAAAATTGGTAGACGTTTGTACAATAACTTTTTTGTCAGGGTACTCTTTGCCTTTCGTCGCGTCCAGTCTTTGAAATTGTTAAATGTGAAACGTTTTAATGGTTGATCATCGTCCGAGGTTACTGCAATTAGCAAAAAAAAAAAGGAAAAAGGGGTTAAAAATAAGAGACTCTCTTTGGCATAGATAAAATATAGAAATTGAAATACGAACAGGGTCACATTACAAAATTATATCAGGTTTTCTCGCTACCTGATTCTTTGAGCAATTTTACTGTATGATACTGATACTGTTTTTATGACCACAACTTCCGCAATTTTGCGAAACCGACTTTTTTTTGTTATTAATTAATGAAATTGCATGAAAGTTTGCATAACAATCTGTTTGGATTGTTTTTCAAAAACGACACCGATTATATCAGTAGGTATAATATTGACTGACAATAGAACA
This sequence comes from Bradysia coprophila, assembly GCF_014529535.1. Taxonomy (NCBI): domain Eukaryota; kingdom Metazoa; phylum Arthropoda; class Insecta; order Diptera; family Sciaridae; genus Bradysia; species Bradysia coprophila. The sequence goes on along the minus strand of NW_023503296.1, from coordinate 87,553 downwards.
CATTAATCTCCCAACCATTGCCAAGGTCGACTCAATTTTCATCGTCATAATCATTTTCGATAGAGAAAAACGAATGTTTTTGCTGGATTTAATCAACTGTAACCCACAGATCGTAAAGATATTGTAAGTGATATGAAAACTGAGTGAAATGATTCGATGAGCAGGAAAAATCTTTTCAATTTAACTTGATGTATAGCCGAGAAATCACGAGAGATAAAGTTAAAGAGTCGCGTTTTGATACGAACATTTTTGAACCTGATCCGAGACAGAGGCCGTTAATAATCATGCATTTTCATGCTGATGATTAATATTTTTTGATGTGTTTTTAGTGGTGTTTGTAGCCCGAGTCGAAGACAAGGTTTGTAATAAATCAATAAATCTTTTCACTCTTTTGACTAAAGTATAGTGAAAATGAAAGGCGAAGTGGTCATATTTCAGCACTCGATAGACAATTATTTTTTTCTTCATAACAACAGCACTGTTAACGGGCTTTACGCCTAACTAACTAAATAAGACATTACTAACGAACTAGACTCAGATATTATGGACACAGAATTCATGGTATGAAGTCACCCATAACATACGTCATTCAACTGTGTACTATTAGATGGAAACTCTAAGCACTCCAAATACCCAAATTATAAAGCTTGAGTTTGCTTACGAACTCAGTAGCACTGAGCCAATCTGTCCGTTCTGTCCAACGATAGCAGGGTTAAACGTCGTTTCAGAGTGTCTTCACGAGTAAAATGTACTACGTAATAGGTTGAAGTTTGTAATTTTCACTTGTGTGGTCGCAGCATCTCTCTCTCTATCAGCTCGGCCTTCGAGGACAACACTCTTCAAAACAAAATCTCAGAACCAGAACCGTAATCACCATTTTCATTTTTTCATCCCTAGGTATGTAAATGACTATTTCATCCGTTTAATCTGTTGTCAGTCGAAGTTTTTACTTCAAAGCTGTGAGGTGTCCCGGTGTCCCGGACACTAAAATAAGTCATCAGTCTTCAAAAAAAAACTTTTCCATCCGTTTACTTCAACCACGCCCCCAATTCTATTATCCAAACACATCTGTCAAGTAAACGGAGACAAAACTGTATGAAAACGGAATCCCCTAAGACAGCTTAAATGCACCTCTACACTAAACGTGAAAGTCCATGCAATTGAAATAATTTTAATATTAAAATGTATTGCTATCGTCGGGTCTGACATTTTACATTATTTGAGGAATAAATTGAGCAAACTAACTAAGAACATGTTTATGTCATTTATCATTTAACCTTTCTTCTCTTTAGCATAATGACGTTTCAGTGCAAGCTCCCAGTATACAACCTGGCATGTTTAATTCATTACTACTTGTTGATTAAATAATAAAGCAATCATTTGGTCTATTAACAATGCTAAATATGCTTATTATACCGGTAAGTTGAGAGTGTTATTTGCAATTAAAATAGCAAAACTTTTAATAAATGCATTGCATCAAAATGTAAAATAGCTAAACTTATGTTTATTGATATAACGGCTGAATGACAAGCAATTATTCCAGTACGAAATCCAAGCAAATGTTACGTTATCCTCTTAAACAAAGACATTGTTACACAGCGATACGAAGAAAATTCAAATTGTAAACATATCAATGATTATCAACGAAAATCCCGGTGTAGATAGAGAAGTTCGCTACTTTCTTAACGTCAACAACTAGTCATCTGTTATGGACACCGAATGTAAATAAGCGATAAGCTCTGTCTAAAAGTTCTCGTATGTAACAAAACGAATGTTATTTGAAAACAACATTTTCGATCAAAGGTCTGTCGTGCCAGACACGATTGGCGTTTGATTTAAAAAAAAATCCTTTTTCGAATTTCATCCGTCATGTCTTCAATGTGACATCCAATTTATTTTTCTACGATGATACACTAGATCTACACTCCTGTAAGGGGCATATTAACAATCACTCATAAATAAAAGTCGTGGAGCATACGTTTTTAAGAGAATGGTATCCTGTGAAAACTGATCGTGGCACTGATATACACTTACACAGGCTTTGATTAGTAAAGACAGAAATTGGTTACTTACAGATATATTCGTTTGATCCTTTTAATCCACCATGGGGCTCGTCTTCTTTCGGGTTTGATATATTCAAGGAGGAACATTTTAGAGCTTCGTTTATGTAAGCACCATCTGATGCTGTGTCGGTTTTCATTTTGTTCTAAGTTAAGGTACTCAGAAATCAATAAAATTCGTCCGTTGTAAACTGAAATAGAACACAAAAATCGGTTACGTCCTGTTGTTTAAATCATCGTCGCATGTCTTAGAATCGAATAAATCGGATAGAAAGTCTTTCTGTGACCTACAGAATTCCTTCAAATCAAAATTAAAACTTCGTTTCTAACTAATAAGTATCCAAACCGAACATTCAACGCGTAACAATTATATTAATCAAAATCATTTTACCAGTTGAAATTGAAATTGAAATTGTTACGGTGGAACATACAAAACCCATAACCAATGTACTAAAGTGCACTATGTCTGTGTAGTAGCATTGGCAAATGAATAATTTATATTGCAAGTAACGGTTATGAAACGATAAGATTCGTGTTAAACCGAATGATAGAATTTTAAAAAAAAATGCAAATGACCTTTTCGGCAAACAACAATATTAGAAATGAAGTGAATCAATTACAAAGTCCATTGGCATTACAAGCATTTCTGTTCAACCTGTTAAATCATCAAAAATTTGAAGAAAAACAAAATAGAAAAAACGCTTTACAACATCACCTTTTGTGTAGGTTGGAGACAATACATCGACACAGTGATAATAAAACTCGGCGAATGAATATGTATCGTATGTATCGCAGAGGAGGTGCAAAATAGCACCTCAAATTGTGGAAATATAATATAGTACATTACCTATCACAATGGCACTTCTTGTGTGAATTTGCCGAGCGAGGCGTAGCCGAGCTTTTTTTAACCAAAAAACGTGAGATAAAGCTAACTTCACTTCACGATGCTAATAATTTACCTCAAGTTTTTGAGTAGTTTGGGGCTTGCAGCTTCGCCTCGAATCCATTCATTGGTAAGTAATGTGCTAAAAACATTCCAGCGAAAGCAGTCTACATTTTATTAATGGTAAAAAGTCTACTTCTTACGTGTAAGATGGAATCCTTTTTTTTATGGTATTGGGTCACCACAAATTCTTAAAAGTAATGATGAAACTACTTCGCACATAATGTCGAATTAAGTTACATTGTGCACAAGACGTTTTCTTAAAGTCACCTGCGGATTCTATTTCTAATTTCCCATCTTGTGAGCGAAACTAACACTAAACCAGCAACGTTAAAACCAATAGTTGCATTTACTTTAGTTTGCCAAGGGATTCAAATAGTTGAGTTGAATGTCTCGTCTGTTACGACTTCCAGTGAACTCCTGGCATCTGCGATAGATTGGCTTCTAATGCCTCTTCGTATGTCTGCCTAACGTCTTAGAATATAGATGTTTCCATAATTCCAACTGAATGGGGCGCTACTGACTGTAACGTAATCGTTACAATAATCAGCGAAAAGCAAAACAAAACTAATCACGTGCAATTATCAATTTTAATTGATGGTGTGACAATGTTATCGATAGCGATGAGTTCTTATATAATTATGCAGCTGCAATTTGTTAATTAACAAGACATGGTACACATGTAAAAATGTATTTTAATTGTCGTTAACACTAATTCCTATAATTTTCTGTGAAATTAAATATGATACCTAATTATCAATCAAAGTCATTGCGTTGTAATAGCGTGCCCAAAATCGTTTTGTTAAAAATTTTGTTTCTAAAAATGGTTTTTTTTTCTAATTCAAAACTTCTTGCTAAAAGAACCGACTTAAAACAAACATAATACGATATTGATTTCAGTGTTTTCTTGATTATAGGTAGATCATCATTATGTATACATTACGGCATGTTTGTTTTAATGTTAAAAATTTTCAACCGACAAAAAAAACCTCACAACATTACGATACGATATTCCGATATGATTATAATTTTGATGTAACTATACTCGATGGATGGTAATCGTTGAACTTTTATCGTAAGACACATCAAAGTCAAGGAATTTCAAGCGGTTTTCGAGCGCGTGCAAAAATTTGAATTTGAATTTATTGAAGCAAATAGCAATTTAATTCGATGAAAACAACAAAATCGGCTTTTTTTATGTTTGGTACAGGATCTCGTCGACATGCAGGCTAATCAACATATTATTGACAATTCATTTCGAATAAGAAGTAAGAGAAACAAAAAATAAATTGAGAAACAATCTCATGGTTAAAATTTGTTGATTTTTAACAAAATAATTAATTTTTAACAATATTTGCTTTGTATAATTTGATGTCTAGTTGCAAAGGAAATTAGCATCTTGGCTTCAGTAAACGAGTCTTCGAACTTCATTCATCTTTGTAATATCCTGTTTATCTAAGACTGTAAGCTCAAGCCGGGAATTTCAGACTTTATTCCGCATTGAGGAAGCTAAAACAATACGTTCTGTTCTCGTATTTTTCTCATTAACGTTTCCCACCATATATCGCAGCTTAACTGATATATTGACATGAAAAATACCATTTTCTGTTGTTGATAAACATCAGTAGTTGTAGAATGAAAAAAAAATCTTTCGCTCTTATCTACCGGCTGTAGAATTGATAATTAGAAGTCAATTGATCGTTTAACTGAATATATTAACCATTGCGATCGCGTCAACACACGTATATATATATATGTAACCAAAAAAAAATTGATGGATGAACATATTAAACAAGACTCGACCGTAATTAAAATTGAGTTTGCCAGCAATTTCTCTCAATGAACGTGAACACATAACTACATAATTTGGCGAATGACTTGCAAATAGTAATTTGAAATAATATTTTTTTGCAATTTTAATTTAATTGTTGGGTTACATAGCTACATCTGGAATGAATTAATCACGTGAACTTTCTTTAACTTGTTTATTTTTTTGCGTTTTAAATCGTCAACCAACACGGTAAGTTTTCAATAATATTTTTGTTTTTAAGCATTGACTGACAATCCTAACACTTAGTCGAGAAATTGTTTGAACTCGTTTTAAGCTTGCGTTCAATTGTAAATTGTGAATATATTTAGGTTTCATCTGTGGAAATCGTGAAAACGATGAGAAGAGAAAACATAGCTAGGGAGGAAACGTTGAAACGTCTAGTATTCGTGCTAAGTTTATTGGTACGAGACGAGGCCGAAAGCTGCATTTACCTTGCATTTCGATTGTCTGACGATCTCTATCTGATAACAGTTCAGGTGGAAAAGTTTCTGTTGTCCATGTGGTGACAAGAGTTTCTCTGTACAACTGTCACCTTTTTTTTATTTGGAAAATGATGAAATAAATTGAAGTGTTTGTTTCTTGGTTAAAAACGGTGATTCACGTCACGCACACGCACGGATGAAATACTACGTGTTCACTTCGGGGAGAAATAAGAAATTGGAAACTTTCGCTCTTGTTAAAATTTCTTGGCACGTAAAATCCAATTTTCACAACGGTGTTGCATAAAATACAAAATCTCTCTTTACATTTCCAGACATATTTAACTTGACTTAACTTATATTTTCTTAGTGCACTAATCATTAGCTGGTTATTCTATTCTACACACATGTCAGCTACATGATGTAACACATCATCTGAATGGTTATCTAATCCAAATAAGTAAAATTGAAATTTACCAAAATATTTAGTTTTATATAGTAGTAGTGCATCAATCACTCGAACTTGAAGTAGAAATATGTATTTATCTTCTGCCAACCAATTGTTATTCGAACTAGCGTTTTAACCCATCGGATAATAAATACTTATTTGGCTGGGGTTCGATTGGAAAATGCCATAGATGTTAGAAAATGTGGTGATTTATGAAACAGAAGTAATAAACACCTTTCGAGATAAATAAATTGAATTACATCTCAAGGCGTTTTTAATTTCATATTTGCAGTTCAACCGGAAAAATTAATGCCATAAACAGCATGTCGAAAAAGTGTAATACAATCAAAACAACGAAATATCATTTTACCTTGTAAAACTTGCATCAAATGCACTTTATCTACAACGACAATTATTAAACAATTTTTTTTTCTTTGCGTTTATTTCGAATTTAATAGTTGTTTGTTTAGATGTGCTCGTAGTTCCATTCATTCTTACATCTCAACAAAAAAAGTCATTCCATCTAAAGAGACAAAAAACATTCTTTTAACTCGTGGTTTCCAATTATATGCATTCCTAAACGAACTTATCAAAGTTTGTTCAGGAAAATTGTTGCAGTTTTTTTTTCGTATTTAAATAATTAAATATTCACTAGGAACGAATCAGAGATGGTTTCGATATGATAAATTACTACAAATCAAATAATATGGTCCGATTCATTAGAGTTGAAACTCGTGTGTTGGAAGGTCATTTATTCCTAAACGTGTTTTATTTAAATAAAAAGCTCACTTCAACTTTTGAAGCACATGTGTAGTAAAAATACGTGTAGTTATATAGCTCTTTATTGTTCCAAAAATAGGGGCTATATGTAGGTATGATAACAGTGATAAGTAGACTTGTAGCATTCAAATTCTCATAAAACTCCTATAGCGGTAACTTCTTTAATAGAATGGTAGTTTCTATTCCCCAGTGATAACAATTTCGGGAATTAATATTCCCCCGGAATCATGGTATATCACGATGATACAGCGACGTGGTGCAAGTCCTCACACACAGAAAACTTGAAGAAAACGATCCATCAGAACAGTCGGAGCGTTTGCTGCGACTGAGCCCCGTACGAACCCATTTATCTATTGCGTACGTGACCCTAGTGCGTCTGTTACCCTAGAAATTACGCAGAGCGCAATTACGAAGCCCCATACGACGTTCCTTTCAAATGTAACAAATATTAGTATTGGCCTTAGTCCAAGGACCCATTTTTTTTTTCAACAACATTCTATTTGGCCTTTGATTACCTTTCAAATGTAACAAAAATTACGAAAAACGGATGAAATTAACTCGAGTTCTATGTAAAATACACATAGGGCCCTAGTAGCGGCCTTAGTCCAAGGACCCAAATTTATTTTTTTTAATAACATTCCATTCGGTGTTCGACTACCTTTTAAATGAAACAAAAATTAGGAAAAACGGTTCAAATTTACTCGAGTTATATGCAAAATACAAATAGGGCCGAGTAGCCTTTCACTTCTAAGGCCCTAACTCTAGGTCCACTCACCCGATTTTAAAAAACTTTTTTTTCCTGGATTGATATTGGGGGGATTGGTATTGATGTGTCATTTACATCATTTATTTTGCCATAGATATCACGAAAAGGCCTTAAATCACTTAGGTGGCCCTAACCCACGAAGGGCCGACCCGAATATGCCCATCTTCGAACTTAGCCTCACTATTTCGACTATGTTTCAGATTTTTGAAATCAGATTTGATTTACTCAAGATAGCGACGTCACAGACAGATGAACATAGGCAAACACTTTGCCCTTACTGTCTGCTTCGAATTCCATCAATTACACACGGCATCGTAATCCTATGAGCCCCTTTGTACTTCGTACGGGGCTAAAAATTTGTAGGATCAAACAACACGAACATACGAGCTTTTGGCTTTTCCGTTTTCCCCTTTGCCTACGATCCGCAAACGTTCTGCCTAGCGCATGACCGTCTGTTGTTTTTAATAATAAACTTTTCAATCAGTTGTAGACCACAGGAATCATGATTCCTCAGGAATTACGATTCCCTAGAAATTATGATTCCACAGAAATTACGTTTCTCCAAGAACTATGATTCCCCAGGAAGTACGACTTGAGTGGATTTGAATGGACGGGAATGCGTTGTAACGCAAGTATACTGAACTTTTACATTTTTCTTGTGCAATTTTACCTTTCGATGACAAAAGCTTTGGAAAACCTACTACCCGTTTCTAATATGCAACTGAAAAACTTGATTTGTATACTTGCATAATACTTGTCGTCATAATTATTTTAAAGCGCGCGAGTCTTACACTTTGATACGTAAATCATGTTTTAATCGAGAGAAGAAGAAAGAAAAAAAATCTAATAGAAGCATTTGATAGTATAGTTTATAACATGTAATTTATCTCATTCGACCATAAACTTGATCTTCTCTTTGGGTTCTTGTTATTTTTATTAATACTGTATGCCGTGTTGTACGCGTGTAGTATTACTATATATTTACTGAGGTGTCGTTGAAGTGTACTCGATTGTCTTTTTATGGAATTTCATGTTATAAATATTCATTCGATATGTAGATAATTAGTGTATGAAGTAGTTGGGTTTTCTTAGACACGCGATTGAATAATTTATACTGTGAATGGTACAATAAGTTGAAAAATTCACAAAATCTGATTCCACGACGTTAGTGTTTTTGGGTAATTATCAACCACATTTTACGTATCAAATTGAGAAGCATGAAGAAGAAGAATGATACAGCATGATTTTCCAGCTGAATATAAAATTTATATGTTTTATCGATAATTTATCACTTCGTCTTCGTCATGACTCCCAATTAAATCAAGTTTGTTGAATTATATTATTGTTCTGCAAAAATTACCATAATTATTTTTTTCTCTCTCTGGTATATCTGATCATCGATTTATTACACAATAAATGGCTTAAGCTGAGGTTGAAGCATGCTAATTTTGGCATAATCTTTGTTGAATTGCTATCAGTTTTTGTTAACTTAATTTTTTTTTCTATCACATGATCGAATAAACGAACATTCTTTTCAAATTATTAAATTTTGAAAATTTGAATAGTTAATTATGCAACCGATTTGCGTATGTAGGTAGCTTGTTGAACTTAAAATTCTTTAAAATTTGTCAACAAATGATGGACAACACATCGTCGATCGAATGCAAAATTATCAAGATAAACAGGTGCATTACTGTCGAGTTTCGAATGAAAAATAAAGAGTTTCCACTGAGTTTCGTAAAAAGAAAACCGAAACTCCGAGGGAGATTAGAAATGTGTTTCCATTTAAGGATAAATTGAAAAAAGACGGAAAGGCACATATATAGGCAAAGTCATTTTGGTTGGATCTGCTGTGTGTTGGATTATTGAAGGGGTTGATTGGAAGATACTGGAAGATACTGATTACTTCCAATTAAGATGAAAATCGCTACAAAGTTTTTCCCACATTAAACGGTTTAAAAATGAAGCTACACATGCCGTAAGCACAGCAAACATTGGCTTGGCCAATGGTGTAAGATTAGCCTTATAAAAAATAGAAATAGAAAATAAACATGAAAAAAATTTCCCTTTGTTTTTACTTTTGAACTACTTCACGCGGGTGGCTCTTAATTATAATAAAGGTGGCTTGTTACTGACCTTTTTACCCTAGTCGTTAAAAATATACAATGTCCACAGTCGTTAAATTTGTATTTTATTTTTTTGTTAACCTCCTCAAGATTCCAATTATCAAATCAATCTTGTTTCTTCACACCACGAACCACGAGTACAGAGAAACTTCAACCAGTAGGTACCTTCAATCTCAATTTTTTTTAATCAATTTGCAAATTCACAGAAATGATTTATTTTTAAGGACTCTGACTCCACAACAATACTTTAGCGAATGAAAATGAAATCGAATTCATCTGAGATTCTGGAAATTTTCTTAAATAAATAAAAAAAAAATTGAATGTGCACAACCTGCCAAATCCTAAGAATGCACAAAAAACATTTTTTTCCTTCACATGTACCAGATAACCAGATTCAGAACTGTTTAAACAGCTGTTCGGAAATATTATTTACCTGCACCAATTTGTTAAAATAATTGAAATTTCTCTAACAGTCTGATGATCTGATAATATTTTATTTAAAAGCGTCGTCGTCACAAAGATTCAAATGTTTTTTCTTTGGAATGTTTGAAATTCCAAATTTTCAGTCTTTCGATTAAACAGAAAATGAAGTTCAACTACACGAGTTATTTCGTTTGTGCACTGTAAATTATGATATGCTCGGAGTACTCACAATTTTGCTTGTGTTCCCAAAACTACCAATGTAATCACTGTGAGACATACAGTCTACACAAAGTAATTAATGTATACTGCCAGCCCGCCTTTTAAATACTTATAATAAAATGAACGACTAAGATTTGAGTCGGAAAACCGTTGTTATATATTTTCAAACAGACTGATTTAAAAAGAAAATCGAGATAATGGACATTTGACGAGAAGTTATCAGCGCAATCTCTTAATGCATGTGAATTTTGATTATTTTAATTAAAATTGTATTTTGCCAGGGAACAATAAACGGTTTATCGTTACATCTTTATACAAATAAGCAAATGACATCTTTTATCTTATCTAAATTGGCATTAGCTGACTCTATTGCCTGTTTTCAAGAAAAATAGTGGAAAATATAATTAACTTCTAATGATCAACAGTACAACAGTCAACATTGTGGTTGGTATTATAGTAAAAAAACAAAGCCTTTCGGGAACTTCTAGGAAAAGAACACGATTGTACGATGTTATTGTATTTTATCGATTTCATTATTTTATACACAGAAGACAATTGCGTGTCATGTGATTTTATTGACAATAATCTCTCGCTCACAGAATTGAACTCGTCAAATTTCTCCCAATAAATTTTGTTCATTTTTTTTACTGCAGTTACTGCACGCAATATCGTGAGGCAACAGCTGACTAACAATCTAGTTGGAGATGGAAAATTTTCAGAAAGATTCTCTCTAAAAAAAAAACGTTTCCATGGAAAATTACTGTAAATTTCCGAAGGTATTCACTGTTTCGTAAACATTATTACACAAAAACAAAAACATTTAGGAAACTCTGTGATCAGAATATGTCGTACATGTTTCTAAACTTGTTGCAGTATTTTAGAATCTGCTTCAAAGCAGCTGCTTGTTTAATTGAGTTATATGAATGAGTTGACGATTACCAATCAAATGAACATTTTGAGTACGTGCATTAATGTTGAAATGTGAGTAGATGTTTTAGTACATAAAGTGACCGCCCGGTAAAGGAATACAATGTTATATCAAAGGAAAAACTGCTTCTTGCTGGTTTTTAGATCCGAAACGCAGGTGAGGTCAACAATCAGATACGATTTAATTTCACATTTCTCATAACATTCTCAGTCGTTAAGAAAATTGAGCCTTACTGATGAACATTACAAAATTTTCGACTAACATCTCTACGTATGATTCTGCTGAAAAAAACAATCGACTTGTTTGAGCTATAGAGCCTGGAACCAGCTCAAGTCGAGATATAAAGGGAAGTACCGTTCACCTCTGTTAGTTCGTCATTTTTCTGTGGTTAAACGAATTGAGACATGTTAAATGACCAAACAAAACGCTATCAATTGTTCGTCTAAAATATAATCTTCTGTCCGCAAATGCTATTTTTAAAGCAGATTGTGGGAATTGTTCTCGTCACTCATATCAGCGATGGCACTGCCGTCGAGTCGGTCTTTTAAGATACGAAATTTAAAAAGCAAATTCACTTGCTTGGAAATTTAAATTTTCGATCCATGAAAATATTGTTCATGTGAAGTGACAGAAGACCGACTTGCCGAAAGCGTCAATCTTTGACGGTCCTGTGAAGTAGTGCTCAAATCTATAATCTATTCTTCACTAAAGGTGGCCACACAGTCATCCGTTTTTATTGCCTCCGTGTACGTGACAGTTGTCATTTCAAACAATGTGCTCTCATGTATGAAATGCCAGTGGCGACACTGTAGATAAGTACGGACGTAATGGTTTATCCAGTGCAAAGGGCATTAATTATCCAAAGGGCCATTAAAATCTGCGGAAATCCCTGCAGTCCGAGAATCACCGGGTTGTTCAAGACCAGACGGAAAAAAAACCTAACGGAATGACGTTAATTCCTTGGGCGAGAGGCAAATCAGCACTATGGGATTTCACATGTCGTGACACTTTCGCACAATCACGGCAGAGTAAAAGTAAACCTGGCAGGAGCGGTTCATTATTGAAACGTCAAATGAGGGACCTAATACACTGTTTGAAAATGAACTCAAATGAACACTGACATAAGTTGAAAAATTTTATTCGCAAAAAATATAGGGCTACTAGATTATTCAGGTCCCTAGTCAAACAAGCGCTCCTGCCTGGGTTACTTTTACTCTGCCGTGGCACAATCGTATTTGAACAAAACGTCACAACAAGCGGATCATGCAGCGAATCAAGCAGAAACAAAGAAAATTGACCACTACAGTGACCTAGCAGATCATTTTATTTTAATTCCTGTCGTCACTGAAACGTCTGGAGTGTTTGGTGATATTGGTTTGAGATTCATCAAACAAATTGGCACCAAAATTGCAGAGGTCACAAATGAGTAACGTTCAACGTCATATCTTATACAACGTTTAAGTGTAGCCATACAAAAAGGTAATGCGGCGTCAATCATGGGAACAATACCTCCATCCAAGAATTTGAAGGAATTATTTTATTTATAAAAACAATTATGTAAATTATTACTTAAAAAAAAAATCCAACTGTCGTTGAACATGGAGGCAAAACGGATGACGGTGAATTCAGAATTAACTTAAAATACTTGAAATAAAAATGGAATGAAACATAAATTTGTAATTTTAACAGACGTAATTGGTAGCAGACCCTGCATGTTTATATTGTTTATTGTCATTTGACTATGGAGAAATCGTAAAATTGAAGAAAAATAGTGGGTAAAAGTAAAAATTTGTCGAAGTATGTTCCAGGGCAAAACAGAGTTGTTTCCTAAATTGACTTGTTGCGCTTATTATTTTTTTTACTTATTCTGTCGACAAGCCAAAGTTCCCCTTTCGTTGTTAGTTTCAAACAATTCAATTTATTCGTTTTACCTTTAATATTGTGAAGACAAATGAAGGGTACAGTTGCAGTATAATCCAATTGTTTCGTTTGCAATTTTGTCAAATAATTTTAAATCATTTTTTTGTCGGTCAGTATCAAAAACTTGAAACTCTACTGCAATTTCTTTGGTTGTTTAAAAATAAATTTCACACAGGAGATGCCTCACAAAAAAATACGTTTTTAAAACTTAAAAAAAAGAACAATCAAAAATAAACGACACCGGCGTTGTATTATACTGAAAATATTTTTGCGAAATCAATTTTAAACTTGCGAGCACGCCGTTTTATTTACAACTGAAGTATAAAAGAACGTTAAAGCTTTTTTGATTGAATGAAACCACATCACATACCGATCGATTTTAAAACGAAAACTAAATAGTGGGGAGAAATCTGGTACATAATAAACAATAAACATCAATATGGCATGTAAATGTGCCAAATTTTTACAATAAGTTCTCTAAATCGAAAAAAAAGAGAGTACAACTTTACATACACATTATACATAGTGGTTGTTATTGTATGATGTCGGCATTTATCCCATTTGTATACCTACCTACAGAACAATTAACGGTTAATAACCGTCTTGTTGTGACTAAGTGAGGTATACACATTTCAAGAATTTGGAAATTTTGTAAATTATTTTGTCATTTTATGTTACATATGCCGCCTACGCATATAACACATATAAGGATGCGTCCCTACAGTAGGTAAGTTAAGAGAAGGTAGAAAATAGTGTGCAAAATTTACATCTTTTTCTAACTCATTTGGGATAGATGAAGATACTCGAGATGAAACATAATTTGTTAGCCTTACGATGGACATGCCATAACATGTCGTTGCAATATTTTGTTACAAGAAAGAAATTTATGCAAACGTTGTTACAGAATCTGTCTGCTTTTGTCTGTAGGGATTTTGTGGAAATTTACTCAGGGCCTGTTTTTACAGAAATATTATTTTTTTGATATTCTTGAATTTTCCTGACATTTAGAAACCTCTGAGAAGAAATTTTTAAGAAAATTCGACAAAATCAAGAAATTCACGATAATTTAAAGAGATTTTTTTTGTTAAAAACAGGCCCTGCAATCGTTTACGATACCTAGCAAAAATTTGTTTTTACTATTTTCCACGTAAAAATAATTGCATTTCATCGTGCATCAGTTTAGGTTCTCCAGTGGGTTTTTTCCTGTAAAATGCTGTTTGAATATGGAAAATTCTAGTGACGTCAGTTCGATCGCTCGTTATGTATATTAAATGTTAATCAAACGACGATATTACATTCAAATTCTTTGAAAATAGATTTCAACGATTTCTGCGCAAATTTATTCGAAGGTTGACTTCACTGTACGCACGCAATTCGTGCAAAGTGTTTTAGGCCCATCCACAGTATCAGAATTGATGTATACCTTAAATGTTCAAATTAAAATCAAAATTCCTGACGGCCTGATATTCGATGAAAAATCTTTGAAAGTTTTACAAATCCTGCGAAAATAACTATTTCGATATTGTTGCAATATTATCTTTAATAGACAGTTGAGGTCGCACTTTGCATGTTCCTGCGTCCCTTTCATTTTGAGGTTCCACTACAGTCGAATCTTCGATATTCATAAGCAGTTACGTACTTTATAAATACGTTGTACCAATGTACCATTACTAGGGTAGGCCGTACTTTACCTTTGATTTTTGGAAACATACCTCACACGGTTTTATATGCCACGTAAATCAGGAAAAAAAGATCACAAGTTTTGGTTGTGAAGCCATGGTTGAGGATAGTAACTCACTTACGCAGATCGAACGGCGAATAGAGATCTCTTTAAGCTATTAACTCATATGCCAGTGTTAACTCATTAAAATGACATGCCAGAGAAATCATTTGCCATTATATGCAACCACGAAAATCAAAAATCCGTTTCGGACGATAATATATTTACTCGGCGTTTTCTTTTCGGCAAAATGACAAAGGTCTTTAGTCGGCAAAACGATTTCCAATTTCTTATAGCGATCGTAGTATTTATAGTAGTTCATTAAATGAATGGTGTGTGTATACGAGGCAACGAAACAACTTCAAGACAATATTGAATGTAGTTCCAAAATAGCAATTAAGCCGAACTACTTCAGTTAATTAAGCTCAACCACATGACATGGTAATAATCGACGGCGATAAACACATCCATTTTAATAAAAATAACAATACCAATAAATTCTCACATCTCATCAGAATATTATACTCCAATATAGTAGAAGAAGATACCGAAGTGAACGAGAACATACACAGCATACACACAAATTCTTCTTTTTTTTCGTCCAAGACTTAATTCGGAATAATGGATTTTTAACAATATTCCATGTTCAATTAAATCAAAATGTATGTACACAAATCAACTTATTTACCGAATAGTAAACAATCTAAATAAAAACATTTTAATTGAACGACGCATTAGAATTAGAATTTGGATGCCATTACTGATTAACCATCAAATTAACCCCTAATGTAAAATCATAATTTAATGGTCATTCGTAGCGTCCTGAAACATTGATTGAAACATTTAAATTTAATTATTTTCAAGTCTGCATAGGTAGGTGAATTGGATTGTTCGTACCGTACCTCTAAAATGGGTGTTAGGGAATCTTGCGCCGCGTCATTCACAATAGCCCATAAAGTGACATCTTCCTTTTACAAAATGTGTCAAAATGTGAATTATTGTGAATGACGCGGCGCGAGATTCCTAGCAACTGAGGCAATTCTTTTAACTTTGTATAGGGCTCGGAGGTCTCTACCACACTGAACGACAAGATGCGAATTATCATTCAAAAAATTTACTTAGTGTGTCCCTGCCGCGAGGATGTGATGAATATACGTAAAATCATCATAGTATGTTCCTGCGCATATAATAAAAGAACTGATCAGACCTCCACAACTGTATACACAGCCTTATCAGTAAGGTATGGTCAGTTAAAAGATCGTCACAATAGTTTTTTCGTATCAAAGCAATTCTCATGATTTTCACTTTTTCAGCTAATTCTCCGAATCTGTCATCTTGTAAGGAATAGACGGCAGTCTATGACTAATGCTTTCTCTAATAAAAAAAGATGGTCAGAAAATGAAGCAAAAGATTTGAGTTGAGTCTCTTGAAAATACTTATAAAATGAAAGCAAAATAAAATGATCGAGTCTGGTTTTCGACAATTGAATTTCAATTGTCAAAAACCAGAGTCGATCATTTTATTTTGCTTTTACCTTATCAATATTGAAGTATTAGTTTCCACAATTGCACTGGCGATATACTTTCCGGGTGTGAAAGGTTGGCAGCAGAGCGGAGCAGCAGTTATTATTTCCATATTTTATACGCCAGCACTGTACAACTAAACTATTATGTTGTCAAGATTGGTATCTTCCTAGGTGTTGAATTTCTGTCATTGTGGAGAAAAGAATAGAGCTACGAATCCACTAAGTAGATAGTAGTTTCACACATGACCATATCAGCGTTTTAATGTTAATGTTTTTAATGTTTCCTGAATCGGAACATTAATCTTCTATCATTCCATTTCGTTTTGTTCATGTCCATTTGACAAAATCATCCGTTCTATTTACCCAATTTCAACTTTCATTTTACCCACTTTTTGTAAGACTCAGAAACAGTTGCATTCGATTGAGGTTTTGATACCACAAGATTGCTTTTAATCGATTAGTCAGACATTGCTACTGAGCTGAATGTTTGTAGAAACTGTTATCTGTTTGTTGTTCCTACGATTTACACATGAATCAATCCATTGCAATTTTTCTCTTAAACGGTGCGTTATACATCTTAATCATAAAATTTTCCATCTGTCATTTCTACGTGGAAAATCCCGAATAAAACTGCCATTGAATGTGACATTTTACATGCTGGCGGGGCGAAAACGTTCTTTTCATCGAATTTAATGAACTTTCGATAATTCTTTACAAAACTCGGGATAAAAGTTACGTTTTCGTGAGTTTTTTGACATCGACTTCGTCACCTATTTCCCACGTCGTTTGGGAAAAACGTTGTTCCTAACTAATGCTAAAAGGCTATTTTAGCGAATTAGATTCCAGGATTCGCCTCCGGCTCGAGCTGGAAACCTCTCATTCGCTAAAAATGCACTTTAGTATACATAAGGAAAATAACTATCTCCTAACGCATGCTAAAATGCTTTTTTAGCGAATGAGAGGTTTCCAGCTCGAGCCGGAGGCGAGTGCTGAATCGAATTCGCTAAAAAAGCATTTTAGCATAAGTTAGGAACAACGTTTTTCAACACTAGTTACGAAAATAACTATTTCAGCACTCAAAAAAAAGGGAAAAGCACATCAGATGAAAGTTAGGGATATAATGACTGTGTGTTTGTTCCCTAGCATTATAGAAATTCTACCACCAAGATCGCATACCAAACGAACAAAACATTCCAAAACAATGCACTTTTGATGTTTTCTTCTAACGCACAATACACCATCATCATACAAAATACGAAGAGATCAATTAATAAATTTTACCATTAAAAACTTGTTGTATAGTGGCAGCACGTGATTCTGAGATATAAAGTCTGTGAAGCGCAATAAATGAAAAATGGCATTTCAGCTTGTATTTCAGTCACATGACAAAATGTGTGTATATAATATTCGTTATATATATGCAACTGGAATGTTAAGTTCAAGCAACAAAAAATCCTTGCGGTGTACATAAGCTTACACGTTTATCGAAGAAAGTTCATATTATCGAGCTGTTGGTATGTAATGAAACATTTTTGTTGTGGGATATACCCGATATACCTTATATGCATCAAGTCAATTAATTAATTTATTAAATGACAAATTGAATATAATGGAGAGGATAGAGAAATTGCGTGAACTTATTTATATGAGCGAACGTAAAGTTTTTATGTCGTCATCATTCAACTACGGCTAAGAAAAACTGCTTTAGAAATTTTTCTTTTTAAAAATTTCCCATGTTCCACAACATTCACATGTGTTTCTCATCGAGTTTCCTTAAATCTAGTACTTCGAAATCAACATTCGCGATATCTTCGTAGAAACAGAAAAGATTTTCTAAGATTAAGATTAACAAATAAGGGAAACAGTCAAGTATTCTCCTGTTTCAATGTCTCTACATCTATCGCAATCTAGCGAATCTTTGAAATCTATTGATTTTAGGTGGTGATTCGATGAGCAGTTAGGCTTTTAATATTTTTCCTACTTAGAGAGAGAAGGCATTTGGAAAATTTCGGATTGGTGGCGATAAAAGAAATTGAATGTCTAGTTATACAAGTATCTCTCCGATTCTTCTTCGTTTTAAAAGAGTAGGCAGTTGAAAGCGAGTCTGGAATACCAGGTTCTGAACCACATAGCGGGATATCTGAAGGTTTTCTTGCAAGCTTGTCCGCTTCGCTACCTCTTCGATACTGCTGTGGCCACGAGCCCAAATTAGTGTGACCTAGCTTTTCTTATACTCAGTCTACTAATCTAGTGCATTCCAGCCTAAAAGCCAAAATGGACTTTCAATTTATTTGGTAGCAGCTTGGCTATCAACACGACAGAGTAATATACCTGCAAGAGCACTTATTTTGGCTAGGGACCTGAATTACGTAGTAGCCTTATCTTTTGCGGAGTGAAATTGTAAATATTTTGCCCTTCGGCTTAAGATCACAATTACCAACTCGTCAAAATAAACATTTCACTCTCCGAGCTGATGCATAATGTTAGTCTTACCACACAGAGCCATATAAAATCAATTTTGTCAGTGCTCATTTGACTTCATTTTCATACAGTGTCTCAGGCTTGATTTCTAATTACCAAAAAAGTACTCCGTGCGAGAGACAAAATTAGGTTTTTTTTCAATTTTTGCTTTGTTTACTTGACAGCTCACTCTCAATTCAATTCAATTTTGTATCTCATACGGAGTACGTTTTTGGTAAGTGTAAGTCAAGCCCTAGGTCCCATATTTGACATCCAAGAAGAAATTTAAGTTAATTATCTCCTATATCGCAAAGTTTTAGTAACAATGTCATGAGAATATTGGAGAATATTGTATTATCAACAAATTATTGAGTGAACATTGGAACTGACCCAAGTTCGTACATGGATGTACGGTTTTTCTACCTTTATCAAGGTGAAAACTTTAACAACTATCCGAATGAAAATTCTCTGGAAGTAAAAACGGTTATCTGTGTGTTGTCGACCTTTTTAAATTTTCACTCGTTTTCGAGGTGGCCTCTAACGGAAAAATATGAAACTTTTTGTTCAAAAGTGACCAAAGTGACAGTCAGAAATGTCAAATCGGCCACTCATTTCTGTCACATTTGACACATAATCTTCATTGACAGTGATATCCACATGTGCTCATACCGTTTACTGAAGAAGGGATAAACTGCTTGTAAGAGTAAGATACATCAGGATTTTGCCACTAGCTGCTGCTCAAAGACAAAAAGAAAATGAAACGATTAAGTGATGAGCGAGCCAAAATATTCTTCGAGAAATTAGCAAAATAGTAAGTTGACGAAGTTAGTATGTTGATTTGTATGTTGTAATTTGTGTACACTTTCAGCATAGGGACCAATGCGAAACAGTTGATAGATCGACCGGATGGTACATACTGTTTTCGGGAGAGCAACAACAAAGTGTATTATGCATCAGAAAAGATAATAAAATTGGCCGAAAATCTAACGCCCAAACAGTTGGTTTGCGTCGGTACGTGTATGGGCAAATTTTCCAAAACAGACAAATTCAAATTCAGCATAACAGCCCTAAACTACCTGGCACCGTACGCTCAATACAAAATTTGGGTAAAATCGTCCTGCGAACAACAGTTCCTCTATGGCAATCACATTCCGAAATCTGGATTGGGTCGAATCACCGAAAACACACCAAAGTACCAGGGAGTTGTGGTGTATTCCATGAACGATCTTCCGTTGGGATTCGGTGTAGCTGCACGGTCGACGGCTGACTGTAAAATGGCCGATCCACTGGCGACTGTATGCTTTCATCAGAGCGATATCGGGGAGTATATTAGAAGTGAAGATACGTTGTTTTCGACGATAATGTAATCGAATTTTACAATTATTTTGGAAATTAAAACGGAAACATTTTGAATAGGACTTGACGTTGATATTTTATTGCACCACACTGCGCAGCATAGCTGTATACCGAACATACTATCCCAATGTCAATCAGTCAGTCGTTCCAAATTAATTTATCAATTCTCTTAAAAAACTGTGAATGAATTTTTTGCCTACAATTTCAGCAAGTTTTCAGCCTGGAATTCCATTTTCGTGAGAACGTTTACAACCGAATTTTTGTTTTACAGACCCTTCCGACCCTAAGTAGAAGAAGGGACGAAAGAATGATTTATCGAGAGAAAAGCACACAGACTTTCTCGTTGTAAACAGCCCTACGAAAGTAATTCTTCCTCGCTAATACAAAACATTCGACTTCAATTGTTCAGAAAGCTCTCGTCGCCTATTTTTGTCATCGTTACTTTACGGTATCTGTTATTCGATTCCTGACGTCTTCTAAACCTTTTCAATTTTTCCAAACAAAATGCTCTTTTGTAAGTCAACGTTTTTGAAAACTTAAAGAAAATCACTTGTAGCCTCTTACCGCGCTTCCTTACGCACCTTGAAGTGCTATGAACTTTTAGTAAAATGATTGTACCAATAGACCACTTTATCCAATAATCATCAGGATAGCACCGTAAGAATGGACGTTTTTCTGTATCTCCAATAACCTCCAATAACAGGCACAAAATAGTACATTTTGTTACGAGTGGTGGAAAACTGAAATGAGACGAAACCACAACACCATTAATATAGAAATCACTCTGCACTGTAGAGTCTACAGCCATTTCAACAACAAAGGATGCACACTTGATCGCGGCCGGAAAAATATTTATGAATAGTTATTTGTGTACCTGTTTTGGACGATTGATTTTAGGCAATTTCGCGGATTGTAGGCCGAACGAAGTGAGGCTTACAAGCGAAAGTGCCTTAAATCAACCGTCCCAAACAGGTGCACATGTGAGTTTTCATGCAGAGGGCCGGAAACCCGAGAAAATTCGAAAAATTGCCCTCATTTTCGGCCCCGAAGCATGAAATAGTACATTGAATGACAAGGGGCGAAAGTAAAAAAATTCAACCGTGTGCGAGAGTTGATGCCCGCGCCGAAGGCAAGGGCCTCAATCGCACAGGTTGAATTTTTTTATTTTTGCCCCGAGTCGTTCATACTATTTTTTTTTATACCAACATCGAAAGTTGATACGTATCGCAAACATCAGAACAAATTGTTGAAATATGAAGGCATTTAGCCAGAAAATGCGGGGGTCCAGGGGGCGGCAGCCCCCTGGTATATCAAAAATTTAATTATTTAGCCATCACAACAACAACACACACAAAAATTAACAAATAACTAACAAATCATTCAGCAACAAAAAGTATCAACTTCGTATGTTAATTTCAATAAGAGCACTGGCGCACGCTTTATTTCAATTTTGATCGCAGTACACTTATTGACAAGAGTCGACTATTACATTATGTAGTCGACTTTCGCATTATGTATATTGACTTTCGCTTTATGTATTCTTTCTTTCTCCCCGCTCAAACACATAACTTGCATTTTTTTACTTTCGCCCCGGATTTCGAGGGCGAAAGTATCAACTTTCGATGTTGGTATCAAAAAAAATCCATTTTCGGCCGGAGAGAGCGTCCGAGAAAGTACTTTTCATGCTTCGGGGCCGAAAATGAGGGCAATTTTTCGAATTTTCTCGGGTTTCTGGCCCTCTGCATGAAAACTTACATGTGCACCTGTTTTGGACGGTTGATTTAAGGCACTTTCGCTTGTAAGCCTCACTTCGTTCGGCCTACAATCCGCGAAATCGCCTAAAATCAATCGTCCAAAACAGGTACACAAATAACCATTCTTGGCCGCAAATACCTCTCTCTGAGAAGTACTGAAAAATTGAACTTTTCGATCTTAGAATGCGTGTCGAAATCCGTCGAATTTCAGTCTTCAAGCACAAAAAAAGATTTTTTAACGGTAATTCGGCCTCTTATTTTGTATGGAGCAGTGGCCTGTGCCAACATTAAAAAAGTGAAAATTCGGTGAGAATTTTGGACTACTGCGTCGTGTAGGCCCTGTAGGCCTCTTAAGTGTCCACTCCACTCAACAAAAAGTACTCCGTGAGAGAGCGAGCAGTCAAATAAACAAAGGAAAAATTGAAAATATTCAATTTTGTCTCTCACACGGAGTATACTTTTTTGGTAAGAGGAAACTAAGCATTATTTATTTCTGTTCTCGTGCCTGTTCTTGGAGTGCGTTGCTCCAACATTCAGCAGATTAATGAGCATTCTCCTTCTTGAAATGAAAACCATTTTCCCGCTTCTTTTTCAGTTTAAATATAAAAGTCAAGAATGTGAGTTCATATGGTGTACGTGCTTCGGTGATTGAATCGATTGAAATCATGTGTTTCATAATGTTTTGATGTCACTGAGAGGTAAACGCAAATAATTATAAACAGAAATAGTTTGTCATCGATTTACTATAAATTTGGCACTGCGAACGACAGAAAATTAGACGATTATTTCGATTGATAACCTCGAAGCAAGGGCACCAGTTTCTTTAATATACATTGTATATTGCGTCATCCTAAATTTCGAACATGAACCGTTTAATCAGTTCGGCTTTATTGCCTTCTGTGGCAAACATCTTTTCGCGAAACGTGTCCAGTAAAAGTCCAGTAGCTATGAAAAAAGTCTCGCATGTGATTTTCGATATGGACGGTCTCCTACTTGACACGGAGCACATTTACGAAGCCGCGGTGCGCGACATCGCCAAATCATACAACAAAGACTATCCGCATGATGTGCGAATGAAGGTGATGGGAACTACCGAACAAATGACCATAAAAATTGTCGTTAAGGAGCTCGCACTCCCAATTTCGGAAGCTGAATTTCAAGACAAATTTACGGAATTGTGTCGAAAGCGCTTCGGCAAATTAGATCTACTGAAAGGCGCTGATCGTTTGATTTTTCATTTGCATCAATCCAAGGTTCCGTTCTGCTTAGCGACAAGTTCCAGCCAAGAAATGGGTGAACTCAAAATGAGCAGCCACCAAAGCTTGTTCGATCTATTCAATCACAAAGTTTATGGTTCAACGGATCCTGAAGTGAAACATGGCAAACCGGCACCGGATATATTCTTGGTGGCAGCAGGACGCTTCCAGGCGAAACCCAGTCCCAGTGAATGTTTAGTATTTGAAGATGCACCGAACGGTGTCAGAGCGGCCGTATCTGCTGGAATGCAATCTGTCATGGTTCCA
This sequence comes from Bradysia coprophila, assembly GCF_014529535.1. Taxonomy (NCBI): domain Eukaryota; kingdom Metazoa; phylum Arthropoda; class Insecta; order Diptera; family Sciaridae; genus Bradysia; species Bradysia coprophila. The sequence continues at coordinate 64,352 of NW_023503296.1, read as the reverse complement.
GATAAAATAGTGGCGCCCGAGCAGCGGAAGGAGGCGACATTAGTTCTAGAGTCATTGCTTGATTTCAAACCAGAAATGTTTGGCCTGCCACCATTCAAGTGAAGATCTAAGATGATGTTGTTGTTGTTGATGTTAACTCATTCGTAAGTTAAATTTATAAAATTGTTGAATTCAAATGCCGCGTTTGAATTAGCGTCTTGAACAAAATACCACCGCCCATTTTTCGTGTAGCAGATTTATTTCTCATATAAGTATATAAAACAAAAACTTCCATAGCATCCGAAAGTGGGACTGTGTCCATTATATAGTTAAAACGGCTAGATACTTAAATAAATACTTCCAAGTAGTTGGAGCAGATTATCTTTGCTTTAAAAATTAAATCACATTTTCGAGCTGACAGCTCTACCTATCATATCTTGCACCTCCACCAATGTTTCATCAAAAGTTCTAGCGAACTTGTGAGCGCTTGTCTTCGTACTGTCTCTCTTGGCTGTAACATGAAGCCAAACGCTACAAACAGAGAACATTAATCATACTTTTAGATTGCAACACCACTTGATACGTAATCGGAATTCTTACGTTTCGCTGGTCATGCTATAAAACAGTCCGTATCCATCTTTTACCATCGGCGCAACGAATCCATTATTTATAGAATATCCCAATGTACTGGTTGATAAAACGAAATTACCACCGCCACCGCTGTAAAATTCATTTGTGTCAGGTGCACATTTATACTTTGTATACCAAAAGACTACCAACCTCTTTTTGTACAGGGGATCATCGTACAGCTCCGGAATGTCAATATCCTCCTCATACGCCGCACACCAGAGACCGAATAAATGCCTATCGATGCCATTCCCGTCACGGGCATTTGCCATTAACTTATTGTGCGCATCGACTGCTTGTCTCAATTTTCTCAATTTAGTGCCGTCCTAATATGGTTCAGATCATTCAGATCAAAATTTCAGAGTTTTCTCTCTTCCTATTTCTTACATTCTCCGATGCGTTCAGGAACGTTCGAACCCAATCCACTGTTGCACATTGTACGGATCGTAATGTTTCCGTGCGACCGTTATAGTAGCTTCGCATCAGGGCTGTTTCATATGTGGCAACGATTCTGAAAATATGAATTGAGCTATGATGAGATAGAGGTCATTAACACTCCACGAAAGCATTGTGGTAATAGAATCTAATATCTAAGGAGAAGAGATTCAATGCGTTGGAGTTCTTAGTTTTCATTGAACACTACACATAAAACGTAGTTGATGGTGTGCTGTGCAGTTCAGACTTTGTTGTGTGTGTGTGTGTGTAAAGTAAGAAGAAAGACAGATTGAATACTCCGTGGTCAAATTTCAATTTTGGAAAAATAAATTGCTCGCAACGAAATCGATCAATGGTAGTATGATGAATGACTAAACAAGACAAATTGACTCGGCAACTAGAAGCGCACCCTAACCGATAAAGACAAACAAAATTCCTTTAGAAAAACTGAAAACTGACACACCAATGAAAATAATAAGAAGAGAGTGAGAGGCGAAACATTCACTTAGCTCAGTCGTTTTACTTACTCAGAATGCATTTTGTAGTAGACAGCTTGGATAATCATTTGAATGTATGCGTCAGGGTGCAACTTAACACTTTTCATAAAATTTTTCCCATATCCACTGAAGCACGTTGTCGATACAATTACACTGGTACCCTGCAACGAAATATGAGTGATGCCTCTTCAACTGATACATCAAAAACTTGATGAATCTCACAGTTTGCTCGACGAAAGAAGTAGCGCGTTCCACTTCGCTTTTGATGTGCTCATCAACGTCGAAACAGAGTTCGGTTACACAATTTCCCACATTCAGCGAGCCACCATTCCAATCTGGTTCCGGATATTCCGAAAAGGTCAAAATATGAAACATCATCGAGGCAACAGACACCGTGCCATCATAGCAGCTATGCTACAATCGGAAGAGAAAATTTAAAAGTGCTATGCCAGTGATGGCCAGTGAATTCAATTATTTTTACATCTCCAATGGACCCAAATCGGCCACTCCGAAACGCTACTATGGAACAGCTTTTATCGGCCCATTTTGAGTGCAGATCTCCGCTGATTGTGTGCAGTGCAATGTCATTCCAATTTTCCGGACTGTGTTCATCCAAGGTCAGTACAGTGATTGACTCCTCAATCATTTTCATAAGCTTTGCATTGTTCGGCGACAGTTCCATTAGATATTTACGATTCTAGAAGACAGACGTGAAAAATGAAATAATGAGCACGAATCGATAGGTTCTTTCTGGCTTACACTAGCCCAGGAACTACGATCATCACAAGTCAAAACTGGAATGGGTACGTCAACATCGGATAGATCAATGATATTAGCTATTTCCGTCAGGATCGCTAAGATTTGGCTATGACTCATGATAGAGCCATCATTGCAATAGAAATTAACCGAAAATATTCGTCCCTTCCCGATGACGATAATGTTTTTCGGAGCATCTCCTTCGCTTGCCGTTTTAAAATGACATTGGATCGAATCCATTTGGTCGCCCGGCATCCGGAAGCTATTGTATAGTCGCCGGTAAAGGGCCATTGAAAATGTTATGGAACCATCTGGTGTTGATGTGGGCTTCATACGTTCGGTACGGATGAGTTCGAAATGTTCCAAACAACTGTATACTAGTCGTGCAGCTCCCTACAAAGAACATTTTGAGTGTGAGAGAGACACAAGAGTGTAGGCAATTTAGCTGTACCTTCAAACGATATTGAGGCGATATTTCAATGCCTGTTGCTTCAATTAAAAAAACGGCTGCCATTGCTGATAGGGGTAAAATTGGAGTACGATCTGTACAGTATGCATAATCTTCCCACCATTTTTCGACCTAAATTTTATCACTTAATTTGAAATTAAATTTGTCGCAAGAAACAACACTACACGTACCCAGTTCCGATGATTTTTCGTTCGTTCCAGCAAAACTGAATGCAATTTCTGTCCAATTCCATTTTTGAACTTTTCTATGATGCTCTGGGAATTGGCCAATTCCTCGGCATTACCGAATGGTTTCAACGATTCATAATATCGCTCTAGTGTTTCGCTCAGTCCAGGCAATGGCAGGTTTGGCAATAAATCGTCTTTCGCGAAAGTGTTCGGCTCGTTTGCTGGTTGTAAAAATAACAGGTCCCGGGTTGTCATTCTAACCGTTGAATTAACGATACGATGATGTTGCGCTCCCTGAAAACTGAACACGAATGGTATTGAGCGAGAAGTCAAGGATAGGGAGATATAGAAAACATATTGTCGCTGCTATCGTTTCGCTTACGGTAACACTTAAATGTCTGTTGCAATGTAAGAGAGTTATTGAATGAAATTCACATACCTCCTCTTTTACAAAACACTTGTGTTAATCGCTCAGACCGGTTTTAACGATTTGCAATTGACAAAGCTTGTTAATACCGGATTAAAGTCCAAGTCCAAAGAGTTACACTTATCGTCGTTATCGTATACTCGCTCGGTGTGCATAATGAAAGCATTTATGTGTAATCCGAAACGTTTCAATTCTTATCATGTAATGCAGAAACAATGTTTTTCCGCGAAAGAAAAGCATTTCTAAGGGGAAATTCATAAATGTCATCACTACTACAGAGGAGCTTAGCGAAACACTTCCAGGAAAAATATCGAAAAAGAACGAAAGGGTCATTTATAGCTTCGACAAAAAAGAGCATGACGGGGATGTATATGTAATGCCTTCGTTCATAAGGATACATTCCTCAGTCAACAAACAAAATGATAACATGTGAACTTAAGATATCGACTATCGAGTTCAACAGTGCTTAAACGGCGTACAAATCAAAAGACTAGTTGTGATTACAAAGTAGTTTATCAACTCTGTGAATTTCAAGGATTAGATCGTCCTCGATATCAGGTGACTCCTGAATTCTTCAATTCAACAACAGCTATTTCATTGGCAAATTCACATCAATAAAAAAAAAATCGAAAATTAGACACTGTCATTCCTGCTTGTACTTACAAGCACTTACTTGAGTTAATTGTAAACTATGTCTGTATACAAAATCAATACAATTTGTTTACTGAAAGAACAGGAAACAAATAAATGAAGGTACTGTCCGTTCATTTCTGTTTACCGAATTTTCGACACATTTTAATGAGCTAATGAGCATTACTATACCTCAAACATAATTAACTTACACTCGTAATTTAATCAATTAATTTCATTGCACCCAAGCAAACACTAATTTGAATTACCGCAATCGGAGAATTTTAAGTATTTCTTTCCTTCACCAAGTCGATATCGTATTTTATGGTAATTTGTATGTCCTAACATAAATTCTGAGTGTGTACCGTACCTACAGTTCAATTAATATGAATTGGATATAAATTCCAGAATGTCAATCACTCATACATTCATGTATCCATGTATCGCTAAATGTAAAAATTTTTCGATTCAACAAATGAATTCATTGAAAAAGTAATTATTCAGTCATTAACACGAAACAGTCACCGTATAAACTACATCAAGGTTTTTGATACTATTATTTAACAAAACAAACCTGCTAAATTGTTAAAACACCAATACAACAGCTTTTCCGGTGTTCAGTGGTCTCGTCCACAACAACGATGGACAGTTAGGATATCATCGTGACATTACAAATATTTATTTTCATTACCGCCTCCACAACCTTTGGTTTGTTGATGCTTTAGGTTTAGGTTTAAATTCATGGTTATTTTTCAGATGGCGCTTTTACGTGTTTTGTTGCTGTATGTTGATTTGAAAATCAAATATAAAATTGTTTATGCAACTCAGCATCATAATGTCGGTGCAAAGTACTTTAGGCTCACGATATGACACAGAGGGATTCTTTTGAATTTCGACTGACCGAAATCGGCGCTATTTTTTCCGGGACTTTTTTATATATGCCTAGTTAGGCCTTGGTGCCTAGGCCTTAAAACCAGTCTCAGATATTTTTGATCTTCCATACTTGGCTGGTGGTAAGCGGCCAAAAGTCGAAAAATGGGGTTTCGTAGTCCGGATTTCATTTCCGTTACGCAAGGTGAGGTCAAGTACTGCCGCGGCAAATATTACTTTCAAAAAATTTGATGATAAACGGCCAAAAATATGAACTCCGGAAAATTTCTCAGAATCGATGGAACCTCGGTGATCTTTGACGAGTGCTGTGACCTCACTAATGCCATTATATGATCAAATTATTATTTATTAAAAATGTGGAGAGCCTCAGCTTTACAGCGATACACATATTTAGTAGTTTACCTCCATACGATTCTTGTTACATAAATAACTATTGTAGCTCCGCTCCTACGGGCCTAAAAGTAATCATTTGGAAGGGAGGTTTTCGCATTTCTAAATTTCGCAAATTGAGCCAAAGGTCTCATATGGAAAATGTCATATAGCCGCAACGAAAGGCAGATGTGTCATAATAGAATCATTGATGGTGGTGTCGTATATTTCCGACTTTCTCGATTGATAACACTTTCTTCCGAGTCACTACGTCAGAGCGGCGGATTAAGACTCCGGGCGCCACTGGGCTATTAGTTTTTCAGCACTAAGCAAAGACATATCGTTGAAATTTCCAATGACTTATTACAAGGAGAGCGTTTTACAATGTACGACACTTTTATTTATGCTGCGCAAAGAGTATAGCACCGAATCGCTTGTTGGCAACATCGTTGGAATTGTTGGAGTGAAATAATCGACAAATAAACGATTTATTTGTGGAAAGTAACATTTTTCACTAATTAGCTTGTTTTAGATAGAGGAGAAATTATACTCTGAAAGTATCCTTGAACTTGACCAAGATCGACTCATAGCTTATTTTTGTGAAATGTAAGTGTGTTAGATAAGACGTAAAACAACCACACACATCTCTCACAGATCTACAATCAAATCGTTTTTATTCTTCTTCACAAAGCACTAGCTACCAAGAAATGGTGAAATTAAATGTAATTTTGCTCCGTAGCGTTGTCCTAGCACATCAATTTCATATTGTCCATTACTTAAATATTCATTATCGATCCAATTTCCCTTCGCACACGAAATGTACGACTTTCCAATTGATTTATTTATAGAATATCCGAATTCACCTAGTCGTAAATGTCCAACGCATTTGCCATTCCGAAACACCCCTTCCAGGCCCCACAGTGGTATCTTCTCGTCAATGGTTAAATAAACTAATCGTTTGAAAACACCTTCAGCACGCTGCTTATCAACAATATTGCTGCCTTTGTATGGTCCATTTTGTCGGCAGATTGCTTCCAAATTCGATTCGATTGGAGTGTCGTCTGACCGTAAGTCGTAGCCCCAGGCGTGATAACCTTAAAGCGATAATTCGGTAATGTTTCTGGTAGAAACGTTGGTTATGTGACATCTAATACCCCTTTCGCAGCTAAGAGAACGCAATGCACGGAAGCCTGCATTTTTCAATCCATACTGAGAACCGATGGTCATAATGTCGTTATAGAGTGAAACGCAATTCTTTCGTTCCACATGGAACTCGTAACCATGTTCCCCTACAAATCCAATACTGGATAGTCTAGTTGAAAAATTTTCTGAAAAAAAAGGAAACCGTTGTGAATTGAGAGACACAATTTTATCGATTCAACGATGTTTAAACTAAAGATCCATCATACCTTGGAACTCTGGAACTTTAACAGCAAGCTCTTTGCTTGTATACGGTGGTAAATTTCCATCACCTAAATCAAGTCCTGAGAATATTTCTACAATTTTGCGGCTGTAGAATCATGCACGAAATAAAAAAAAATTGAAAAAAAAATGCGAACAGCTAATGCAATTGAGGTGTAACAACCTATTCGGTCCTTGAATAGAAATGATACCAATCTCATCGGTTGCATCGTGGACGTCAACATTAAACTTTGAAATATCGTTTTTGATGTGCGACAGATACGTGCCAGATGAACCTCCCGCAACTACGTAATAAGCTTTTCCCTGGGGAATAAAATTTAGTAAGATTTCGTGATGTATAAGATCATGAGAGCATAGGAAAACCGCAGCGATCAGAATTGGTAGCTCACTGTAAAGGATCATTCGTAAATTATGTGAAGCTTTTTCAGTGCTGTCATCAAAATTAAATCCTAAATTAATGTGATAACAGCACTGAAAGAGCTTTACGTAATTTACGAATAATCCCTAACGAATGCTAAGACATTGAGGTATTTGTTTTAAGAAAAAATCTAAATTTACTTCATAGCTTGGATGGATTACACTTCCATTTCCAACATCTAAAATGGTCACGGTAAAATCGCTTTCTACTCCGCCTCGCTCATTCAATGCGCACGAATAAACGACTCTGTAAAATTAAAACTGTTATTTAAAAGCTCCATTTCGGAATGACTTTATCAAAAACAAACGAGTTAATTGGTTTATCAACATCTGCAGTACAGATCCATTGAAGAGCCTCTCTTGCTTCGGGTCCGTAGATGAAAAATTTAGCAAACGAGCTCAGATTAAATACGGCGGCAGTTTCACGACAACTCAACGCCTCTCTTCTAATCTGCATAGAAATAAATTACGGTTTATGTGTGTGGAATCTAAATTAACACAACGAAACTGTGTACCAAGTCGTAGTGATCCGAGAATTCATACTTTTCATCTCCCTTCAAAATTTGCTTGTACTTATGGTCAACATTCAATTCATTTCCATAAAATCCATACCAATCGTATGGCTGTACCGGTACTTGGTCTTCGATGAAAAACGCCGGTCGTTCATAGCCGTGGCACTCTTCCATTACAGCTCCATTCGTCGTCAGTGTCTCTTGCAATGCATCTGTTTTGAAATTTCTCCCGGCCAGACATTGAGCGTTTCGAAAAACCATGGCATAATTTTCGGCATAGCTTTCGTGGCTACGTTCGATAGCCCATTTCTTATTGGACAATTGATTTGCCGTGTAGCGCCTAACATCGAAATTGAACATGTGAAACTCTGGGCGACCACTCACAATCCATTTAGCTAATTGTTCGCCGCAACCTCCTCCGAACATCATTCCAGCTGAATTGTAGCCACAATTATGAAATAAGCCAATTAATCTCGGGTCGGGTCCTAATAATGGCTTATGGTCTGTAAATGATGTCACAAAGTTATAAATGGTAAATCGATAGTCCCGAATGATGATCTTTACCAGGAGTAAAAGACTCCGGACCACAAACAGTACATTTTATTCCAACTGAACCGAATGCAGGCAACAATTCAATCGCTCCGTCGACATGCGAATCGAATGTTTCCCAGTCCAAATCGTACAGCGAGAAACTCGAATCATTTTCGACGTGATCCAAAATAATCGGATTTTTTTCGTAGCCACCTAAACAGACAGTTTCGCCTTGAATGCGAAGAGCTATAGACGCATCATGATCCCGTATATTCGGTAGCCCACGAATTCCTTTAATTGACTCAGTAACAATATACGAATGTTTCATAGGAACTAACGGTAGTGTGATTCCATGTGGTTCGATTAGGTCGCGTCCCCAAACTCCTGTTGCATTTACCACCGCAGTTGTATTTATTACTCCGAGGTCAGTTTCCACGCCAATAATGCGTTTCACGCCTCGATCGTTTTGATCGACTTTGATACCTTTTACCGCACAATTTTCAATTACCTGAGCCTTTCCGCTTTGTATCGCTAGTTTGGTTAAAGCATTACACAGCATAGTTGGATCAATAATTCCATCTCCTGGTGAATGTAGAGAGCCGACAAACGTGTTAGGATTTAGCAATGGAAATATTTTCAATGTTTCCTCTGTCGATAACATTGAATGTTCAATATTGAAAACCTTGGCAATGGTCGAGAGACGAATATATTCATCCATTCGTTTCTTAAGGAAAAAGTTATATTGATACAAGGTATATGCAGCCTCTACAGGGAGAAAAATCTCTTCAGGTGATCAACGATTTTGTAAAAGCTATCTGACTTCAGTTGGAATATCAAACTTGACTCGACTTTTTCCCGTAGAGTGTGGACCGTTTATTATGTACAATTTCTTACCTTTGTACGGGCAATAAATATGCCTCCATTCTGAATCCATCCGGGATCATATTCAGTGTTTTCCTGAATATCTAAGATTGTGTCTCGAGACCGATTTAACAATCTATTCGAAATGGCTTAGTTTTAGAACAATTTAATGTCATTGGGGTCTATTTGGTCTTACTGAATATCAACATCATTCGGTCGAATCCTCCACATCAGGCCATTCGTATGCCATGTTGTTCCACATGTTAATTTAAATCGTTCCAACAAAATACAATTCACTCCTTGCTTGGCTAAATGATACAGTGTATAACAACCAGCACTTCCACCACCTACAGTAAATTTTGATTTTTAAATTAGCGACTTTTTGTGCGAAAATGCAATTCACTTGCCGATAATAACGACATCAGCACTTTTTGGAATATTGTTTTGGTTGCTGATCGATCGATATAAACTTCTGTACTTGGTGTAAGTTTGATACTCTTTCAGGCACTTGAACATTTTCCGACACCGAAACAATCGTAATTCTAGGTGTACAATGTTCACTCAACGGAGAATAATGGATCAAAAAAATCTATTTTTAAATCGAACTACAAAAAACAAAATTGAAGAAAGAAAACGTGCGTGGATGAATTTACGACGGGCATATGTGATAAGCAATAAACATTCTTGAAATGTTAAACAAGACCTTTTCATTTACTTTAACAGTTAAAATGATCTCAGCACAAAACCAAAATATGTTACAAGAAAATAGCATTAAATCGTCGCAACAACGACTGTTATAAGCTAGTAAAATAACATTTTGGTGGAACCTGATTGAGACAGTGATCATCATAAGAACGGTATCTCGGGGAGTAAGTTTCGGGTTACTCTCAAAGGAAATTCAGGAGAAACTAAAAGAATGGAGATTCGCGCATGATGCAACGTTATCAAAGTTAAAGTCAAAGCATCCACCAGCAAATTCAAAAACGAAAATAGAAGTCGAAACGCCATTGAATTCATGCTCATTCATTGTTAACGAGCAGCAAGTCAAAAAGAAAATCAATTCCTTTAAACATGGATCAGGTCCAGGCATTGATGGTGTTAGACCTCAATTTTTTAAGGATATGATTTCAAAAACCGCTGGAGAAGCAGGTGAACGAGCATTGAAGGCAATAACAAGATTCGTCAATTTTGTATCAGGTGGTGAGGTTCCGCTTGACATTAGACCCATCTTCTTTGGCGCTTCACTCTGCGCGTTATGGAAAAAAGATAATGGTATTCGGCCAATAGCTGTGGGAAATGCAATGAGAAGGCTATGTGGAAAACTCGCTTGTTCACACGTCCAAGAAGATGCTCATAATCGTCTGAATCCAAATCAAGTTGGAGTTGCAACGCCACTGGGTGGTGAAAGCGTAATTCACGCCGTCCGAAATTACGTTCACAATCCATTAAACGCTGGTAAAGTTATTTTAAAAATTGATTTCAAAAATGCGTTCAACTCGATCGATAGGAGCACAATGTTGTCAAGAATGGCCAAAGAATTCCCGTCAATTTATCACTTGTTATCATCGAGCTATTCCGCTCCATCGTTGCTTTTCTTTGGGACGGACGTGATCTCATCGGAAACAGGTTGTCAACAAGGTGACCCCTGTGGACCGTTGTCTTTCAGCATAACAATACAACCGGTGATACAAGACATTAAATCAGAATTAAATTCTTGGTACCTTGATGATGGTTCAATTGGAGACAACTACCAAGTCGTTCTCGACGATTTTAAATTGATTATTGAAGAAGCTGGGAAGTTGGGATTGACAATTAACTCGGATAAGTGCGAGCTTTTCTTTGTATCTGGTTTCAAGGACCCAAAAATTGTTGATGCATTCGAACAAGTTGCTCCTCGTATTCGGATAACCGAAAAACATGAATTCGAAATATTAGGCGCACCTATCTTTGAGGAAGGCTATCCGATTGCTTTTGGAAAAAAATTCGAAACTCTGAAACTTTTGGCATCAAGACTTGAAGGAGTGAATGCACAAACCGCTTACTGTCTACTAAAGAACTGTTTGTTTATCCCGAAATTGACCTACATGTTGAGAACGTGTGCATTTTGGAAGTACAAGAGCCTAACATTGGACATGGATAATTTCTTAAAAGTATGTTTGGAATCAATTATCAACATCACAATTGACGAAATCCAATGGGCCCAGGCGGGGTTACCCATTTCAAAAGGTGGCTTAGGAATCAGGAAAATATCCGATGTCTGCCTTCCAGCTTTTCTTAGTTCGTTGCATGGAGTGCGTAGTTTGGTGTCTCGCATATTACACAGCATGGACAACCAAATTACATTACATCATTATAACGAATCTTTGGACTACTGGAATACAGTTAACCACGGCGAAGTTCCGGAAAACAAGTCAATACAAAAACAGTGGGATTTAATCAATGTAGAAAGAATCATTGCGGAAGAAATTAACTACGAAAACGTCAAGGATATCGCCCGTTTTAAAGCTGTACAAGCACCAGAGTCAGGTGGCTGGTTACGCGTTATTACGTCTAGCAACATTGGTACGGCGATGAACGATCAAGATTTTCAAGTTTGTGTTGCTCTCCGTCTCGGTGTCAACTGTTACTCCGCACACAAATGCATATGCAATTCGTTAGTAGACGAATCTGGTACACATGGCCTTAGCTGCCCGAACGCTAAGGGAACATATCCAAGACACGTTATCCTCAATCAGATCTTCAATAGGTCTTTGACATCTGCACGTCGTGGCAATACATTGGAACCGATAGGCCTTTCACGTGATGATGGTAAACGCCCAGATGGCGTCACACTCGCACCATGGTCCAAAGGGAAACGATTGATTTGGGACGTTACCTGTGTCGACACTATGGCAGCATCATATCTTCACCTTACAAGCAAGGTAACAGGTTCAGCGGCTGAACGAGCATGCCAACAGAAGCACAGTCATTATACGAAACGTACGAAACTCAAAGCGTCAGGTTTTCTGTTGGCTGGTTTAGCATTCGAAACATTAGGCCCGTGGTGCAAGGAAACAAAATTATTCGTAGATTCAATTGGCAAAATGTTAATTGAAGAAACTGGTGACATTCGAGCGAAACAATTCTTATACAACCGTTTATCTTTGGCTATTCAACAAGGCAACGCAGCCAGCATTCTAGGTACCCACCCAACAAGCAATAAGTTTGACGAAATTTTCAAGTTATAAATATTTAAAAAACAAACCCATGTAAAATGATCACAATCTACTTTGACAAAATAAAAGAAAAATTTCTATTTCTAACTGTTAACGACCTCTCTCGCACATGAGCAGAGTATCACCAGATTGGACATTTCATGCTAATTTTATGGGAACAATTCAATTTCATCGACCCACACCAAAAGGAAGAGTTATTATCCGTTCAAGCCTCACAGATATTGCAGGAAAAAGTTGACGAAAAAAAATGAACATTTTCCTGCTGTAAAATGGAACTGTTAACGGCCTGTTAACGAACTGTCGCACATGAGAAGAGTATCACCAGATCGGGCATTTAATGCTGATTGTAATGGAACAATTTCATTTCACCGACCCATACCAAACGGAAGAGTTATTATCCGTTCAAGTCTCATAGATATTGTAGGAATAAGTTGAAGAAAAAAATATTTTTCAACATTTTCCTACTCTAAAATGGAACTGTTAACGACCTCTGTTGCACATGAGCAGAGTATCGCCAGATCGGGCATTTCATGCTAATTTTAATGGAACATTTCAATTTCACCGACCAATACCAAACGGAAGAGTTATTATCCGTTGAAGTCTCACAGTTATTGCAGGAAAAGGTTGAAGAAAAAAAAGTCAACATTTTCCTGCGTCAAAAAGGAACTGTTAACGACCTCTGTCGCACATGAGCAGAGTATCAACAGATCGGGCATTTCATGCTGATTTTAATGGAGCAATTCAATTTCACCGACCCATACCAAACGGAAGAGTTTTTATCCGTTCAAGTCTCACAGATATTGTAGGAAAAAGTTGAAAAGAAAATATTTTTCAACATTTTCCTGCTGCAAAATGGAACTGTTAACGACCTCTCTCGCACATGAGCAGAGTATCACCAGATCGGGCATTTCGTGCTGATTTTAATTCGCGCATTTTTTTGGAACCTTCAAAGTTATTGACAACGGCGGAAACACTACAAATGTCGTTGCGTTGCAGAATAATTTCTGTGATTCACCTGAATGTGTCTTGTATGGTTTGACATTCAGATTTCAGTGTTTATTTACATTTTATTCCAAACAAACAGCTAGAAAATTATCTTCCATCAAGATCTAATACGTAAATAAAGTGTTACTTAAAGTAATGGACGAATAAGGTCCATTATCAATGGTATCTAAAGTGTGTGTTTATAAACATAGAAATAGGGACATATCCAGCTGTGGGTGGAATCAATAAAGCAAGTGAACATCGATAAAATAAATTAAATTCTTGGTGAACCAATCGGCGAGCGATCCGAGCAATGAATCTCAACCAACAAAATAGACCTTTCATCAATCCTACAGCGCCACCACCGAGTCCACCACCACCATATGATCTTGTGAATGAAGAATTAAATCAGTCTGCCGAGCGACTAATTGAACGGCGTCTTCAACATCACATTAAACCTGAAAACGATGATGGTGTATCAGTCCCAAGTTCCAATGGAAATGGTTGTAAGTTCGAATGATGCCAGTTGTCAGCAGTGACAAGTAATAAATTTGAGCGGTGGATTTTTATGATTCTAGACTGCGGACTGAAGAGATTGGTGATTCTGACATTGGTTGTTATTATTGCAACGGTAAGTGGTCTGAATTGTGAGACAGAGACGTGATATACATATTTTGACTATTCTTAGGCTGCAGCAAGTGTAATATCGTTTTACATGACGGTAGCGTACGGACATCTGAAACAGTATGGAAAAAAGTGTTCACCTGCAGAGCCAATGTCATGCGGAACAACCGATCTGATTTGTCTGAATAGTGGAGTTTGTGGATGTAAAAGTTCGGATTACAAATGGGATCGCGACCAAGAGGTCTGTGTGGCTTTAGTAAATACCGATGCCGAGTGCCGAAAATGGGGATGGGATGGAACTTATGCGATACCATGTACAGCGAACGCCGTCTGTACCGATGACCACCACTGCAAGTGTTTACATTATTTTGTCGCTGTGGAACACGAATGTATTGCTACGTACGATGGGATTTGTAGTTCGTCAAAGGATTGCAATCAACAGGAATTTCTGTATTGTGGGAAAAGCGGTAAATGTGAATGTCGCCCGGGAACTGTGCGAAGCCAGAAAGGGAATGAGTTCGGTTGTTTTGTGAAAATTGGCGGTAAGTACTAACAACTTGTATGGATGTTTATACGAATGTTTGATGACTAATTAGACACTATCAAAACGAACAGAAACCTGCTCCGGCATCATGAAAAATCTGTGCGTAGACCCTCACTCCGAATGCTCCAAGGAAGAAATATGTCGCTGCAACAATGGATATATTCCGAGCAATGAAAACACTAGATGTGGCAAGCCAGCTAATGGAACATGTTTTGCTGATGGTGATTGCGCTGACACCTTATCGTGTCAGAAAACTGTGCTTACCGATCAAGCCGGCCTTTGTTTATGTCGTAATACCGAAATTTTCGACGACACAGACGATAAATGCAGAATTATGGCTGGAAAACAATGTGATGTGGCGGACCAAAAGCAATGCGTTGAGAATGCACTTTGCAAGCGTTCAACTTGCACGTGTAACCGGGGCTATGGATTGGACGAAGCGAGTGGATTGTGTCTCGGTACTCACGGAACAGTTTGCGAATCAAATGCGGAATGTTTGGGCTCACATTACTTCCAATGTAGTGATGGCATTTGTGGCTGCGATAAGAATCATACGCAGTACAGCGAGGCAACGGGAAGCTGCTTCGGTAATGTGACTGATACTGTGTGTTTCAATGATTTTAATTGCGACCAGCAACGAATGTATTGTGAACCGATTGGGAAGCGATGCACATGCTCGGCGGGATTTAAGGAGGACAACCGACTTTGTTACGGTGAACATGGAACCGGATGTGCTGTAACTGGTGATTGCTTTGCTCAGGAGATGTTGACTTGTTTAGAAGGTCATTGCGGTTGTAATGCTGCGTTCGAAGAATGGGATGACAGTGAGTGTAAACTGCAGTTCAATCAGCGCTGTGAGGTGCCAGGAAATAGGATCAATATGAAATGTGTTGGAAATTTAACATGTTTGAATGATCAAACACACGTCAATGATGTGTTTAAGATTTGCGGATGTGAAAGCAAATACATAGTCTCCAAAGACAAGCGATCCTGTATTAACATCGCAGATTCTGTTCACAGTAGTGTAGCAGCAATCTTACTTATGACTTTCATTGCTAAGTATCTGTGATAAATTTTCAGTTTGAATCTCTCAAACGGGCGTTAGAAGGATTATCTGTTCGCTATTTGCGACATTGACAACATTTAAATTCAAATTCGCTTTGTGTAGAAATATAAGCCGTTTTTCTGTTACAAAACTGGTCTCTTCGCATTTGTAAAAACTAAAATTTCCTTCGTGGTTGTAGAAACATGGAAAATTTCGTGCGGCCCATTGTGTCCAGAACAAATTGATAATCAAAATCCAATGTTTGGTTACTGCTTGGTATTTTGACGAAAAGGTTTTGAAGCCCTTGTCAGCCTTCTGAAGTAGTAGAATAAAATTCTACGGATAATTTTACCCTCTTCATCAACGCTTCCCATTAGTCAAAATAATAAAAAGGGCGAAACAAGGACGTAATCTACCAATATAAGTCAACCACCAAAATACTCGGATTGAGAATGTACGCGGACCATATTCTTTTTGGAACTACGTGACTCTTTGCACTTTCATTTTCATATCCATAATAACCACAATCAGTTTTCTAGCCTACTCACAATCCAAATGTTGTGGTCAACTTATAATGATTTTCGAGCAACGAGCGTCGGTAACGGTCTTTTCGGCAAGTGTAGAGTTTGTAAATGAGAACCGAAGGCGAGAAAAACAGTCACCGAAGCAAGTTGCGCAAAACTTTCGAGTGAGTTTGTAGGTGTCATATAAGATTGTTTCCGAATTACCCGATGTATTCTGGCTTATTGCCTGCCCCATGCCACATGCGAAAGAAATTCACAAAGAAATTCACGTGAAATGAACCGAATAATATATTCTTTATGTAATGGATCATTTTCGCAGGGTGCTAGCTGCTATGTAATGATCAATTTTTCATTTTTTAAACAATATCTGCTCCATCTTGACTTACCAATGAGTCGACTTCCATCCGGATGACTAACGTTCAGTATTAGTAAAACTGGACCAAATTTAATTTCTATTTTTGAAATTATCAAATTGAAAAGATCGTTTTTTTTACTGGCTGTGCAATTTAAGCAGACTTTTTTTTGTTTATCTTAAAATAAAGAAAATTAAAAAAAAAAACGGAATTTCGAGGATTTTGACCTTCGATAACCAGTCATCGCGAATCGCAGAAGTATACGATGTCTATAGTCAGCTTTGACATCTTAGGACCGACATCTATATCGATATGGATCAGAAATCTAGCAGACTAGCAATGCTAGGAGAACATTTCGGATTTTGCAATTTTTAGGAGAACACTTTCAATATTTTTGTGGTTTTTTGATGTAACACAAAAATTGGGGACAAGTTTTATGCCATTTTGCAAGGGAGAACAGTAAATTTTATCGGAGAACACTTGCAAAGTTTCTTTGACTCTCCATTACACAGATCGATCGCGAAAAATACGTCCAGTTTCCGAAGATTGATTTCCAAAGAATCCCTCTTATTATTAAATGGGAAGAATTTGTCATAGTTCCTGAGGCAGATTCATGCATGACGGATGATTACAAATTTCAAATGGAACAACGAACTTTGAACAAAAACAAAATATGTTTGTGTCAAAATGTTTTATATTTGACCTTCATTTCTTGTTGCTACCATCAATTTTAACTACTTTAAAGTATAGTTTCCACTTAAAAGGAGTACTCCGTCTAGCCTCCGTTTACATGACAGTTGTAAAATAGAACAAAAGAACTGTCACGCAAACGGAGTGGAATGGTTATTTGTGTACCTGTTTTGGACGATTGATTTTAGGCAATTTCGCGGATTGTAGGCCGAACGAAGTGAGAGTGAAAGTAAAAAAATGCATCCCACGGGGAGAAAGTACTTAACGAAGAGCGAACGCAACTGAACGAACAGCGAAAGTGACTGACGTCACAGAAAATGAGAGAAATGAGTCGAGTTGTCAACAAAATCCGCTCATATTATGCAGAATACTTTGATCAAAATTGTAAAACACTGTGCGCCAGTGTTCTTATTGAAATTAGCATACAAAGTTGATACTTTTTGTTACTGAATGATTTGTTAGTTATATCTTAATTTTTGTGTGTGTTATTGTTGTGATGGCTAAATTATTAAATTTTTCATATACCAGGAGGCTGCCGCCCCCTGGACCCCCGCATTTTCAGGCTAAATGCCTTTTTATTTCAACATTTTGTTGCGATGTTTGCGATACGTATCAATTTTCAATGTTGGTATCAAAAAAAATAGTATGAACGACTCGGGGCAAAAGTAAAAAAATTCAACCTGTGCGCTTAGAGCCCTTGTCTTCGGCGCGGGCTCCAACTCTCGCACACGGTTGAATTTTTTTACTTTCGCCCCTTGTCATTCAATGTACTATTAATTATTACTCCGTTTGCGTGACAGTTCTTTTGTTCTATTTTACAACTGTCATGTAGACGGAGGCTAAACGGAGTGCTCTTTTTAAGTGGAAACTATACTTAACTCGAAGCGCAATTTTTGTAGTCTTTAAGAAAAGATTCAAACGAAATATTTTAATATTTGTAATCTTTCCGTAGATTGAACATTTAATCTGACTTTTTTCCCTTTGTGTCAGTATTGAGACAGGTACTATTTTCACATTAAATGTATTCTAATAGAGTATTATGATGAAAGAGAAAGCAATCTTTCGACGAGTACCACAAGGCAAGTTCTGGTCTTCGGTCCTCTCGCTCTCAACGTAACATGTTGAAAGATAAGCAAATACTTTGACAAGTACCCCAAGGCAAGTTATAATTAATTAGTCTTCGGTTTTTTCGCTCTGACCATAACTATCTATTACGACATCTTAGAACATTTCTATGCTTTTAGTGTCAGATTTAAGTTACAGCCCTTTATTATTACATCGCTTGAGCCTGTAACGAGGTGGGATTTTCGTAAAGTGAAATTTTCCAGTATTCACCCCGAGCAAACTTTTGAAAAAAGGCGCGCAATTGATGCCTCTCATAAACACTCTCACAGATGTCGCGCCGTTATTTGAAAATAATAAATAATTCGTCTATCGCTAACTTCACATTGCAATCTGAAAAGGTTTTTTTGGATATCTGTGCGACTTTGATTCACACAAAAGAACGCAGTACCTATTTCAGTGAAGAAAAAAAAGTCATTTCATTCGATTTGATAGCCATACTCTGATTTGTACGAACGTTCGGTCGTACGGAGTGAAAACAAATTGATTGAATTTGTAAACGAAGAATTGAGCAAAGTGCATAAAACATTTCAAAATGGTGAATTCGCGATAAGTTTTATGCAAATTGCAGCACGTGTTAGAAATCAATTTTCCTGCATAAAATAAGAAAATAATTACTATAAAAGCAGTGCTAAGAGTGTGCTAAAATGAACGCCGAAAAATTAAAGAAACTTCAGGAACAAGTTCGAATTGGTGGAAAGGGATCTGCTCGCAGAAAGAAGAAGGTAGAGACATTTCTTTGTGCAAAATTTTGTTAAAATTTTTGTTTTATATTTTTGTGTCGTCGTTGCACAGCTGCTATGTAAATAAACGGCGAATTTTCATAATGAATAAATTCACTTCAGACGTCTGTTATTGAACATTTTCTCGATCAGTCTGCCAACGACAATTTTTTTCGTTGCCAATTTGTTTCCGACACAAAACAAACATTCGATTTGCTAACAATACCGTGTTGTCATAATATTTCAGGTCGTTCATAGCACGCCGGCAACCGACGACAAAAAACTCCAGTCATCTCTGAAGAAACTGTCCGTCAATACCATACCGGGCATTGAGGAGGTGAACATCATCAAGAACGATGGCAGCGTCATCCACTTCAACAATCCAAAGACTCAAGCATCACTATCCACCAATACATTTGCCATCACTGGTCATGGCGAAAATAAACAAATCTCGGAAATGTTGCCCGGCATTTTGACGCAATTGGGACCGGAGGGATTGATGCAATTAAAGAAAATTGCCAGTGATATGATGTCGACGAAAAAAATGCCAGACGATGATGATGTACCCGATTTGGTTGAAAATTTCGACGAGGTTGCGATCAATGATAAGAAAGCGGAGGATGTGGTTACGGTAAACGAAAATGCGGTCGATTGAAAAGGAATTCTCATAATTCATTCTTTCAATTAATGGGAAGACAGAAAACTGTTTAAATTCTTGATAAGGTCTTGAAATTAAACACTTAAATAGAATTTTATTTGTAATAAAAAATCAAATTGAAAAATCTCAATGATATGATGAATATAGAATGTGTTCGGCTTTTTCTTCCATAAAAATTCTGTTCGCATTCACACTCTTGTGTGTAAGTGTATTATCGACCGGCCCCTATCATTCTAATGTGTGCAAAAATTCGATTCAAATCTTCTATGGACTGCAGCCAACACTTTTTATGGCACGACCCCAGGTTTACAAGTAAACTGTGTTCGACGTGTGAACTGGAGATCGAAAACAAAACAAATTTTTTTTTGCATCATCTGCTCCATATACATCTGACCCAAGCTCGTTTTGTCAGCGTAATCGATAACAGATGACTAATTGTTGGAGTAGGGATAGTTCAAGGGCCTGGTTATCATTGACAGAACAAAAGCCAATACGCATAATATGCGACGCATATTTATTTCAAAGAAGTGTGATTGAAGGTCAGATGTCAGAACCGATGTGGTTTGGAACTAGGTTGTATATGGTTAGTATAGTGGGATGACAATATTAAGTCCATTACCGAATCTCACACTCTTAGATTTAGTCATAGTTACGAGCCTGGAAATATCATTTCGTGTGTGTTTCACATTACTCGTGAAAATTGAATTTCCTACTTTTTAACCGAGATCAATACAGCGCAGGGCCTATTTTGGAAACAAAATTCCCTAAATTTCCGCAAATTCACAAATTTTATTTGTTTATGAATCTTAAGAATTTTTTGACTGGCTTACATATGGTCGAAAACAGCCGTGCATGGAAATAATGTTTTCTTCCCGGTAACCAAGTCAAAACTTCCCGGTATCCGAAAATTTTGACAAAAACTTCCCGGTGGCGCGAATATTATTTCTAAAGCCCTTTCTAGTCTTTTTGTGCATATTTAGGTCTAACATTAGTTTTTACAATTCTAAAACCTTTTCGTGACTTTCTTCTGTATGAATTTTCACTCATCAATTTGTAGAAGAGAATGTTTGTAAAGATGCTAACTGCACGAGTCCATCCTTTGATAAAACAGATATAAACTCATTGGAAAATTATCTTAAGGTTCTTTCCGAAATTCTTCCTTAATTTACCTAAATAAAGAAAAGAAATTCGCGAGCGGAGCGAGCGAAATTTTTTGAAGATTGACTTTTGATGATGCAAAAATGGTACCATTCTTTGAAACTGTACAAACTCAAAATTCTAAATGAAACTATAATTTGAGCAAAAGCGCCGCAGGCGAAGTTTTTAAATTTTTAGGTCTATGCACCCTATTAGGAACTGTTTCACCAGAAGTAGTAACTCATCAAAAGTTTAGTTCGTAGAAGAGAATAATTCATCGGGATCTGGATAGTGACGAAAACTTCTTGATAAACTCTTCCCGCTGATAAAAATTTCCCGATGAGTACTTCCTGCTGATAGAGACTTAACACTCCCGTTGGTAGAAACTTCTCGATAAGTTCTTCGAGCTGATAAAATTTCCCGGTGAGTTCTTCCTAGTGACAGCTATTTTCCGGTTAGTTCTGAATTCTTCCCGCTGATAGATATTTCCCAGTGAGTACTTCCCGCTGATACATATCTCCCGGTGTGAGTTCTTCCCGGTGACAGCTATTTCGCGGTTAGTTATGAATTCTTCCTGCTTATAGATATTTCCCGCTGAGTACTTCCCGCTGATAGACATTTCCCTGTGAGGTCTAATTTTTACAGTAAAAAAAAGAAAATCGCCTTCGGCGAAGGCTAAATTTCATGGTATCTAATTTTTCGCCCCGACGACTTCCCGGTATCATCCAGGATACCGCATTATTTCCATGCACGAAAACAGCTAAAAAATCCAGAATTTGTTCAATATGTGGCCTTGGAAGTAAATAAGCAAAAAAAAGACTAAAAAATTTAGGAATTTTAGAGAATTCCCTTAAAGTAGGCCCTGGTTACAACTGAACGCAGAATGGCAATGTAGGAGTCCAGTTGTTGTATTGCTCAAAACTGAACTGGAATCCAACATTACCATTCTGCGTTCAATAACATAATTTTCCACCTGTCCAGCAATATAAAAAAATCGAGAAGGTAATCTCGAGAAAGTTTACAATTTTCGATCAAGGAACACAACATTTTTCGCAACAAAGGTTCCATAAGTTTCAGCTGTGAAAAGATGCAGTAGGACTGAATATTAACTCCAGGTAGTGTAGTCCACTCGAATTTTCGAAAAAGTTGTTCACTCATTTTACTTTTGTGACAAAACAAACCGGTTTCAGAGAGGTGTATGAAATTTCATGAAACGAAAAATTTTGTATGGGGAAGAAGCTGGGTCGATTTTACTGAATGCTGCTCTGAACTCTCAATGGATCCCTGAATCGATGAGCGTTCTTAGTTTTTGGGTGAGTTTCGGAAAAACTTCTTTTTTGTTGAGGAGGGGCGTGTAAAACCTAGGTCATACAATCGTATCGCTTAAATACGAGAGACTTTAGACTTGGAGAATCATGAGCAGTGGCAATTCAAAGTTTGAGTGGACTGTGCTCGAATGAACGGTCATCAAAGAGTTCCCAATCTCTTGTGTCTACGCTGCGATGTATAAGAAATTAAAACTTATAAAACGATGTTCTGAAACTAAACGATAGATGATAGTCAGGGAGGTTAAGGAACTTTGTATCATGGGTAGAATTGAAAGGAAAATGTGTTGTGATGCTGCGGCTTTGCAGTAGGAAAAGGTTTGGAATGCTACGCGTAGTTAAGTTAATTCAACACTCGCTGTGTCGCAATATGAGGAGCAACTTTTCAACGCTAGATCTACGAGGAGCAACCCGATTCGGCTACTGCTTTCTGGTCAGTTCTTAGCAGCCTGATATGCAACAATTTTCAACTTACCGACACAAATATTGAACATCCAATGTTATCCACCAAAATCGATCGAAATGAAACGGCGCCGTATGGATTTATGATTTCTGTTTATAATTAACGAATCGGATGAAATCCATTCCGTCAATCTAACAAGTTAAAATTTACAAATAATTTTGACCGGTCGAATGAAAAATGATTCCACTGGTCAATGTTCGGGTCTCGGTTGAGAAAATCGTCAATGGGAACCATAGCCCTTTTCTGCATTGGATTCTTTGGGCGATGTTGTGTGCTCTGTCTATGCGTCTTAAAATTCGACAATTTCCCGTAATTTGTTGGCGTAGTATTGGCATTGTCATCGAAATAATGACCGGTGGCAGCATAATCGTTTCCACCACTTAGGAGTCCATCTCCACCGAATAATTGCCGTTTTGAGTTTGGCTTCACCTTCCTTTTACCATTGGATGAAATCACAGACGAACCGACGTTTTGTACCGGATTTGTGGGTAATTTACCCTGCTGTTGGAAGCCGATTGCAACGCCACTTAATGGCTTCACTCCGTCCAGGTCGCCCAATGATTTGTGGCGCTGTCGCTTCTTGGTCACGTCTGTCGAACCATTTCCGTTGCTGTTCACACCGTTTGAAAATTTCTTGCTTTTCTGCAATTGATTGTCGACCATAACATCCACGATTTGCGTAGTACTGCCATCCAGTAAAAATCGCTTCAATCGCTTCACATATGGCATGATCATGAAGAACGAATTTGCATTGATTCCTAAATGTATTTTGCAAACGGTGTCGTTTTTGTGCGTCGGCAAATGTTCCAAGCTGAACCATTCACACGACTTTATTTCCATTCGAGTGCGCGGAACGAACACCGTATCGGTTGGAACATTTTGCACGATGTACAGTCGTGTGGTCTGATGATCTTCCGGTCGACTTTGGCCCTCAATGAATACGTCCGGTCTTATTAGGTCCGAAATATCGTAGCCTGAAAGAAAATGTTTCGTTATTTGATGAAAATGGTCTCGTATGCTCAAATTACGTACCAGTTTCTTCGTAGACCTCACGTATAGCGCAATGTAGTGGATCTTCATCTTCGTTGACCTTGCCTTTTGGGAAGCCCCATGAACTCTTCGCAAAATATGATTGTACCAATAGAACTTTGTCCAGATCACTATTCATCAAGATAGCACCGTAAGTTGGAACGTTTTTCTTGTATCTACACATGAATGGTAATGATTAGTTCAGTCGGATCAATCGCATTATCTACTGACACTTACTGTTTGAACTGATTTAAAATATCATTCACTTTGTCCGCCTGTGTCGACAAAAACGGAATATGTTCGAATAGTTGTTTCGCGAAGCTCGTTATGTTGCATCTCATGGCCTTGTCAACACAATAGAAATCGAGGTAGAACCTGCAATAGGCAAAAATGGTTTTATAATACGCAACAACAGAATAGAAATGGTTCCATTGTGTACATACCAATGGGCCAGTTCCATTTGAAAGCATATCCGAATATGATCGGACCGTTCTTCCGGTACATTAATTATGAAACGGCTGGCCAAGTCGTCTAAAATATCCTTCTGTATTTTGTAATTGTCTTTGTATTTGTTTACACTATCCATGATGTCGATATTTTAAAAACAATTGTTGAAAATTGAGTATAATAACAAAAGTAAATCCTTTTCTGTCGCGACCGGGAATAATTATTACGAATTCATGGCTGGATGGAGCATTGGATGAACTGCTGCATTGCTTCCACCTTTTCTTTTACAAAAATATTTTTTTCTCGTCCCCAGATCGTCGCACTACTCAATTCCAATATAAGGATTTCGAGTCGAACAATAGGTTTTTTTTTACTCTACTCCTAAAGTTTTTACCAACCTAAATGTCAGAATTGTGTTTATGTGTGGAACGTGTTTATCGTTGACAAGTTTTCTTTTCTTTCATTCAGGTGGCGCTTTAAAATTGGGTGGAAATTTGAAATTTGTATTTAGGTACACTAAAATAAGATTGAGGCTGCCTAATTGAATTTTCGGCATTTCAATTCCTCCATGATTATTCCTCATAAAAATACATTCGTCGAGTCTCTACCCACGCGTGTTTGGTATTGATTGGAAAGTAGAGACCCGTAGTGACGATGTTTGATAGATTTTTCGTTTTTTAGTGGCTTTGTGGCTGCAGGGCAGCCCTTAAAAGTTCTCCGACGTAGTCAAATTTTCTGAACTTCTTGTCACCACCTTGGACAGCAACGACCAACGACTCCCGTAGTATCGTTGGACTCCTGGTAGACTACTCTTCACCATCCATTGACAAACTTTTTTGGTTGCTGCTGTCCAAGAGTTTCCGAAGCCGAAAAATCCATGCTGATTTTCCATTTTTTTTGGGTAGGTATGGATTAAAACTTTAATAATTAACTGAAGTTAACATTAAACGTAACGTAATTAGGCTATTTTAGTAGAGAATTAGTTGTTCCTATGATTCCGAACACGCCCTGGACATACTACTTCAGAGAAACAGAAAAAAATTGAGTTCAAACTCAGATCTTCAAAATTTTGTCGAACCGCGATTTTCTACATTAAGAATGAAAATACTTAAGGAATTACCGTCGTGAGATCAAAGTAGAATGTAAATGAATTTTCATATACATATTTACGCACCAGTGCGTAATAGTGACGTTTGTAAAATTGGGGATCCAACTACTGTACATAAATCGTATGCGCAAAGTTCCAGGTTAGTTATGAAAGCCATTAATTTACCCCTTTCAACTGTGTTATTACAATTGCCACACTTCTTGGACTAAACGGGATTAGCCTTCCTCGGGGATTCCTTACTTCAATTTAGTAAATTTAGTTCACTTAATTACCATACGATTTAAACTTAGAAAGATTTATTCCGATTTAGTTAATTCAGTTGGAGAAGTGCGGCTGCGGCACCCTCTTTATTAATATGATTTGAGGAGAAGAAAGCAGTTTCACAATGTGTTAACATGCTACCTTAGCTAAACGGAGTGGTATTTTTGTAAGTGGAAATCAAGCCTTTAGCTTGTCTAAGTTAACATCGTCTACATAGCTTGGTATATATAAGTATCTTGATATAGACAAAGGTATTGTCGAAGCGACAAAAAACTAAAAATAAAAAGGGACCCGTACGAATAGTATACGTAATATTGTTACTTTTTCATTGAAGTCCTATATAATGAAACTGGACTGCACCTTTAAGTCTCAATATTTAAACTTATCCCTATGCTAACCAGTCACTTCATTCTTGGCAGCAACTCCCTACTCCCTTTTACCAAAATATTTCATTTTTCCTACAGTTATAATGAAGTTATTACAATCCAATTCTCATAATTCAATCCACATACATTGCCAACGTTACGACATTTACGTATGTATATGTATTATAACGTGTAACCGTGGATTTACATAGCAACGTAAAAGTGACAGATGCAAAAATTTTCTCATACGGCAACTCGAAATTTCATTCATAATTTTAATTTTATGAATGAAATTTCGGGTTGCAGTATTTAAAAAACATTGCATCTGTCACTTTTACGTTGCTATGTAAATCCACGGTAAATCGCATGTGGAATGAATAACGTCGATTGGATTGTAATTGTTGAAAATGGAGCTTCTTATAATTCTTCCACTGTAAAATCCAATATGGCAGATGTCAACCATTTTGTTAGGAAACTGAAAATAGTGAAAACGATGGAAATTTACTCGAGATAGTAGCAAAAAACACTACCTTCACTGTAAGGCCGAGTAGCCAGACTGGCACTCAGCATGTGATTTTAAATACAAAAGATCTTGATAAAATAGCACTTTTCCGACCCTATCTCTGGCCTTCCTCGAGCGATTTCGTGCAGTCTTTTTGGCAATGACAAACCGGGAGAAAAGACTTATCAATTTTCCTTAATTTTAACTAACAATTTCGTTATTTCTTCTTATTTTTGTGCTAAAACCTCCTTAATTCCTTAATAAGGAGTCCAAATTTAGAGTGAGAGGCCTGCGCTTGTTGTTTCGCAGAAGGTCAACCTCGACCAAAGTATAGAAACACCGTTCATATACTTTGAATCTCGACGTGTTACAACAGCTGAGCTTAAACGTATAAGACCCCAGTACTTTGTACGAGTCTTATGTCAATAGAGGCGGCATCATCCTGAGTAAATTAGCTATTTTGATCATTGTTGCCATTAACAAATGATATAACCGTTTGTAAAAAGGTATTTATTTCATCAATGTCAACCGCACTAACAAAATAGGCGATTGACCTATTATCTTGTCTTAATTTTAAAGATGTACCGGTTTTGTTTCTTCAAAAATTAGTTGAAACGTGTAAGTCATAAAATGATAAAAAGGAAAAGTAGTTGTCGTTGCTGAGTTTGTGAGAACCGTACAAACTGATTAACGTGAAACATAAAAGGGAATAAAACGAGTAGATGAGTTTTTATAAAGTTGAAAATAGAGCTCTGCTAGCGGACCTACGTATAAGCCTAGGCTCAGAATTATAAAAATAATGATCGCCCGCTCGAAGCCTGAAAAGTTTTCGTGATTGTACATCATTTGTCCCGAAAATATTGGCCAGTCCGTTACATTGTGAAAGAAAACATCGGGCACTAAACTGTCGCAAACGGCTATTCATCTGTTATCGATAACAACGACCAAAATAATGACAAGCTATGGGTAATATGGTCTTTTATATAGTAAAATGCATGTTAACAAAATTGAAGTACAAGATTTGAAATCAACAGATTTAAAATACTTTGAGCGATGGAAGTAATAGACCCGACTGGTCGTCTGTAACAGGCTCGGCGCATAAAGAAAACAGACTTATTTGCTGCACTACTCTGTAAAGCTTGACCCCTCATAATGTCCAAAAACTTCAATACGTCGTGTTGTATCGAGTAACATTGTAATATAAACGTCGTGCTAATGTGATCAGTATCAGTTATAATAGTTATCGTGATATAGTAAACACACACGATTTTACACGTCGTACCGGTCTTAAGATAGGTACTTATTCTCTTTCTTAGTCAATGATTCAATTTTTTGTGTCACAGTTGATAGACAACACTGAACACAAACTGACCCTAAAATGATGAAAGTTTTCGTTGGGTGAGACAAATTAATTTTTGTGAGCATAAAGTCTCTGCCACTATTCATTTTTCCGACTAACTTCAAGTGATTTTTTTTGTTTAAATATATATTTTCTGTCGCTGCTAACATGCTTTTGACATTCTTCGGCTATCTATTCTATTTTAGGCTTTTTGTAGTGCTATACATCACAAACACTTGGACAGTTTCGGGTCAAAAATCAGTAACCGGAACATGTACTCAATTTGGAAGAACTCAGTTACCAGTATTTAATATGTTCTCGGTATGACAATATAGCATTATGACTTATCACGGACAGACAGCGTAGAGATATTTTCGTTTCTTTTAATTTACAGTATATGGGACTATGGTTTATACAAGGAAGATATGACTATGCAAGTACACCCGAACTTGCTGACTGCATGACATCTGTTTATAGAAAGACATCCTGGGGACATGCTGACATTACTGAACGTAGCAAAATTCTGACGACAAACACGTAAGTTAAACGAGCAACTTACCTATCTTAAGTGCAAGGAATACATTCATCCTTTTAAATTCCTTTTGGTAGGCCACATCAAATCAACAGTCTGATGATATTTGATAATCCAACAAGAGGACATTACACATACGAAATTCCATCAGGTTAATGGGTCATTTTTCGAGCGATTGAATAACTTAATTTCTCCTCAAATTTTTAGATAATGTTGCTGACTGGCCAGTTAATATATTGTCAACTGACTATATAAGTTACTCAATCGAATGGAGTTGCTTTCCTAACGGAACTTCGGTTGACAGTGAGTGTGATGTTAAGCGGATGTAGGTTGATTTCGATTTCGTTATTGATTTTTTTTTCAGCTTACATATGGGTGCTGAGTAGATTACGGTACGTAGATAATCTGTTCAACGCTCGAATTAGTAAAATTCTAAGAAGTCATAACATTGACGAATCATCTATTCGGAAAATAAATCAAAATCAGGCGCTTTGTAGTTAAAATTATTTGGTTGACGCGATGAATATTTTTCCATGGCAAGTCCTTCGAGAGTCATCACCAAAATGTTTTTGTGCTAATAAAAAATCTGTGGAAATTTGTGGTTTTTGTTGCTCTAGCTAATTCGTTCCAATAAATTAAAATAAATGAAGTAGTAGATTTCGCACCAAAAATACGAAATATAAAAAATACAAAGAAGTAACAGTATATTAGCCGGCAAGCATATCCACAGTTTTACTAATAAAACTATTACTTCATTTGATAGAAGTTTTTTAGAAATCTTTTACTTCATTTGTTTTGAACATGGTTTTTGCTATAAAGTGCCTTTTTAGTCAGACATTGTCGTTAATTATTGCTGTCGTTGTCGATAACAGATGACAGCCGTCTGTAATAGGTTAGTTTTTGACAACCTTTGATTTCAATTTTATGCAAACTCGTAGCATTTAATTTAAGAAAATTAAAATTGTTTGATTAGGGTGAGCCGATTTTAATGTCAACGTCCTTTACTTATTGCAGCTTGCGAAGCCGAATTTTTACGCATTTTTGATTATTTCTTTTAATCATGCCCTACACGTATCTATAGTGACAATACAACCCCACATTTGGAGTGTAAATATCACAGCTCACATCTATGCTCGAAAAAAAAAATTAAAGTTGCTCTCCTGGAGGGTCACAGTCTGCATTTTTATACGCTCCCAAATTGTTTGCAAACGGTAAAACTCTCCTAGAAAGTGTACACTCAGTAGAAAAGCATTAATTTTTTTGTTGAAAGAATTGGAACATGTTGCTTGCAGGCAAGATAATTTTGTTGAGTAGACTAAGTAGTCTCATTATAAAAGTGTTTCTGACTAGGTCGATGGCCAGCAATATGAGTTCAATTAATTCTTGAGGGACTTGTCTAACAAATACACCTCAGAAAAGCCGAATCCTTTTCATTCGACAAATATAGCGGACGTCTATGAAATTTTCACATACTTCTGCTGGTCCACCCATACAAACAGAACTGTTTTTTTTTTTCTCAACACAGTTTGAATGAATTATTCTATTGAGCATTGTTATTAGAATAAATTGGTTAGTTCACAGCACTCCTACTAGCATGAATTGACAAGTGTCAAATTTGGAAGCGAGCTACAGCTTAGGATTGTTTGTATTGTATGTTTTAACTCATACAACGAAAGCAAGTCATCTATCTGTACAACAGAAACGCAGTGCCTACTATGTTCATGCTAGAAGCAGAGCTGTGGTTAGTTACATGATTATACAACCACTGCTAAGTGCGTTAGTGTGATTCTAGTTTGTATGAAAAAAATGTATGTTCAAATGTCGATTCAACACGCGACACAAAATATTGTATTTACAAGACGATACCAAACTTTTTTTTATTTATTTTTCGAGCTGAAGGAAATTCATGTGTAAATTTCGCTGACGTCCCCTGTATTTTTTTCAGGAACGAAACTTTTACCGAATATCACAGCTTTGACGCGTTTTCTAGTTTTAGACAGACTTTTTTCACTGAACGATTTTCTGTTTCCAAGCTATTACTGCCGAGATGGGAAAAATGCGTTTTATGGTCTTCAGCGAGCTAAATGTTTTATCCCATAGCTTTGATTGTAGATTATGCACCTCTGTCTAAAATGTTTATTTTGACGATTTAAAGAAATTATATACCGAGCCAAAGGCTTTTAATAATAATCATTTCTGCAACGGTGTTGCGAAAAGTGAATTTTCTCATGCCTGATTTGGGTGACGTACGTATGCATGGTCGTTTTTCGCTGGTGTAGTTACTTTTCGTCACTTGTGGCAAGTGAAAAAGCAACTACATTTCATCACTAAAGCCAAGTAAATATAATCTACTGAACGGTTAGCATCGTTTAAAAAAATTCAACTCAACCGAACCGAATTGATTGCGGAGATGCACTAACTTAATTAATCGAAAAAAAAAATTACTTAACAGATTATCACCAAAACTGTGCGCATTAATACAAAAGTAACGCGATATTGAATTTTTCTATTTACCAACGCACTTCAAGCAAAAGTGCTATTAGTGACAGCTGTCAAATAGAGTACTACTTTGTATGAAAAAAGTGTCGGAATTTTTTTACAGTTCCAAAATTTGTTCAATACACTGTCCAGTTTCAGTACCCTATTAGGACTACCACTCATGCTTGAAGTGCATTGTATTTATAGGTTTTGGTGTCGGTGGTTCGAGATTTGGTCAGGGCAGAATTTTTATTTACGGTTTATGGTTCAGATGTTCAGAAGGAATGGTGAAAAGTAGATCAATTTCACCACTAGTGATGAAAAGGATATTATGAAAATCCATTTCACCACTAGTATCGAAAAGTAAAACATAAAAAACCAGAGAAAAAGAGACCATTCGATCGCCACCCAAATCACGTAATCAAAAAGTTCAGTCTTTGCAGCGCGCAGGTGCAGAAATTACCATTTAGACAGAGATCTAAATCTAGATTACCGTTCTAGGCAGATACGATACAAATAGTTTATATGTCTCTGTGTGGTAAGACTAACATTATGCATCAGCTCGGAGAGGGAGTTTGTGTTGATCTTTGGATCGACACATAAAATATAATATGCACCTCTGTCCAAATATTCATTTTGAAGAGTGTGATCATGATCCGCGGCTTCGACTTAGGATCACAATCACCCACCCACTTGTCATAATGGACATTTGGACAGAGGTGCATAATATACATAACTTTTGGTCGCCTCAGAGAGCGCATCACTTACTTTTGCCATTGCCGTAGATAACAGATGGTATATAGCGTATATAGCCGCCTGTATCAACGTGTGGTAATAAAAAGTATATTTAAAGAAACGTTTTGATTTAGAGTTTTTTTTTCTTTCTTTTTTGTTAAATTTACCTCATTTTATTGACACAAGTACAATCCGAAAAATATATTTAAGTTTTAAGTGATAATTTGTTATATCTAGGGCATTTCACTGGAATGTTGAATAAATAGTTTTTTTTGTTAATTTTTTTTTTGTTTTGTTTTTATATTCGTAAAGAAATGATTTTCTTTTAATTAAAAAATAAATTTTTTATGCTTTTACATTGAGTTTTATTTTTTTTTATAGATATTATAAGTAAGTTTTAGATGGATTGGATAGACAATTTAGTAAATTTATTGATTTCAATTTTTTTTTTTGTTATTTATGTTCACGTTCTATGCGAAAAATTCGTTTACATTTCCATTTCATTTTTCCAATATCCAATATAAGACAAAGATGAAAGTTCTTCAATTTTATTAAAAACTGTTTGTTTAAATTAGTTAATTGTATCGTTCTTTACAACATTTTACATCTTAAAGAAATAACTTGTTCGAAGTGATTGCATCTGTTGGGTTTATCTATTCTGTTGTCAATAATTTTTGTTTTGCAGTGTAGATACGAAAAACCTTTCGACGCCATTTTAAATTTATATTTTTATTCCAGCAAACAGTGTAAATGGTATGGTTCTTATTTACAGCTTTTAATTTTAATTTTATTTAATTTTCTTCCCAAAAAATTTTTAACGCCTTCCTAGCCCAAAGTTGTACAATCTCTCTTGTCTTCGATCCACTTCATTGTCGTCTGACGAATATAATCGCTTACCAAGCCCGAAACTGTATGGTCTGGCACGTTTTTCGGATGCTATAATATTGAGATAAAGGCAAACAGTGAACATTGGAACGAAATTAGAAATGTTTCCTTCCATTTGTGTTTTTACCTTCAGAATTTTTATTATGGTTATCGAAATACGATAAATCCATGGGAATGTCATAGTTCTGATAGGAGTCTGGATCGTCGTCTTGGGTACGTTTGCCTAATCCAAATCCGTAAGGTCTGAGTGACAGTAAAAAATAAACAAATGTTAAATTGCGGGACAACAACATTTTTTCTTAAAGATACAATAAACCCGATATAAATGAAACAAGTCGTTGGGAAACATAGATTGAACAAAGTAATTTGATATCTTCAGTCTGAAATGTTGCAGCTATTCGACTCTAGGCTTCAATCGAAACATCAAGTATAGGTATAACAGACAGTCGGTCCACTCATAAAATGAAAATTGCACTGCTTATGCGTGCTTATAAGGTTTTCCGAGTGGGTATGTGACTATGTATAATTAATAATCAGTCATGCGTGAGTGGACTCTGTAAAACAGCTGACGAAATCTTAGACACAAATTTGGTTGACATTGACTGTGTACCGAAAAAATTGGTTTAAAATAAGCTTGTGACATTTCAAGCCACAAGTCATATTGAAGTGACAGAAAATTAATAATGATTTCGTTTCTGGCGCAAAACGAGTATGGTTTCCTTTGTATATTTAAGGAAATTAAGCCTCTAATGGTTAGTTAAAGTAACTAGAACTGGTAAAATAATTATTGTACCAGTTCTAGTTACTTTAACTAACCATTTGTCAAAATTTGATATCTAGTTGGAGTTATTCTCATGTCTGATTTGAATTAATGCAGGAGACAGTAAATGTTCGTATGTACGGAAAACGACAGCGTTACATGTTGAGTATGTGTGTGTTGAAGAAAGTTCGACAATTGATCAGCTTTGTGTGCAACACACGATACGAGTTGTGACGTAGAACATGAAAGAACGGTTCACAATTGGATTTGAAAAGAAAATGTCCACGGTAGCTCAATTGTTAGAGCATCAGCCCGGCAAGTTGAATATTGTGGGTTCGGTCCCCACCCGTGAACCAAATTTTTCTTTTCAAATTCAATTTCATTCACTTTTTACACTTTCCTTAAGTTTTCCCACATTTTGTCTAATTTTCCCTAATTTAAAAAAAATAAAATTGGAAAAATTTAAGAATATTTAAAAAAATTGGGAAAAAACGGAAAAATGGTTTCCCATAAGAAAGTTGCCGTCCTTTTCTCAATCTCCTCTCCAACCAATTCGCTCAACTTACCTGGCTCTTTTCCCTAAACCAAAATTATACACTGGCAGCCGCTTCACTCCTGATCCACCGGAAGTGTACGTGTATGCTCTCCGACCCAGACCGAATGCATACCTCTCTGGACGTTTTTCTATTAGGTTATATGTCATGTCATCGATCCCCGACAATACGGATGAGCTTTTGTGACCGTAATCAGGTAATGATTGCTGTGTCTCACACGATATTGTAAATACGTATCCCAACAATATAATCGGCACAGCGATGCTTTTCATTTTTGTGAATGTGTCGGGTATTTTTCCTAATCTGAAAAGTTGTCAAAGAAAATTTATTGTACCGTTGTTTGACGGTTTTATGGTAAGCTTATATTTATTCTATTGCATGTAAATATATATAAAATATCGGTTGTTTATCGGTCGTATACGATTATGTGCTTGACATGATAACGACTTAATCGTGAAATTAACGCGTAATGAATAGCCCATGTTTTACATCCACATTAATTACTTTTTATCCCACCCAAAAGATGATTGCTAACATTTAAAATCGTCAAAAAGTTTTCTGTTTTAACCACTTTGAACAAATTAAAAACAGATTTAACTTTTACGATTAAATTTCATAAAGATATAACCAGCAGATAACGTCTTGTCGTCCGTTTTCAACAAAAAAGTAAATAAACTTAATCGTTTTTCGATTCCGTTGTTAGTCGTGAGGTGTATACACATCGGCGGAAGGAAAGTTTTGTAAAGGGAAAATTTCTTTCTCAGGTGAAAAAAAAATGAAGTTAATTCTTCTATACTTCCTACTTACATATTTCGTTACAAAAGCTGTTTATCAATTACTAATATTTGCAGCCTAGAAGCGTAAGCAAACATAATTACTTGCTCCTACGTTTGAGAATTAATTAAGTTAAGAATTATTTTGTTACGTAACTGCTTGACCTCATTCAAAATTTGCTTGAATTTTCGTTGAATTAATATGGAAAGAAATAGCTCTACGTCCATGCATGTGCTTATCAAATCATTGATGGAAAATGGAAATGAAAAACTGAGAAAGACTTCATATATAAACTAGCATTATATATATATATATACACCGAATTGTGTGTGGTGTACAATTTCTGTCTTAAGAATTGAACGCACCATGTCTCTTTCTGAATTCTTATTTTTTTGTGATTTCACATAAAAAATACAATCTTGTTGACTTTACTTCCTTCACTCGATTGTTTTGTTGTTTTAGGAGACAGTAAAACGTTTAATTTTCCTTTTTTATAGAAGAAATGTATTACTTCGACACGAGGCTATATTGTTTCAAAGCTGACCTTGCAATTTCGATGAAGGGTTTAAATCTTAAGTGGCTGTTCACGGTACATTTATTTATAAACTTAAGAAAACTAAACATAAGAAAACTAAAACGTTATTCTACGATTTAGTTTGATTGTTCCTATTTCTGTCAAACATGGGAGAGTTTTTTAATGACCTGAAAAAATGGGCATTTTTGTCATGCATAAAAAAAAGTCTGAATTCACAGTCATCCGTTTTCATTCCGTTTTGCCTCCGTTACACGACAGTTGTCATTTCATACTATAGAACCCATTGTTTGAAATGACAACTGTCGCGTACACGGAGGCAACACGGAATGAAAACGGATGACTGTGAGGCCACCTTAAGTACATCATTGTGTCCTTGTACCAAATGGTTCAACTGACGCATAGGATAAGTTCACTTGCCGTCAGTGAAATTTATGCATTAATTTGCGTCAGCTGTTTTTCAGCAACTGCCTACATGTCTTTATAAGGTTTTACCAATACTATGTGTACGCGTTGAACTGTTTTACCCGTAAAAAACAAGAATAAGCTATAAAGTTTAAGTTGAATAAACCAAGTAAGTTTCTGAAGTCAATGTGGGATCTGACCAATAAAGAACTCAAATAACTGCTAGAAGAAGTCTATCAGTTATTTATGTTATTTTCATCTTATCAACAGGCTTCTGGAAGACTGATGTCAAGACAAAGGTGATCTTTCAGTCTCAGGATTTTACAGCGGCTCCATCTTCATCAGCTGATTTTTATAGCTCCCTTCAGAAGATAGATTCAAGAATTCTCTAATGAAAGAATTAAAGATCTTGCTGAATTTTCAGGCCGACACAGGGTCGTCGTCTCCATAGTATCTTCTGTCACAATTTGAGAATGATAAGGTAATGGAAGAGCAGTAGTTCCATTTAAGAAATTAATTATTTATGATTCCGTTGACCCATTTGAAAGATGCCGGAAGATAAAACGATTCCCTGATGTGCTTCCTTTTTAGAAGCAAAAAATTAGTGGGTAACTGACTGCAAAAGCGACTATTTTTCGTCACAGAATTCAGTTAGATACAAAAGGTCAATATAGATCACAAAGTTAAATAAAAGTCACGGTGGAAAGTAAGCTGTAATTGTTCTAAGAATTTTTTTGTGTATCGGTTCGGTATTGGTACATACAAGAAGAATGGAGAGTTTCAAGTTTCTCATTTCTCAGAAACATTTTAAGAAGAAAACGGAAAATTCAGTTTTTCTTTTTCAGTTTGGCTGAAAGGAATGTTTGCTAAAAATCTAAATTAACAGACAGTTAGTTATATAATTCACCAAAGTTTATCAAGCATTCTGAATTAAACATGGCTATCGACGAAAAAAAAAAGATTGTCAGCGATAAGCTCATATATTATAATAAACAAATACCACAATCTAGAGGAGTGCTTTGCGAAAATGTCGATATGATATTACCATCCATATAGTTACTGTGGAATTCAGAAACCGATTTGTTAACATTTAAAGGGTGCCGAATTAATGATGTTTACTTTTATTACAGCAAGAAAAAAAGTTCGATGACTTTTTTTCCTTGTATTTAACTTTACCGAAATTTGTTTCATCTGCTGCGTCACTAGAAAGTCGTCATGCATTATATTTATACCGAGAAAGGATGGATGGTGTATGCGGAATGGATATTTTTGATTTCGCATGGGAATTTATTTTTAGAACTCTTGATTGCCTTTAATTATTAATTTTTCCAATAGACATTAGACAATGTAAAAATGCGACTCTGCTAGGCATTTTATACGTAGGATTTCTTTGTGCAGGCAACAAAGCCCAAAGTATAATAAATATTCACGATGCTCGCGTTTGGTACGTAAATGCCAAACGTAGCACTTCAAAGTTTATGGAATACAAGTAAATGTGGGTTGATCTTTCGGAATTTGTTGGAAAGGAAAAACGTTTGTAACATATAGTTTTGCTAGGTGTAGTGTTTTTCCTCATTTCCATTATATAATCAAAGGATCTCAAAGTGGAACAACGAAATCAGTGAAACTAGTTAATAGTAATCTATAGCCGGTAATCATTCGTGGGTTGTTAAGGTCGATTATATTATTGTTAGTGTTTTTCCTCTGCTTATTCGAGTAGTCATTGTTGAATCTGCTACTTCTTTTGTTTAAAGTATCGGCTAATGTTTGAAACGAAATCAATAATTTATGAAATATCCGTAAATGTAATTTAAAATAACAATTGTAATGTAACGAGTTGTTAGTAACACATAAATGAACTAGACTAGAGCGAGATGTTGGTGAAACCTCAGCAGCTGTACCGTCATTGTAAAATATCTAAACTAGAGATGGTTGAAGTAATTGCAAGGGAAATAATTTGTTATCAGTGAAATGCTATACAAATAGGACGAGTTTTACTCTAAGCGCAATACGACGACGTATAGTTTGTGGAAAGATTTTAAACATTGTGGGGACAAATAACCAAATACTATATTCATTCATGTATCAAACTAGGTTTACCGGAGTTATATAAATTTGCTTTGATACTAGAAAGAATGAATCAAGTCGGATTAAATACTTCCGATCAAATATTTCTCTTTTTTGTGTGCGATGTCAGGTGTATCTCTAACAACCATACAATTATTGTCGCTTAAATATTTGAGTTAGAATTTTAACAATTCGTACTTTTGTTTAAAATTTTCACTATGTCTCTTGTGCGAATTACGGAAGAATAACGCTTACCATCTACAATTTATTCCATTAACTGGTGCATCCACTTAAAATAATAACTGTTGTCAAAATATTAGGGGCAATTTTATTTAAGTGTATTATACGCACACAGGGTATTACTATAGAGCCAAATTACTAAATGTCAGATTAAGAGGAAAATGAATTCCTCAGTTCAGCACAACAGCGAAAAAGGTTAATATACAAAAGTTATGAGAAATGTCATTTCAAGTTATTGCTCCCGTTTTAATACAAAAATGCAATTCAAAATAACTCTTCCAAGTAATGAGGTTTCCGAACGAAGCTATACGAATATATTCTCCAAAGGAACGACAAGAGAAGTATTGCAATTTGGTTACCGTCTGTGATAGTTCTCGTTGTGATTTGTTCCAGAAAGTTGGCTCTATATGATTATTGTAAATTTGATCGAAAGACAGAATCAGAACTTTAAGATTCAACAGCTTCAATCCAAATAATTCTCGGGGAAAAGATTTGAAACCTGGGATAACGACTGCTAAGGAAGAAAACGCTAAATTTTTTTTTTTTTCGTTATTTGACGAGTCGAAGGCGAGGTATACAACTACACTTGACGAAAAACAGTTGCCGAGGCAGGTTGCTCAAGAACACACAAGTGAGTTTGTGAGGATCACAAAGTTGTTTTCGAAGTAGTGAAGTACGTAGCGACATTTAATGTATTCTGGTTTACTACCTGCACCATGCAAAAGTTGATGTCGACATAGGAAAATTTAAAAAAAATAATCGAAAATTCTCCATAATGTAATCGATCATTTTCTAAATGGGCAAATCGCTTGGGAAGAATGTTCTTCCTAACGCATGCTCGCCTCTGATTCGTGCTGGAAACCTCTCATTCGCTAAAAAAAAGACTGTCAGCATGTGTTATGAAAATAACTATTTTCATGCTTCGGGGCCGAAAATGAGGGCAATTTTTCGAATTTTCTCGGGTTTCCGGCCCTCTGCATGAAAACTCACATGTGCACCTGTTTGGGACGGTTGATTTAAGGCACTTTCGCTTGTAGACCTCACTTCGTTCGGCCTACAATCCGCGAAATTGCCTAAAATCAATAGTCCAAAACAGGTACACAAATGACTATTGGGTTAATGTTTGACGGGGAAAAATGTTTTTGAAAGAAAAAAGTTTACTTGCTCCTCTCCAGTTAACAAAAGAACTTTTCAACGAAATTTCACACAGTTTTA
This sequence comes from Bradysia coprophila, assembly GCF_014529535.1. Taxonomy (NCBI): domain Eukaryota; kingdom Metazoa; phylum Arthropoda; class Insecta; order Diptera; family Sciaridae; genus Bradysia; species Bradysia coprophila. The sequence goes on along the minus strand of NW_023503296.1, from coordinate 25,728 downwards.
ACTAATTTTTACCTTGTTATTTCCAGCAGTTTTGCATTCATAGCGGAACAGTGTCATTTTCAATTGATATAAAACTAGGTCCCACCTGTTGGGTGGACAGATCCCTTGACTGGTTATTTGCGCTTCTCATTGGTATTTTTATTGGCAATGATTTATTGATTTATTTCAATGAAATGTAATTTTGTATGTTGATGGCCGCAAAAACGCATTTAGAAGAAGAACTACTAGAACGGTCTAATAAATCTCTCATTGATGATTTAATTCTGTTTATAGTTTCACTAAAAATCTTCGAAACTTTGTATATAAAATGCCCCGGTAAAAAATGACGTATGTTTTCAATAAAATTTTAACTCGTGTGAATTTAGGCCCTCGCTTCGCCCTGGCCGCAAACTTCACACTACCAAGTGTTCTGTTTATTCGGTTTTGTTTACAAGGCAAAGTCACTTAACAAGAAAAATACTATTGAAATAGATACAAAAATTCTGTTAGCAACATCAGCTTGTTCGTTAGACCAACATAATATATCTTAGAACTTAAATCGGTTGAGAATTACTCCAGCTGTCGTGTTAACAACACGTGGGGCAACGTAATTTTGATATTACAATTCCACGGGTGCACTGTACATTCTATGCTTGGTCAAAACACCACTTTTTTTGAAACATTTTCTACAGTTTTATTTTATGAGTTCAATAAACATTGGAATGCGCCCAGCCACAGCACTGCTACTAGCATGAACACTGAATTGACAAGTGACAAATTTGGAGGCTTTAGTGATACGAGCTACCGCTTAGGAATGTTTGTATTGTATGTTTGAACTCATACAACGAAAGCAAGTCATCTATCTGTACAACAGTAACACAGGGCTTACTGTGATTTCATCAGCCTCCGAATGTTTTCTATGTTCATGCTAGAAGCAGGGCTGTGGCCCAGCTCAACACCGCATATTTTCTTCAAATAATTGCCAACCATTTCTTTTCTTTGCATAGTGAAACAAGTAATTTCAAACGATCATTTTACAAGAAGATTAGATTGGATTTAGGTTAAGTATTCCGGATCAATGACAGAATATGAATTGATTTTGTTTTATTGATTATCAATTCCGTCAAAATTTCGGTCTCCTGTATCCTCAAGACCAACCCGACTCCAACAAGCTAACATTCCAATTACAATGCTGTTTAATTTACTCATAACCGTATACGGTTAGACACAACCGGTAGGAAATAATGATGTGAAATATTTTTCTGAAAACGACTCCCCAGACTCCCACAGAGACGTTTTGGAACGTCATGTATTCTCCAAATTGTGGTCGGTACGTACGAGTGCTGTCGAAATTCTTTAAAAATTTGATAGGAAGAGCCAAAAAAGGCGTTTAATTACGTGTAAAAGGTAAGTAGAGTTAATCATGGGGAGAGTCAGAGGGTATATATATATATGATGGTGGAAATAACGTCACACTGAGGTAGAAACGCGAAAAGGGAAGTAGATGAATTCGATCCCTTTGCATCAATCTAATATTTTATCCCAAAGGATATCCGAGTTGAGATTAAAACATCCATTTTTATTATATTTACATGATGGTAGATAGTAGGTTTCAGATGTGGTATTATATTTCAGCACTTTTTTTTGAAGTCATAATAATGTTTGTTGGTTTAACGTGACATGATTTAGCTTTTAGCTACAAAGGTTCAGGACAACAAAGGCGAGAGGTGAGTGTGTCTTGTTATTTTAAAATGTACACCAAATACAGTAAGTGATAATTTATAATGCCTATACGGACTGTATCACTCGTTGTTGCTTGTTAAATCAAGTTTATGTTTGTATACCGTCAAGGTCAAAGCATAATTTGATATGCTACTCCATTTCATGAATAAACAATTAAATTAACTTGCAATTATTTGACGCCAATAAGCATATCGTATAACGAACTCAAATCGTTGGGTTGACGACAAAACCCTCCGGAAACTCGATATTCGTTGTAGTTATTTGATACACTTTCTTAAGTATAATCCCATAACACTCATTGCGGAGCATCATAAAATGCAATAAACGCATACAATTAATCGATGCAACCATAACAAAAACTATTATAGTTTTATAGTTGTTGCATTGAATTGATCAGCCGCTTGAATTTAATATACTTCCACGCACAATGACACAGATGTATTCGAGTTAAAAACAACCTCTTTGCTTAACTTTGGTAGCTGAGTGGTCTGGTGGTCAGTGAGAGGTCAGCAGAAAGTATGAGCTTCATATATTTTCAAAAAATTGTCCGTACATTCTTGGTCTCAAATTCATCATTTTCGGTAACGAACTTTTGAAAGTTCCATAGGACAAATCATTTTGTTGTCTTGCGGCCAGGAAACAAAAACCAGTTTTTCACGTTTTCTGGCTGCAAGACAACATACCATAGTGGCACACTGGGATTTTTATCGATTCGACGGGTGGAATCCTCGCCATCGGCAAACTTCCCACACACCTCGACAATTGTCCCAGCGATACAGTAATGTACTATTACATGCTTCTGGTCGGTAAATGCATTTTTTTGTGCTCATTTTCGAACCAGATTTTTTTTTACTCCCCTTCGGGTCGGGCTATGACGTCACCACTCGTCAAAATACGCTTTGACAACAGACTGAATGTGACTAAAAGAAAATCGTCCTCGACGCGGGACTCGGGACTCGGATCACGTAACAGGGGAACCTACATCAATTAAAATATACTCTATAGGTATGGTCTAATGTCAAAATTTGTATGAAGCGGAGGACGTAGCGATTTCGCATATTTTGTATGTGCTTGGTGAATATTGAGTGAAAGGTGAGTTTTTATGGATAGACCATACCTGGTTTCTACTTTCATTGATTTAAATGACTTCCTAAGAGAAAATCAAACAGAGCATTTTGTTGCAATTCCCTTTCCTTTTATGGTTCATGTTAATTGAATAAATAGGATGAAATATGCTGTCTCGACCTTAAGTGCTTGAAGTGGTGTTTCTGGCGTTTTATAACATTTCTCTTTGACAACGGTCCAAAGAACCAAAAAGATGTCCAGTATGTTTCCGCCAAAAAATACGTCGAACTAAGTCTACTAAGTTCTATGGATCTTAGTTGTTTCGTTAAGTGTAACTAGCGTAAAGCGGAACAGATACTTCTTCCAAAAATATTTTAACCTGCTAACATTCTGCAGAAACACAAAGACAATGAGCCCAAATACTTCTCCAACTTTCATTGGTCTACGGATTGAGACACATTTTCTGAGAATTTTAAACACATTTTACCTTCGTGGTGAAATCATAAGTTCGCGGAAAAGAATTTAATTCTATTAAGTACAGTATCGTTAAAGAAATACTCTGTGAAATCGTTAGATATATATACTCTAGATAGGCAAAAAAACGGTCTAGAGGTCATTCGTGCTGACTATGTTCTCAAAATGCTTAATTTAACATCGAAGAATTACCCTAAAACACATATTTTGCATGTTCTCCGTTAACTGGAAAATTTGAAACAGAATTTACGGTGTCGTGTACTTTCAAATACCGGAACGCAGCAACAAAATTCGTTTGATATTACCAAATTTTTGAAGAATTTCCCTTCAACGGTGTCGTTTTTCACAGAGATGACCCAATTTATGTGTCACTAGGTGGATGGATGGGATATCCTTTATGTAAAGATTATTCAAAAAAAAAATAATATTTTTTCCTCACATAGATTATGTCTGCGACGTCACTATACGGTGTTTTCTTCTTTTGCTTTATTTCGTCAGTGTGCTGCAATTATATTCGACCGTATCTCTACCATACATAAATGTATATATAAGATTAGAGTGGAGATTGTATTGAATGTTATTCATCGTCGTTTCGCAATAATCATAAATCTAGAACACCAAAGTAATAAACTATGGAAATCTAAATTGTTTCTGTGACGTGTGCGAAAGCTTTCATAATAACTGTGGATACGCGACAAACGTCTTAGAACATTTCCCGCAATATTTATAATATAAATAATGTCAGCGCGAATGTGTTTTTACGTCCATGCACGGGGCTTCTATTTTATACGATGACGAAAAACCAATGAAAAATATTTTATATTTTAAATACGAGCATTTTGACGATAATATTCAGGACACAGGGTGGAAAAACTTGGTATCAGTTCCATAAAGATTCATTCTGGGCGCCACAAGTGTTTATTCTGAGAGCTAAATGTTTATTTTGGCCGTCCAAATGTTCATCACAGTATCCGCACGGAGAAGGCAGCACTGCAACTAGTGAGACTTCAGATGCCAAGCCGTTATGACGGAAAGGAAATTTATTAGGTTAATATCGCTCCTGTTAATTGGAAATCTTATACTTAAATGTCGTACAATGAACCACTGTTAATCATGTTTCGTTGTAGTTATAATACCGAGGCTGAGAGGCTTTCGATGTATATAAAGCATTTATATAGCACGAAATAATTTCGGTTGAATTTCCAGTATATGTTGCTATGGTGTAGAAGGAATCCAAATTCATTACGTTTGATGTAAAACTTAAGTTTTAATTGAAGGTATGAAATTTAAATTTTAGTCGTCTAATCGATTTTTAGAGTAAATATTTGTGTTTTCACTTCATAGTTCAAATCATGTATATATCCCTACGTAACAACACCCAGAGGTTTTGCATTCGTGCGTGGGATTCTACCGTTTGTAATGTTTTTTTTTTCTTTGGTAAAACAATGGCATTGAAGAGTGTCCTGTTTAGCTTTCATTGAACCAAATTAATTTAGATTATCATTGAACTTTGGTGTTTCTCGTCGCTTTTCGATTGTAGAAGATGCCACAGACAATACAATGATGTGTACCATTACAATAATGGATCCGATGAGGTTCGTGTATTGAACTCTTGTCAGCAGAAAGAACAGTTGGCATAAACGGATTGAAATCACTTTAAATAGTCGATGATGTGCGAAACAATTGAAACTTCAGTTATATATTAAATTAAATTGCCGCCACATCCCAGAATGTGTTACTTTTGTACATTAATTTAAGGGATTTGAATATTATAAAATAGGTGGATGGATTTGTTAGGAATATTAACTTAAGGGGTTACAACACTTGTACTGGAATGTTTGGAATTATTGGGACAACCGAATTGTCGGCTGTTCACAAAAGAAACAGGAATTCATTCGAATTGTATGCGAATTTTGAGTCACTTTTTTATAGACTGTTATGATCAGAGCGAGAAAACCGAAGACTAGTTATTATAACTTGCCTTAGAGTACTTTTCAAAGTATTTGCTTCTCTTTCAACGTCGTGCGTTGAGAGCGAGAGGACAGAAGACCAGCTTATTTTAACGTGCCTTGGGGTACTTGACAGAATATCTTCTTCTCTTTCATCATATCACTCTATTCCTATTTTTCGAAGCTAATCAAACATTTGTCGAAGATCGAAATGAGATCAATAAAAGTTTGGAAACTAATTAAAATATCGAAAGTTATCCATCCGGGAAGACGATAATAAGATATAAATAAGAAGTACGGCAGAGTAAAGTAACCCAGGCATGAGCACTTGTTCCACTAGGTGTATCAGGTGCATTATTTGACGTTTCAAAAATGAACCGCTCCTCCCTGGTTTGCTTTTCTCTGCCGTGACAAGAAGGTAATCAATTCTCATTAACATTTGATGATTGAAGAGGCACGGTTGCTTAGCGAAAACTGTAGCCTGCATTCGTGTTTTTCATTTACTTATCTTTTCACCGGAATCTTTTTTGAAAAATTTACGACGACAATACCGACCACAAATGGGTTCGATCTCAATAAAAAAACAGATTTGGTTGTAGCACTGTGACCAGCTGCTCAGTTTATCCAAAATGTACATAAAATTCAGAAAATAAAAGACGCCTAAATGTATGACTTTCAGCAAAGCCACTACACCTCTTAACTTCGTTGACATCAAGTTAAGCATAAAACTATCTCCTTTCTGGAATAGTACACAACAACTCATCGCAAATAGCAAGTCATTTCTAAGTCATCAATTTACTTAAATCGTTAGATATTGAGATGCAAAATTCATAATGATTTTAGACTTTTTTTAATTAATTGTCCTACATATCTTCCAGTCGTGCAATAGTTCACTGATGCCAGTAGTCTGCTGCTGGAGCGAATCAATTTAGTCGTAGCGGAAATTTCCTTTTTGACTTTGCAGTTTGTATGGTGATAGGAAAGAGGAAGGAAACTTATCGATTTTTTGTTTGTAAAATACTATTTTTGTTCAACCAGCTCAAAAAGCTGCCCACATCACAGCTATGAAAAACAGATTGTTTTAAGTTTACCACTGACACTGACAAAAAATAATTGAAAGTCTTACATGTTGCAGGTAACTTTGTCTCCAGGTAATCTACAATAGCTGCCACAGCTGTAGCTCCCCATATGACAAATACAGCTGTAGCAGATAAAATAGATTACCTGGAGACAAAGTTACCTGCAACATGTAAGATTTTCAACTCTCTTTTGTCAGTGTATCTCCTCTTCATCATTTGATTGATTGAAGATCAATTTTTAATAACCGAGATAAAGTGTTAAAACTATTTAGCGGTCCATTACCCACAACTAACCCAACACACAAAAAATGTGACCCTACTGAACTTTGAATAAACATTTCGTTCGCGTTAATTATAAATGCAAATTCACACAAAAGGAACCATCCTGTAAATACAAGCAACACTTCCATTTAAGATTTTATCATTATATATTCATTTACTGATATATAACTGGTATATGTGTGTATATGCACGCATTTATATGGCAGACGGCACAAATATGAATCCAAAATGACACATAACTATGATAAATCATTTTGATATTAAATGGTGTTTATTGCATGAGGGAAATAAAAGTGTTCGAAACGAAACACTATTATTTTGTTATCTTCGACACATCATTGTCGGTTTAAATAAAATTAAATTGTCGCCTTTTCGTCACCACATTTTATTATGATTTTGTTTTGTTTTTTTATACTCATTTTGATAAACACACTTGTTGAATGTCACTCAATAAATCATATGCCACGAATCGGCCAGATAACATAAATATTATACACTCCTTCCTTTATGCATCGTACCTATCTTTATACAAACAAATGTTATAGCCCAACTTGACCTAACCTTTCGTCACTCTGAATCATTTAAGCGAAGAATGTCAAACGTAATAAATTGTCATATTATTGTAAGACGGTTGATGCTTAACCCATTTCCACGAAGCGATACAACCCCTTTTAAATTGAATACTTGAAGTCAATGAGACGTGCATGCTTTACATTTTTCATTATTGAACGAAATATTAGCTTTCGAATTTGCTTGTGAAATGTGCTGAGAATAAATAAACGGTGCGTATAATTCCCCCCCAAAAAAAGCTTCCTTAATGACTGTGTCAATTTAAAGTTTAGATAATTTTCGATGGCTGATAGAACATGTAGCACATGCTAGGATATGTCTATTTTTCTAGAAAACGATCTGAAACGATGACTTTTCTAGATCTGAAACAAAAATATTTTGCTTTGAATGTAAAACTGAAATCGACCGTGAGGGTCAATTTTCGGCCAAATAAAGAAAAACGTAGATAACGTTGTCTCCTCCGTTTTTCGTCATCATAGCCGAAAATAACTGAAACTACACCTAGCGACTCGAAAAAGCCCGAATTCAAATTTTTCTTATGTTTTCCATCCAGTCAAGTTTGACAGTACAAGTCACTCCAAAGCTGTAAGCCTTAGGGAGGTCACACAGATCACACGACTTATCACACACAAAAAAAGTTCACTTCTACTTCAGATTTTTGATAAAGATCATCTTCAAGGACGTTTGAGATGCCATCCACGTTTAAAAAAATGCATACAAATGAATGAATGAACGAAACATTTAACGAAAAAGAGGTTATGTCTGCCACCCGCGAATATATATATGGACATGACTTTGAGTCATTCAAGTTTATGATTCTATCGATACAAAAAATCAAAAGATACAATCTGTTCGCACCAAGCATTCTGACATAAACTTACTCAAATTCAGATTTTACGGTCCGGGAAAATATTATGAAAAAATTGAAACACCCTATAAATCAACATTCCATTTCGTTCTGTGTACCAAGGTGAAAATAACGCAGAACAAATATTTTCGAAGATTTTTGCAATTTCCGTTTTTCTAGTGTCAAAATGCCCATTTTTACCAATTTCATTTACATTGTACGTTAACAAGTTAACATAATTTTCCATTTTTTTTATTATTAAACTTTTCAATCCAAATTTGTAAGTGAAAAATGGTCAAAACCGTATTTAGAAACCATATAAAGATCGTCATCACCCATTTTTACCGATTCGCCTACATATCTGATTGAATAAATCTCAATACAACGCTTTGCATATTCAGTGTAATAAGGAAGAAGACCATGGAATCTAATAAAACGAGTCGTTTAGCATATTTGTGAAGGAGAAAAAAGATTGTGAGAAGATGCCACAGAATTTTTTATGCGAAAGAAGAAAGTAACTTCGAAATATTATGTGTGTGCCCTTTTTGTGGTGAATGTAACCGTTAAACTATACACGAATATCCTCGTTTACAATATATAAAAATAAAAAAAGAAAATGCTAAAGACTTCACGGGAAGGAATGAAACTTTTTTCGTGCCTTTGCGATGGAAACTTATTTTTATGAGATTCGAGTCGCAATATTTTCTCCAATAACTTCAAAAAGTTTTAAATTCAATTAAAATAACAATATTTACTTTTCCAAAAAAAGGGGGGAACGATTTTCTGCGGCTTGTATTAAAATGCTTTGCACATTTTATAAAGGTATTACGCATGCAAAATATGGACACATATATTTCAATGTGGAAACAGTTATTTGTTTATCGAGGAGAGAAAACAGACAATTCTAACATGAGCGTAGCGAGGTTCGTCGTTCAAACTGAAATTTCCTAATTCTTTTCGAGTTGAACCGTGTTCATTCAACACAAAGTTTATAGTGACTTATCGTTTTCCCCCACGAAATGAGAACATCGATTCATATAACATTTTTGAAAATCAAAATAAAACTACAGTTCACATGACAAAAATTCGGTTTTCTACCTACGGATAAGCAGAAATTCTCTCATTTGAATTGTCATCAGACAAAACTTCAACAATCAGCTCTCATGACAATTCGAGTGGAGAAAATAGGGCTAATCACGCACACATGGAAAAATACTTTCATATTGCTGATATTCGATGAGTGGGATGTGCCAAGCAATGATACCAATTAAAACAACACAATTTCAAAACAATTACGAACAAATTTACTGCATTTTATTCTATCTGAAAGTGGACATGGACCGGACATGATCTACCCTTAAACATACCGGCTGCATTTCACCTTTCACTAATATTTACATGTTTAATAAAATGTAGTTGCATAACGTAAGCGAAATTAAATTCTAAAAATAGTTTTTCGTACTTAATTGAATATATTGTGGTTAATTACTGCATAGTATGTCGTTCGAACAAAAAGTTAAATTTTTGATCAATAAAATGGAGAATGATAATTTAGGGAAAAAGTATTGAGTCTGGTCAATGAACGGGTATTGATCTTAATGGGCTAAACATATGAGCGAAGAGGTAAGTGTAAGCGAAAGATATTAAATGTGAGCAAAAACCGCTAAATGTGTGCGAAATGCGCCAAATATGAGCGAAAATAAAGTGACTAGTGTTTGCCTATGAAATTGGTTAGACAATGTCTAAACACCGAAATTCTGAGAAATATTTATTACCGAATTAACGAATTTTCACGGATACATCAGGGGTTGGTTCATATTTCTCTGCAGGGAGAAAAAAGCATAACACATTTCGATGTTTGAGTAACGAGTGTACATCGAAATTATGAACTTACTTTTCCAAAACCAAAACATGCTCTAACTTTGAAGTGTAAGTGTAATATAATTATATAAGTCAACAGCGATACATCCAATCCGTTAAAACTTTGCTACATTCTTCATTCATAAATCAACTTCCTAATTTAACATTTTTCCATGTTATAGGTGCCGTAATTTGATTAATCAATCAATGCTATTTATGGAATAATCTTTTAAAACCATAATTGAAAATAATTTGAAATGTGCACTGAAAAGTTTTCCACCGCTTAATGGATTTATGTTGTTTGGAAATCGATTTTCAAGACACAATTTATTGTCAAGTGTGTACCTAAATCGGAAAAAGTTACATGATGCGTGATTGTCTTTTCGTTACAACAAACTTTATTTATTGCTAGGATTATTCGTAAACAAAAACACTAACGAGAATGGATAAACTAAAAAAAAACACAGTGTGGGAACGGAATTCTTGTTTCGTTTGAATAATTAATTAACAAATGTTTACTCTAATTTCTCACCACTCGGTAAGTACTAAGTAGGGAATGTGGAACGAAAAACTTTTCCACTTTACATATTAATTGACAATATAATAAAAATTTAATACAATAATTACTATCGCAGATGTGTAGGAACATGGTTCTGTTGTATTCAAAGTAAAAGAAATGGAGTTTGAAAGTTTTGCAATACGGTTTAAGCTATACTTCCCGCAGAGAAATGAAATGGCAATGCGTTTTTCAACATTATGCCGAAGAATGACTCCTCTTGAACGTCTTTAACCTATTCAACACTATCTCTTTTTCAGATTTTTAGACCCTCCCTACCTTGTCCTCACTTCTCATATACCTTATAATATGTCCCTAAACATTTATCTCAAAAATTGTCGGACCTACTGTTGTTACGGAGATTGAGGTTCTCACTTATGGAGAGCTTTGAGCTCCTTTTGTATTCCACTGAAATCTTACACTTTTCATTCCATTTGAAAATCTTCCAAAAAAAGTTCAAAGCTTTCGAAAGCTCGCCAAAGTGATACGTTATTTTGACTTAACACGGCAGTTTAGAGGCAGGGGCTATCCACGCCATTAGTCGTATAAATTTATACGTCAGAGAGAGCTTTTTTCTCCTTTGCGATTATTTTGCGATTTTGTATGGAAATGAAAACTAAAATTGAGATATCTTTACTGTTTTAAGTGGTTTTTCATATTTATGTTTTAAAATGTGTTTGGAATCGATTAACATTAACAAAATGATAAAATAGAAAAAAATATTTTCACACAATCTGTTAATGACAATCGATTCCAAACACATTTTAAAACATTTTGGTCCAAAAAAATATGAAAAACCACTTGAAACAGCAAAGATATCTCAATTTTAGTTTTCATTTCCATACTAAATCGCAAAATAGAAAAACTGACAGATCGTAACAAAAGAGAAAAACGCTCTCTCTGACGTATAAATTTATACGACTAATGGCGTGGATTGTTTGGAAGACATTTTCATACAAATTAATTTTAGGTTAATTTTGCTTGTTTTTGGTAAGATTTTATTTTGTCAAAAAAAAACAAGCGAAAGTTCTTGGGTATTCTTGGGTCTCCAGCTATTTCAATTTATTAGCAATTTTTCAATACTTTTCCTTCTTTTTTCTGACGATATTCATTGTCTTGCTCGTGATGACTATTATAAAAAACGTTGGGCTTAGCGTGACATATTTCGATTTATTTACCCCTATTTACCATTTCAAAAGTAGAAGAAAGTGTTGACAGAAAGTCAAACAAATATTTTGGTGAATCGAATATGCTTCTACTCAGGAACTGATTATTATAATTTCAATAAAAAATATGTTTTTAAGACATGATAGGCAGGACCGGACTGGCTCCCAAAAGGCTCTCCTGTGAAATGTAGGAGAATGCGCTTAAAGTGAAGAAAAAGCTCTATAACATTGAAAATTCAATAAAATTACCACCTGTTCAAGTCACCTCATATGGCCAGTCCGGGCCTGATGATAGGCCATCGAGAAATAATGTAACTCGAAATAAATTTCTTTCAAAAACAAAAAAATCCTTCAAGAAGCTAAGAAATTTGTGCCAATAATATTTCGTTGTAAAATCCAATTACAGGGACCTGAATATTGATAGAAAAAGCTACAAAATATAATCGGTATAGACAAATAAGTCTCAAAAAGGTAATGCATACACGAAATTCCCTTGCTGCTCTGACTTCTTATTTTCAATTTGGTTGCAGATACTTTCCATTATACTCTTAATTTAGGATTCCTAATCAAAAATTGTGGTGAAGTTATGAAGGTTTTCGATTTAAAAACTAAAAATTATTCATTGGGTAAAGGACCCCTTCATCCATATACAATGCACATATAATATGTTTATAGCAAAAAAGGTTACGTTCATCTCAAATTCGTTGAATTATAACGAAAAAGTACTTTAAGAGCTATGCTTTTCAAATAAAATTGAATTCGTTATTATGAATAACCTTCCACAAATCTTCTGATTATAATAGAGAGAGATAGAGCAATATTCTACATGTTCTTTCGTTCAAGTACATTTAAAAGTAAATTGGGGTATTAACAATATATGGTCCAACATTTACAATGAACCTTTTGGAACGCAAGTGAATCGAAAAATGTTAAATTATTTTGTGTGGGAGACCGTACTGGTGCTGAAAATTTACCATTAAATGCAAGTGGAAGCTGGGTAAATGTCGTTAAAATTAAAACGAAAATTTACGAACTATGTCCCAATACTTTTATAGTAATGCACGAAATGTGTACTGTACACATATATGTAACAGTACCTATCCGAATGATAACAAAAACTTGAAATAGATTTAATGTCAGCAGTCCAATTAAATATAAATCATTCCATTTGTAGATAATCCCATTATGAGTCAATTTTCCATGAAATGAAACAATAATATAGAAAATTTTTGAAAACTCATCGCGCGACTCAATATGCTGTATAAGTTTATGAAGTATTACAATATAATGGTTTTACGCTGACGGTTAATTCGTTCAAGGAAATCGAACCGAAATGATCATCCCCTTTTTTCGTTCATTTGTTCCTTTGTTACACACAGTATACATCACACATTTTTTTGCATTTTTTTTTTTTGTTATTACAACTGACTGCTATTACTTTACAGTGTTAAGCGCTCAAATTAACATCACTTTTAACCACCCACCAAAAAAAAAAAAAAAAACAAAACAAAAAATATCTGGATGTCAAGTGTGATGTAGTGTATATCGGTTTGGTTTTTTAATATGGTAAATTCCTGAATTCAGAAGTAATTGTATTCCTTGGAATCCTTTTGTCAAATGTCGAATGTTTGTGTAAATACGTGTGTGTGTATTACTGTAACAGACTTTTTTTTACTGACTTTTGTTTTCATTTTGTCATGCTTAAATGGAAATCTTTCCACATTATTCCGATGATGGTAACACTTTCAGACGTATCAGTCTTTGTTTTTTTTGTCGTAGCAAAAAAGAAAAGAAAAGAAAATGGAAAAAAGACGAAAGAGAAATGAAAATTAGATAAAACAACTTCTTCCAGCACCAGTAAACTTAAAATAGCGCGTAAAATGGCTTCCTTTTTACAGAATATGCGGTTTGTTTTTTAAATGAATTGCACGGAGATGGACGTCTCTTTAAATGCCATCGTCTCGTTATTCGCATTAGATGATGAGAGGAGATTGCAAATTTTATGATAATTAAGTTTGTGGTGCACTTTCATGATCATACGAAAGTGTAACTTTTAAGGTTTTTCTTTTAATAAGAAAAAAAAAGTGTTTTGCTATTCATCATAGATTGAATAATATGTCTTGCAGTTCAGGCAAATGTTTATGTTAAAGACGCAAAAGAATATGGTTAACATAATCGAGGACGTTTAAAGTTTTTCAATGAAAAAGTTCGGACTCAAGTGATGTTATTTCAAATTGTTTTAGTGATATACATGAACGATTTGCGGTGCGGTGAAGAGAGTATAAACTCTCTTTCATTTCAGTACAAAATTAAATGATAAGAAATTTCTATATATTCTGTTCTGTTCCCAAATGGCTCCAAATCATCAACATCAATCAACAGAACTCGCTCGGTCTATTTACTGGTTTATGAAATGAAAATTTCTATGATGGTAACATATACACAAACGTGACTAATTCCGTATGACATGGTAAGTGCAAATATGATGGGTAGATTAAAAAATTAACATTATAAAGGGTTAAATATACGGCCGAACAAAACCATAATATAATGCCTTGTTACGGCCGTGTTCTCGTAAAATTGGTTCAGTTAATCCTACGCATTTACTTGTTGTTCACTCAAATGTTGAGTGTGTAATGAAAATGAGTATCGTAAATTATGTCATAATAACCAAACACACAAAAAAATGAACGCTTGTAACCGGTGTAACCTTTTATTTTTTTTTGTAACCAACATCCTCACGGTCATGAATGTTAATCAACAGGTAAATTTTCTTTTCGTTTTTTTTTATACCAAGAAAAGCATGAACAGTGATGCAAGAAGGGCACAGGGTGTAACTTAGAACAATTTTTATTGTCGCTGCTTAGTACATTTTTGATTTTTGTATCAGCCCTGTTGAATGTCTGTCGTTGAAAATGATCGGACTCGTTTTTTAATTTTCTGAATGTTATAGTTTTCGGGCAACAACGATTTTCTGTAATAGTAACTTTTAATTGTCTTCGGCAATCGATGGTAATTTACGACAATTTTTATGGTAAAGTGGTACACCCATGATGCAGGGAAGGGCAAACAGAAAATCGGTTTTAATTCAAACATTTGTATTTTGCGAGAGATGCGGTTTTTCGTTTTTCTTTATTTCCAAATTTTCGTTTATATTCTTCTTGGCTATAAAATGCTTTTAGCATTCCGGTACGACACGATGAGAGGAAAGGAAACACAATAACGATAAATTCTCGTATAAAATAATTCCTGGTGAAGCATATTTTCAACATATAATGAGGTGAGAAGTCAGATGAAAACGAAAACAATTTATTGTTGTAAGATCTGGTATCAAATGAAATTTTGTAAAAGAATCTCAAGTGAATTTTGTTTGTACATATTTAACATTAATGAGTGGAGTGGAGAGTCTGGTGTCTTTCTTTCAATTTTTTTTTTACATTTTTTCTTCAAATACAATCCGTTTTTTCTTGTGTGGGAAAATAATCGTAAGAAAATTATATTTTATGGCGATAAGTTAGTCTCATTATATGGGGCCAAATTGTTTCTAATTAAAGTTAAAATTACCTTTCTGTTGAGATTTTGTACGATTTTATAAAATAGATCCATGAAATCTAATCTGGGTGGTGGGATGTTAATTGGAACAGATGCATAACTGTAAAACCATCCCTCTAATTTGTAATACCAAGGAACATAAAATTATTAACATGATGGCAGGAGTTTATTACATTTTTTTATTTACTTTATTTCGTTAATTGACATAATGTGGAACACCTAAAATATTCTACGTTCCACATTTAAAAAGCAGGAATGAAAGACGTAACAGAAATAAATGACCCAAATATTATATCCGAAAAATTAAGTGTGATAAAGTAATGTGAAATGAATTAAGTCAACTCCCACGTCCCGTCAACGTTCATTTTTAATTATTTCTGAAATTATCTTCAAAAAAATTGACTTTTTCGGTTCGGTGATACAACTAATTTGTCCTAACTTATACAAACATCCATTCACACAATTTTGATCTTTTTACTGTTTATTCGTGCCATTATTTACATGAACTGAGTTCACTTAATCTGTCAAAATTTATATTTTTCCTTAAAATTTTCTATCTAATTTTATTCATCGTTTAAAAAATTTGCAAAAGGATAGTGTAGGCTAAAGTAATAAATATTCCCTGTCTTCATGCCAATCAACCCACGCACTAAGAATTTGTGGTAAAACTTTAACAGAAGATTTTGATGGTACACCAATATACGTGTTGTAGACTCGAGTCTTTTGCGTTTCCGTGCAAAGGCATCAGCCGTAAAACTTTAATTAATTTAAAAGTTAAAATTTAACCTAACTAATTTGTTTCGAATCAAAAGGTTGAGACTCGGCAAATATCATTAGTGGCGTTTTCATTAAATTGATATTTAATGGGTGAAAGGCGTTACGATGTTCTCAAGTGTTCATAATTATTTTGATATGATATGACGGACCGATTTCTTCAGATTTCTTTAAATCTACCAACAGTCGCCATCCACACAAGAGCAATGCTTGTAGGAAATTTGGATTCTCACAAGGCGACCAAAATTTTCTTAAAACGCGGAAATTTTTCAGAATTATTTTGCTACCGGGAAGAAAGTGAATTTTGCCAATAGTGGCCAGCGGGTGCAAGTGTCTAACGTGGACTGTTGCGGCTGTTGTGCAATTATACTGATTAATTGAGATATTCTTCTGTTGCAAAAGAATAATCTAGGAAATTTCGTTCCATTCACCATGTAGCCGCCTCCAATATTAGATGTTCAAGTTTTGAAGTGTGCATCAGCAAACACTTTTATTTATTTTTCTGATATTTTCATAGATCAAATGTCCTGGAATATCAGAATGGCGAATCGGTTTTATGACTTTATCCAAATTATCGAAAAGCACACACTCAGCAAAACAGTTAGAGTGATTTTTCAACTTGTCCCGTTCTGGGGCACAGATAAATATAATTTTGGCGTAGAGTCAGCTATTATTATCCGACTAAAAATAATGCATCGGCTTAGAATGAGTGAGTCTGTGGAAATTTTAAAAAGACTAAAGACTAGTGACTACCACCCGTATCTCCAAACTACGGAAATTGCTCTAAAATGCTGTAAAGCTTTCAAAAATGATCTTCTTAAAACTCAACGAGTAAATATATTTGTTGCCTTTATTGTGAAACACGTTACGAGCAACTCGATTATACATTTTGTTACTAGTTTGGTGTCAATTTTTAAAAAAATCAAAAAAATTTACAAAATTTCTACAGTTTTGCCAATGTAAAAATCCCACTTTTGAATCCAAACTGTTACTGCTGTTCATCTCCGTTTCTCTGATTTCACTAATTTCGTATGTTATTTCGAATGGAAAGTAAGAAAAATCGGCGAAACCAAGGAGAACAGTTTAACTCCCACAAAAGTGGGATTTTTTTCGTGTTTTTTCAAAACAGTAGAAAATTCTAAAAATAATAATCAGCGAATCGCAGAAATATTTGGAGTCTTTTCATAAAATTTTGCAGAATGTCTAGAGATTATTTATTTAAAAAAAAATAGGTTCTATACTAGATGTGACAACACATATACAGTATATTCGGTTATACAAACGATTAATTAAAATTGTTCATTATAATTTGTTAATCGTGGTCAAATTTAATAATTCCGCTAACATTTGTTCAGTCATAAATTACAAAGATTTTGGCAAGTGTAATTTCAACATTTTTTGTTAAATTAAAATTAAAAGAATTCTTAGTCACTGATCCTTATTATGAAGTTGAGAATGTAAGGATAGTTGTAATTCGAGACTATTTTGTTGTCATCATTTTCATTACTTACATATTAATTTAAATATTAGTCCGGTTTCTGTACAGTTTGCACTTAACAATCGTTTTCGCTTTTATTTTTCAAATTTCAAAAAGAACAATTTTCAAAACGCTTTTAGTCCGCACACAATTTTTACCGTTCAACAAAACACACTTCAGAAATCCTGTATCGGCAAACTAATTAGTTCAGTTCTTGTGTTTTTTTTTGTAACTTGTTTTAGGTGCTGTGGTTTGCGTACATTTAAAACATATCTCATAGAAAATCCCTTTATATTCATCCATATCGAGACGCAAAAACGTAACGGAAAATGTAACGCATGCGTTTCGAAAAATTCTTATAATGTGGATAGTCATCGAGAATATGGAAAAAGAAAATTTATTGGACATTGTTATTAACATTTTGTTTTAAATGGTTATTGCTATTATTGAGATTTACATTATTAATTGATTTTATGACGATTTTCGAATTCGCTGTTTGTACGAACGGCGACAGTCAAAAAATGATAAAGAGTCTTTATAAATTTCTGCTAAAATTTCTGCACTGGATGATGTATTTATGATTTTCCGTTTTTGTTTCGTTGTTTTTGTTAAATAAAAATTTATTACGTGAAAATGGGAAGACGTAAGTTGTTTGCAAGTTTCGCACTTAATTAGCTATAATAGCTATCGTTAAATTATATTGACCGAAGTTAATGATTGGGGATTTGAGTGTAAATGCTTGAAATATAAGATAATTGCTTTTTTTTTGAGAATTCTTAAAGTTGTTCTAATGAAATAATTGCGGAATCAGTTTTATTTTTAAAACATTTCTTTTCCGCTCTTATTCTAAAAATGTACCCTATGACGTTACACCATCGCATCGCCAACAGCGGCTAGCCATTATTTTTGATTATATTTCGGAATGGACATGAAATTAATTTGTCTTTGATGTACTTGGTTTCTTCGCCGAGAGTGATAATCACTGTATCAAATTGACTTTGCACTGCTTAGTGTCCTTTCGAATCTTAATTCTGTGCACCAGAGCAACGGGTACAGTATGTACTTGTCTTGATTGAAGTGTTTTCAACAGTTTAATGTGATATTAATTTACAAAGCTAGGGACAAAAAACATTGACAGGAATGGGATCATTGACCTTGAAGAACCTCAATAGGAACGCAGCGAGTTATCTTTCGATAAAATCCTTTTTTGACTGCGAGTTCTTAGACATGGATTTTTAGAATGAACGAATGAATGTATGCTCTCTCTAGTAAACAAACTAATTTTGATAAAAATATGCAGTGTAAGCTGTTATAGAAAATATTACACTTTAAAAAAATAAACGAACTGAAGTATGGACGGTGATGGCCTTTTTTGTGTTGTCCACAAATTTTGGTCAGAAGTTGAAGCTCTACATTTTTTTCAAAGAAACTTTTTTTTTACCATTTTGGGTTTTGGATTTGAGCCGCCACCAAAACTTATTGCCCAGGATCTCAGACTGGTGCGCTAACTATCTTCATCACATAATCTGAGGAAACAAAACACTTCCATCAGGTCAAAGCGCTTCCTTATCGCCGGTTTTAAAAATTTTTAGTTTAATTTGCCGTACGTTTAGTACTCAACTCAAAGGCGAAATAAAAATCGATTCAAAAAGAGTTTTTGATCAGTAAATATTATGTCTAAATATCACTGACGTCCACTGTATGTAAGATTTTTTTTACCTGATTGACCGAAACCTAATTCAATAAATTTTGTACTGAAGCAACATGATCTGAAATCTGAAATTAAAGTAATTATTATTAATTAAAATCAGGCTTACCTGAAATTTTGTCCATATTTTTGCAAGTATACAAGAACTTTTGTTTGTTTGACTATAAAACAGCTGAAACAAAATCGTGTATAAAATCGTGTGACGTTCACTGTACAAAAATTTCTGAAAATTTCAAATCAACTTGAAATCTGAACTGATAGGTTTTTGAAATTCAGATCAGATACAGAATCAATCAACTGAATTATAAATAAAAATTTACATAGTCGCCGAAGTGAATCAATCTATTATTGAATGGGATTCTTCCTATACCCTTGTTGTTTGTGTAAATGGTCTCAATTGACGATAATTAAAAAATTGTAACATAGACAAAAACAACAACCCACATTGTTAACGAGATTGATAAAATTATCATTTTCACGAATTAAAATGAGTTCCATGTTTTGCTGATGGGAAATGCCGCTGTTCCATTTAAGTACAATGTATCAAAATCACATAAATAATTTGTTGCACCAGACTGATTATATTCTCTTCTTTGAATATTTAAAAAAAAAACTTTGTCGTTGCATAAGCCAAGTGTATAAGCTAATTAGAATAGCTTTTACGTTTAACTTAATAATCACGGCCACTTTATTCTCTTACACTTTTAATTTTAAGGACAAAAATACCATTCGCTCACACATCTTTGGCTTGAACAATTCATGTATTACACAAACTGCAACATATGACTGAGTATACCACACAAAATATGTTCTTACATTACAATAAGCTAAATTTGTTGTTGCGTGACAAAATCATTCCATAATACACTGTAAGTCAACAGTTAAATTTAATGGTTCAGAAAGTTCAAAGATTACTAACTTTTTGGGTGCAAAACATCTATGCAATTATTTAGTGTGTACACATCAAATATGACTGAGACTCAGTCAGTGAGTTCAAAATTTCATATCTCTAGCTCATGCAGAAATTATTTGCATATTAGTAATTATTCCAATGTACGTACATGTGCACGTACTGACTGCATTAGCTGAACGACAACTATATAAATTTACTGCGCACTCAAATAGTGATTCTTGTCAAATAATTAAAGCCATTCTATTTTGAAGAAGACATGACATAACTGTCAGCAAAACTGATCTCAACATTGACAAGCACCATTAAGGGCTTTCAAATATCTTCCGTCATATTTTTTGTATGCTTTAAAGGTATGGAAGCATTTACGATGTCAGTAGGTTGGAGCACTAAAAGTCACAGAAATTGAATGTCTATGTGTAACCGCTTGGCCAACGCACTTCAAGCATGAGTGGTACTCTAAATAGGGTACTGAAACTGGACAGTGTGTCATACAACTGTAAAACACTGTAAAAAACAGTTTTATACAAAAAAGTAATCTATTTTGCAGCTGTGGACTATGATCACTTTTGCTTGAAGTGCGTTGTCTTGGCCTATTTTATAGTGAATGTTTTCAAAAATTTCCTTATCATTTAGAATTTTACCTAAATTATAGGAATTTTAACCTGTCACAGACGGCAAGCATATTAACAGTTTTACAATCTGATCTATTACTTCATTTGATCGAAGATTTTCAAAGTTTGATTTCAGAAATCTTTTACTTCATTTGTTTTGACCACGCTTTTTGCTATATAAGACTTCATTTGTCGGAGCTTGTCGTTTATTATTGCTATCGTTGTCGATAGCAGATGATAGCCGTCTGTGACAGGTGAAAGAATTTTGAGTATTGTTGGAACTTAAATGTGCAAATTCTTAAATTTAATAATTTGAGAATTTTCAAAATATTTACCGTGAAATTTGAGCATGATCAGCTGAAAAATAGCTGAAGCAAATTCACGCTGAAATTCCACAGCCCCTGACTGTATCGAATTTAATTCTTAAAATAAGCTATGACTATGCGAGTCGGAATGTTGTCAGGTTACAGTGGTAACCGTCGGTCTACAATCTTTTTAAGAATATCTTGAAATAGACACGGTCACAAAATCAAGATTTAGCGAAACATACGAAGTCAATGAGCCAGATCAGGATAAGAAAATTGTCGAAGAAAAGTCATCAATTTACGAAAAGTGCATTCCATTCCACAAGAATGCTGTTAAGCAATTGCTCACCCGATTATACGTGCAATTTTAAAGATCTCTTAACTTTAAAGCGTTTTTCATCTAACGTTTTATTAACTGATGAGGAGTTCCCTGTGTCGATGTCGCATATTTGTTCTATTTTGCACAAAAATAGCAATGAATCGACACGATGCAACTACAGAAGCGATACACATAATATATATACATGACATACACATGCACCCATGTAAAAATGCAAAATTGATTTCACATTATTGCTGTCTCGGATAAGTGTACAATGGAGAATGACAAACAAATAAAACAAATATGAAAATCGTAAAAAAGCTTCGCCATTTCTCATAAACCCTTTCAAACGTGAAACCATTGCATGAAACTACCTACCCAAAAAATATTTCAAATATAAAATGTTGCGTTGCGTTCACACAGCTTAATGGTGCCGTTGTCGTGGGCAGATGGATGTTTCGAAAAAAAAGTGCCATGGAAAGGAATAAATAAACGTCACGCTTTGTTTGGAATTATTATTGTACCTACAAAAAAAGGATAGGAAAAATACCAATTGCATATACTATAGACGGGGGAAGAGCGCAATATGATAATTGGATAATTTATTGTAAGTGTGGTTTTAATGTGATTTCGCATACACTCGCGGAATTTTGAAAACCGACACATTTTCTGTTTCGTGGTTTACTGTTTTTTTTTGTGAATCTCGCAATTTCGAAATAGAGACATCATAAACTCAAATAAAGCTCAGAAACAAAAAACCTGTCCGTTTTCAAAATTCCGTATGTGTACATTTCTTTAGTCGAATCGAGTTTTGCTATCTCGACAGCGAAAATTGTTAAATCTAGGTGATGGATGAATCAGAGGAAAAGTACTTTGCATGACTCGTCAACTAAGTTTCACCTATTCCTATTACATCATTATTGTAATTCTACTCTGATAACATATTGAAGATATGAATCCACTGTTTGTCTAATGTCTTTTATGGATAATCACGTCACTCATTTTTTTGAAGAAAAAATGACTGACACACACGTTTATCATTCTATAAACCGATGGCTTATTTACGTAAATATTTTAAGCCTTCTGCCGTTATATCACTCAATTTCCACCAATATCTGGATTATACTTAGAGCTGTTATATACATCCAATTTGTAGCCCTTTAGAAACGGCAAGCGTATTGCAACATAAAGAATCAATCTGTTATTTCATTGGTTTAAATCATCGCGTAATGTTTAATTATTACTCTTCTTAAGTTTTACTCCGGCAGAGTAAAGTAAACCAGGCAGGGAGCTCTTGATTTGACTAGGGCCCTGAATTCACTAGTAACCTTATATTTTGCGAATCAAATTAATTCAACTTATTATGTCAGCACGGCAGAGTAAAATAAACCAGGCAGGAGCGGTTCATTTTCGAAACGTCAAATAAGGGACCTAATACACGGGATGAAAATGAACTCAAATGAACACTGACATAAATTGAAAAATTTTATTCGCAAAAAATATAGGGCTACTAGATTATTCAGGTAAGTAGTCAAATCAGCGCTCCTGCCTGGTTAACTTTACTCGGTCGTGATGTCAGTGTTTATTTGAGTTCATTTTTATTTCAAAAATGAACCGCTCCTGCCTGGTTTATTTTACTCTGCCGTGATTTTACTACAATTTTTGCTATTAGAAGAGAACTCTAGCTGTTGATATTGACGCCGTTGCCAATAACATGTGATTAACCGTTTATTCAAGGCCTACGCGCGATGATTTTTCCTCAATGTTATTATCGAACGAATCATAAGCGAACATTATTGAAATGGGCAGGAGAACTTACTCTTCCCTTTCTGGATAAAATATACTGTTGTTTGTGCATGTTCCGCTTTACCGACCTCGGCTACACCTCGATCGGCCAATTTCACACAAGAAGTACCATTTCCATTATTTGCCTGATAAGTAATGTGATGCAAAGATAAACCTAAACTCCCTATCCGAGCTAATGCACACATACGTATAAAAATTATATGTCGTGTCTAAAAGTACAGATGAAACGTTTTTCTCTAAAACGCCAACGAAATGTTACTTTGTGTACATCAGTGCGATCAAAGTAGATAAATAAATTTTCATGTATATATTTAGGCACTAGTGCGCAAACTGACGTTTGTAAAAAATGATGATCTCACTGCTATCCATAAAATCTTGTTGCTTACACGTTAGTAAATTAAGGTTTTATGCATACGATGTGTTGCCGAACTCGCCTTCGGCTCACGTCTATTGTGCAAAGAAAACCCATTTACTGACTAGCTAGCAAAATAGCTAGTCACTAAATTGAGAAATATTCATTACATGGATCTCAATGGTACTTCGAAAAGTAGTTCCTATTATAATGATGTTTACCATTTTTATATCCAGTCTTTGACATCATATTTTTCATATATCCTTTTAGTGCATAATGCTGATATTATATCCTTGAATATTACAGAATTCAACCACATAGCCATCGCATCGACATGAATGAAATGTGGAAAATGAGTCTAAGTCCAATTGAATTGAAATCCAAATGAAATGCGGTTGATACTTTAATTGTTTGAATTCTTTTGAACTATTGAATTCGAAATATACTTGAATATTATCCAAAGATTATGCGACAAAATTGTATATTTACTTCTTTATGAATTTATGTATGTGCCAACAAATATACATAATTGGACAGGCATCGTATTTGAACAACTTTGTTGGGGCTGTGCTTCACAAATTGTTTAGAAATTCAGTTAGATTTCACCCAGATTCCAAGAGACAACTCAACCCTGCATTTTTCGTTTTAACACCACCAAACAGTAGTTTAACCTTTCAATAAGATTTTGGTAATTTTTAAGAAGTTTCTCAACGTATTCAAAGAAAATTGAGCTGAAAATTACTCAACGCAACCCTATCTGAAACACAAAACTTTCTCCTTTTATCTTACAAATGTGTTTGGTGACACGCCTGAGACAAAAATATTGACTTCATTTGCTTATTTATGACATTTTAGGGTAAGAAGAACGTATAGCAAGATCGGAATAAATTTGTTTCGAATCAGGTTTATAAAAGGAAATGTGTGTCTGTAGCACGTCTAACGATTTCGAATAGAATGTACTTAAATGTTGTTTTTTTTTACATTTTGGTGCAGTGTGGTAAGAATTGGAACTAACTGAAATTGAGAAGGATCTTTTTGTAATACTCAGGTTCAGTGGTTCAGTGGTTCACGTAGCCTGGCCAAGCTTTCCGAGGAGTCAGGTTTAGATTTGCAAAACAGAAACTTGGAACTGACATTGGACCGCAATGAAGTTTTTTTTTCTCCATCTAAATTATGACGATAATTTTGAGTTCTGTTGCCAACAGGCTTGTTGTCGTTAAAAATAAAATAAGTCAGGCTTTCATACTCTAATAGAAGGATTAGTTACTAACTTGTTACGATGTACAAAAGCTCTGCTATAATTTGAAATGCTAACATTGACTTGAAAAATGATAGCATATGTGTGTATTGTGACCGAAAGCGTTGAACACAGTATAATGGTGTACTTAAGTGCATACGTGCTGCATTTATCTGTGGCGTCAATAGCAACGAAATGAATTGTAAAAATTCTAACAATTTTTTTTGCCATCAAATACCACGTATTTAGTTGACAAAGGATAGATAATGATGAAACTTATGCTAAATTTAACCACCTACTCTAGAAGTAGAGTAAACGCATGCAAGCTTTGACATAATATAATCTTTACAAAATCCCTGGGGAAAAGTGATCACTTTCAAATAATCATATCGAATTGCAATGGAACATAAAATAAATTCACTAAAGTCCTTTATTCTATGATTTATTAGTCTTAGAATGCTCCCGAAACGACCAAACAAGCTTCAATTTATTACGAACTTTATTTAAAATTGTTAAGGATGATCTAGGTGAAACACTGCCGGGGTAGGGTAATCTCGCACACCACACAAATTCATGGTGTGCGAGATTCACATCTAAGTGGTGAATCTCGCACAGTCATGACTTTTCGTTACATGTCGTAAAAGGACGCATACTATGATCGCGTGTGCGAGATTCCCCGACACCACACTGCCTCCAGTGGCATTAGAAAGGTATTGGTCCGTAGAAGCCAAAACTACTATCAAAAGAATACTTCGATACTAGGGTGTTTAGTGGGAGGTAAAGGTAGTGTGGGGTGTCGTTAGAAAGGTAGCTGCATTTACTTTCGGAGTATAAAAGAGTAGAAATTTGACTATTTCGGTGAAACGCAAGGACAACATCAAAAGAACTACTTTCTCTTATCACTACCGGTCTCATGATGAATTTACATCATAATAATTCTGCTTGAATTGCTGTTGGTCTTCGTTTGAATTTTGATTTATGTGAGACATTTGCGGTGTTATGATTCAAAAGGATGGCTCACACGGTTTACCATGTAATCATGCATTGTCTTTAGCAGGATTTGCTACATGCTACAATCATCCGACCAATCCTCTCTCTTTT